>NC_142759.1:36355717-36664377 GCF_054948205.1 Urtica dioica subsp. dioica | reverse complement strand
CACGTCTCTCTTTTCTTTCCTCGGCACCTCGAGCAACCACGAAAGTTTCTATCACTAAATCACTCGAAAAGAAGGAATTAGTGAGTGGGCACTTTTAAACACTACGACTTGAGAACGAGTCTCGAAGTCGCAGAGCTAAAGACTAGGTCGAGTGAGGACCTAGGTGCCAAGACAAGAGAAAACCGAAAATAAACTAGAGAGAGAGAGAAGAGGACTTCGGCCAAGTTCTAGAGAGAGAGTCTCTCAAATCTCTTAAACTTGGATGAATGAATTGTGAGGAAATGGGGCTCCTATTTATAGGAGAGGTCTCACCTTCAATAAGGTAGTTTCCTCTTCTATAGAATATCACATATTCATGAGCAAAAATCCTTCATTTCCCATTCCTTGTTGGGCGCCCAAGGCTGCCTCCTAGAGGCATGGATTTGTTTCCTTTTTTGTTCCTTGGCTTGCCCTTTTCTCACTTGGCCGAATTTCCCATTGCATGTGTGGGAAATTTGTTTCCTCTTTTTCTTTTGGCAAGTATCTAAATACATTTATGCACAAAACAAACTCTCTTTCCTTGGGTATTATGGGCGCCCATTTCACTTCTAGAAGGAGCTTCTAGAAGCTTCTTCATTTATTCATGAGAACATGAAAAAAGGCCCATTAAGAGTTTTCAATAAAATTCTTATGAAATGAAATTAATTCACAAGGCCCAATTAATCATATTATGGCCGAGTGACATTAAGTCATCAAATGAACTTGTCAAAATTTATTGACATCCATTTCATCCTTATGTCTCAAAAGACAAAAATACCCTTTTAACTATTTTCGTTCTTGTTTTGGCTTAGCTTCCAGTTTAACTATTCCTATCGATGTGATTCGTGACAGTGACCTCATGGACCCAAATGAACAAAGCTTTAGCTAAACACTTGGACTCAAAAGTTCACAAACCTTTTCCAAGTTTAGCTTAATGCCAACTGACTCCACTAAAGAGCTGACACTGAAAATCTCTCGGTTCAAATGAATTTATTTTCTACTCAAGAATTCGACCTAATTATGATGAGCGGATCCACTGAATATTATCTATGTTTACCCTTCATGAATGTCATCAGCTAGTCGGGATTTACTAAATTACCATTTTACCCTTCTAGCTGTTATTTCCTCAACTCCTTTGTCGCTTGTGAATAAGTTAGAAACAATGTATTGACGAGGAGCTAACAAGTCACATTGTTTCATCCAAAAGAGTCAAGACTCAATTTGGACACTGGCCAGTTCATTTATTCACACTCCAAGGAACAAAGCATGAGGTGACATACATTGCATTTCAGCAATCTTGTACATGAATTCCATATCTATGAGAACTTCACAAAGTTACTCATGACAGACTCACAACTTAGTACTTCACCAATAGGCCTTGTTCGGAATCACATAGTGAGTCCGAACTTTGACTTTCTCAAATGAGAATACTAAGGTGTGAAATGGCATGTCTCATTTCAGGATTAAGGTAAGCATGATGCAATTCATACATAGTGACTTCGAGACATAAGAGGTTAAATGGTTTGTTCTTATCTTGTCTCTAGAAGTGCACTGGTCAATTCAGTACCTTCGGAAGATACCTAGAAGAACTATAGAGTTCCTAACTCTCAATGCCTCATAACCAGACATCATAGATTCTTCTAACAATCATACTGAGGTCAATAGTCCTTTGACCCTAAGATTGCGAATATATCGTTTTAAGCAAACTACGAAGAGTTTGTTCATGCAAATCTACATTTGTCTCTTCGTAAGTTGTTAAGTTTGTTTATGGACTAAAAGACTATGGTTTTATCATAAAGCTTCAGACAAGGAAGATTGAATGAACGTTTCAACTTTATTAATGAATGAATAGGCAATTACAAGCAAGAGTCTTCATGAGACTTTATTACATCAAATGTTCAAAATAAAGACTACAACTCTTCTTGTGGGCACTATTGACAACAGGAGAAACGTAGAGTCGGCATGAGGAGTAGCTTGTCGACTCGTGGACTCGCACTCGACTCGAGGAATGAACTCAACTCGACGAGAAACGTAGAGTCAGCACGAGGAGTAGCTAGTCGACTCGTGGACTCGGTACTCGACTCGAGGAATGAACTCAACTCGAGGAGTTTTTTGTAGAGTCGGCACGAGGAGTAGCTATTCGACTCGTGGACTCGGTACTCGACTCGAGGTATGAACTCAACTCGAGGAGATTTTTGTAGAGTCGGCACGAGGAGTAGCTAGTCGACTCGTGGACTCGGTACTCAACTTGAGGAGTGAACTCAACTCGAGGGGAAATGTAGAGTCGGCACGAGGAGTAGCTCGTCGACTCGTGGACTCGGCACTCGACTCGAGGAGTGGACTCAACTCGAGGAGAAATGTAGAGTCAGCACGAGGAGTATCTTGTCGACTCGTGGACTCGGTACTCGACTCGAGGAATGAACTCAACTCAAGGAGGAATGTAGAGTCGGCACGAGGAGTGGCTAGTCGACTCATGGACTCGGTACTTGACTCGAGGAATGAACTCAACTCAAGGAGGAATGTAGAGTCGGCACGAGGAGAAGCAAGTCGACTCGTTGACTCGGTACTCGACTCGAGGAATGAACTCAACACGAGGAGAAATGTAGAGTCGGCACGAGGAGTAGCTAGTCCACTTGTGGACTCGGTACTCGACTCGAGGAATGAACTCAACTCGAGGAGTTTTTTGTAGAGTCGGCACGAGGAGTAGCTATTCGACTCATGGACTCGGTACTCGACTCGAGGTATGAACTCAACTCGAGGAGATTTTTGTAGAGTCGGCACGAGGAGTAGCTAGTCGACTCGTGGACTCGGTACTCAACTTGAGGAGTGAACTCAACTCGAGGGGAAATGTAGAGTCGGCACGAGGAGTAGCTCGTCGACTCGTGGACTCGGTACTCGACTCGAGGAGTGAACTCAACTCGAAGAGAAATGTAGAGTCGGCACGAGGAGTGGCTTGTCGACTCGTGGACTCGGTACTCGACTCGAGGAGTGAACTCAACTCGAGGAGAAACGTAGAGTCGCCACGACGAGTAGCTAGTCGACTCGTGGAATCGGTACTCGACTCGAGGAGTGAACTCAACTCGAGGAGAAATGTAGAGTCGGCACGAGGAGTGGCTTGTCGACTCGTGGACTAGGTACTCGACTCGAGGAGTGAACTCAACTCGAGGAGAAATGTAGAGTCGGCACGAGGAGTAGCTAGTCGACACGTGGACTCGGTACTAGACTCGAGGAGAAATGTAGAGTCGGCACGAGGAGTAGCTCGTCGACTCCTGGACTCGGTACTCGACTCGAGGAGTGAACTCAACTCGATGAGAAATGTAGAGTCGGCATGAGGAGTAGCTAGTCGACTCGTGGACTCGGTACTCGACTCGAGGAGTGAACTCAACTCGAGGAGAAATGTAGAGTTGGCACGAGGGGTAGCTAGTCGACTCGTGGACTCGGTACTCGACTTGAGGAGAAATGTAGAGTCGGCCCGAGGAGTAGCTTGTCGACTCGTGGACTCGGTACACGACTCGAGGAGTGAACTCAACTCGAGGAGAAACGTAGAGTCGCCACGAGGAGTAGCTTGTCAACTCGTGGACTCGGTACTCGACTCGAGGAGTGAACTCAACTCGAGGAGAAACGTAGAGTCGTCATCAGGAGTAGCTTGTCGACTCGTGGACTCGGCGCTCGACTCGAGGAGTGAACTCAACTCGAGGAGAAACGTAGAGTCGGCACGAGGAGTAGCTTGTCGACTCGTGGACTCGGCACTCGACTCGAGGAGTGGACTCAACTCGAGGAGAATGTAGAGTCGGCACGAGGAGTATCTTGTCGACTCGTGGACTCGGTACTCGACTCGAGGAGTGAACTCAACTCGAGGAGAAACGTAGAGTCGGCATGAGGAGTAGCTTGTCGACTCGTGGACTCGCACTCGACTCGAGGAATGAACTCAACTCGACGAGAAACGTAGAGTCAGCACGAGGAGTAGCTAGTCGACTCGTGGACTCGGTACTCGACTCGAGGAATGAACTCAACTCGAGGAGTTTTTTGTAGAGTCGGCACGAGGAGTAGCTATTCGACTCGTGGACTCGGTACTCGACTCGAGGTATGAACTCAACTCGAGGAGATTTTTGTAGAGTCGGCACGAGGAGTAGCTAGTCGACTCGTGGACTCGGTACTCAACTTGAGGAGTGAACTCAACTCGAGGGGAAATGTAGAGTCGGCACGAGGAGTAGCTCGTCGACTCGTGGACTCGGTACTCGACTCGAGGAGTGAACTCAACTCGAAGAGAAATGTAGAGTCGGCACGAGGAGTGGCTTGTCGACTCGTGGACTCGGTACTCGACTCGAGGAGTGAACTCAACTCGAGGAGAAACGTAGAGTCGCCACGACGAGTAGCTAGTCGACTCGTGGACTCGGTACTCGACTCGAGGAGTGAACTCAACTCGAGGAGAAATGTAGAGTCGGCACGAGGAGTGGCTTGTCGACTCGTGGACTAGGTACTCGACTCGAGGAGTGAACTCAACTCGAGGAGAAATGTAGAGTCGGCACGAGGAGTAGCTAGTCGACACGTGGACTCGGTACTAGACTCGAGGAGAAATGTAGAGTCGGCACGAGGAGTAGCTCGTCGACTCCTGGACTCGGTACTCGACTCGAGGAGTGAACTCAACTCGATGAGAAATGTAGAGTCGGCATGAGGAGTAGCTAGTCGACTCGTGGACTCGGTACTCGACTCGAGGAGTGAACTCAACTCGAGGAGAAATGTAGAGTTGGCACGAGGGGTAGCTAGTCGACTCGTGGACTCGGTACTCGACTTGAGGAGAAATGTAGAGTCGGCCCGAGGAGTAGCTTGTCGACTCGTGGACTCGGTACACGACTCGAGGAGTGAACTCAACTCGAGGAGAAACGTAGAGTCGCCACGAGGAGTAGCTTGTCAACTCGTGGACTCGGCACTCGACTCGAGGAGTGAACTCAACTCGAGGAGAAACGTAGAGTCGCCACGAGGAGTAGCTAGTCGACTCGTGGACTCGGTACTCGATTCGAGGAGTGAACTCAACTCGAGGAGAAATGTAGAGTTGGCACGAGGAGTAGCTTGTCGACTCGTGGACTCGGTACTCGACTCGAGGAGTGAACTCAACTCGAGGAGAAACGTAGAGTCGGCATCAGGAGTAGCTTGTCGACTCGTGGACTCGGCGCTCGACTCGAGGAGTGAACTCAACTCGAGGAGAAACGTAGAGTCGGCACGAGGAGTAGCTTGTCGACTCGTGGACTCGGCACTCGACTCGAGGAGTGGACTCAACTCGAGGAGAAATGTAGAGTCGGCACGAGGAGTATCTTGTCGACTCGTGGACTCGGTACTCGACTCGAGGAGTGAACTCAACTCGAGGAGAAACGTAGAGTCGGCATGAGGAGTAGCTTGTCGACTCGTGGACTCGCACTCGACTCGAGGAATGAACTCAACTCGACGAGAAACGTAGAGTCAGCACGAGGAGTAGCTAGTCGACTCGTGGACTCGGTACTCGACTCGAGGTATGAACTCAACTCGAGGAGATTTTTATAGAGTCGGCACGAGGAGTAGCTAGTCGACTCGTGGACTCGGTACTCAACTTGAGGAGTGAACTCAACTCGAGGGGAAATGTAGAGTCGGCACGAGGAGTAGCTCGTCGACTCGTGGACTTGGTACTCGACTCGAGGAGTGAACTCAACTCGAAGAGAAATGTAGAGTCGGCACGAGGAGTGGCTTGTCGACTCGTGGACTCGGTACTCGACTCGAGGAGTGAACTCAACTCGAGGAGAAACGTAGAGTCGCCACGACGAGTAGCTAGTCGACTCGTGGACTCGGTACTCCACTCGAGGAGTGAACTCAACTCGAGGAGAAATGTAGAGTGGGCACGAGGAGTGGCTTGTCGACTCGTGGACTAGGTACTCGACTCGAGGAGTGAACTCAACTCGAGGAGAAATGTAGAGTCGGCACGAGGAGTAGCTAGTCGACACGTGGACTCGGTACTAGACTCGAGGAGAAATGTAGAGTCGGCACGAGGAGTAGCTCGTCGACTCGTGGACTCGGTACTCGACTCGAGGAGTGAACTCAACTCGATGAGAAATGTAGAGTCGGCATGAGGAGTAGCTAGTCGACTCGTGGACTCGGTACTCGACTCGAGGAGTGAACTCAACTCGAGGAGAAATATAGAGTTGGCACGAGGGGTAGCTAGTCGACTCGTGGACTCGGTACTCGACTCGAGGAGAAATGTAGAGTCGGCCCGAGGAGTAGCTTGTCGACTCGTGGACTCGGTACACGACTCGAGGAGTGAACTCAACTCGAGGAGAAACGTAGAGTCGCCACGAGGAGTAGCTTGTCAACTCGTGGACTCGGCACTCGACTCGAGGAGTGAACTCAACTCGAGGAGAAACGTAGAGTCGCCACGAGGAGTAGCTAGTCGACTCGTGGACTCGGTACTCGATTCGAGGAGTGAACTCAACTCGAGGAGAAATGTAGAGTTGGCACGAGGAGTAGCTTGTCGACTCGTGGACTCGGTACTCGACTCGAGGAGTGAACTCAACTCGAGGAGAAACGTAGAGTCGGCATCAGGAGTAGCTTGTCGACTCGTGGACTCGGCACTCGACTCGAGGAGTGGACTCAACTCGAGGAGAAATGTAGAGTCGGCACGAGGAGTATCTTGTCGACTCGTGGACTCGGTACTCGACTCGAGGAGTGAACTCAACTCGAGGAGAAACGTAGAGTCGGCATGAGGAGTAGCTTGTCGACTCGTGGACTCGCACTCGACTCGAGGAATGAACTCAACTCGACGAGAAACGTAGAGTCGGCACGAGGAGTAGCTAGTCGACTCGTGGACTCGGTATTCGACTCGAGGAATGAACTCAACTCGAGGTGTTTTTTGTAGAGTCGGCACGAGGAGTAGCTAGTCGACTCGTGGACTCGGTACTCGACTCGAGGTATGAACTCAACTCGAGGAGATTTTTGTAGAGTAGGCACGAGGAGTAGCTAGTCGACTCGTGGACTCGGTATTCAACTTGAGGAGTGAACTCAACTCGAGGGGAAATGTAGAGTCGGCACGAGGAGTAGCTCGTCGACTCGTGGACTCGGTACTCGACTCGAGGAGTGAACTCAACTCGAAGAGAAATGTAGAGTCGGCACGAGGAGTGGCTTGTCAACTCGTGGACTCGGTACTCGACTCGAGGAGTGAACTCAACTCGAGGAGAAACGTAGAGTCGCCACGACGAGTAGCTAGTCGACTCGTGGACTCGGTACTCGACTCGAGGAGTGAACTCAACTCGAGGAGAAATGTAGAGTCGGCACGAGGAGTGGCGTGTCGACTCGTGGACTCGGTACTCGACTCGAGGAGTGAACTCAACTCGAGGAGAAATGTAGAGTCGGCACGAGGAGTAGCTAGTCGACACGTGGACTCGGTACTAGACTCGAGGAGAAATGTAGAGTCGGCACGAGGAGTAGCTCGTCGACTCGTGGACTCGGTACTCGACTCGAGGAGTGAACTCAACTCGATGAGAAATGTAGAGTCGGCATGAGGAGTAGCTAGTCCACTCGTGGACTCGGTACTCGACTCGAGGAGTGAACTCAACTCGAGGAGAAATGTAGAGTTGGCACGAGGGGTAGCTAGTCGACTCGTGGACTCGGTACTCGACTCGAGGAGAAATGTAGAGTCGGCCCGAGGATTAGCTTGTCGACTCGTGGACTCGGTACACGACTCGAGGAGTGAACTCAACTCGAGGAGAAACGTAGAGTCGCCACGAGGAGTAGCTTGTCAACTCGTGGACTCGGCACTCGACTCGAGGAGTGAACTCAACTCGAGGAGAAACGTAGAGTCGCCACGAGGAGTAGCTAGTCGACTCGTGGACTCGGTACTCGATTCGAGGAGTGAACTCAACTCGAGGAGAAATGTAGAGTTGGCACGAGGAGTAGCTTGTCGACTCGTGGACTCGGTACTCGACTCGAGGAGTGAACTCAACTCGAGGAGAAACGTAGAGTCGGCATCAGGAGTAGCTTGTCGACTCGTGGACTCGGCACTCGACTCGAGAAGTGGACTCAACTCGAGGAGAAATGTAGAGTCGGCACGAGGAGTATCTTGTCGACTCGTGGACTCGGTACTCGACTCGAGGAGTGAACTCAACTCGAGGAGAAACGTAGAGTCGGCATGAGGAGTAGCTTGTCGACTCGTGGACTCGCACTCGACTCGAGGAATGAACTCAACTCGACGAGAAACGTAGAGTCGGCACGAGGAGTAGCTAGTCGACTCGTGGACTCGGTACTCGACTCGAGGAATGAACTCAACTCGAGGAGTTTTTTGTAGAGTCGGCACGAGGAGTAGCTAGTCGACTCGTGGACTCGGTACTCGACTCGAGGTATGAACTCAACTCGAGGAGATTTTTGTAGAGTCGGCACGAGGAGTAGCTAGTCGACTCGTGGACTCGGTATTCAACTTGAGGAGTGAACTCAACTCGAGGGGAAATGTAGAGTCGGCACGAGGAGTAGCTCGTCGACTCGTGGACTCGGTACTCGACTCGAGGAGTGAACTCAACTCGAAGAAAAATGTAGAGTCGGCACGAGGAGTGGCTTGTCGACTCGTGGACTCGGTACTCGACTCGAGGAGTGAACTCAACTCGAGGAGAAACGTAGAGTCGCCACGACGAGTAGCTAGTCGACTCGTGGACTCGGTACTCGACTCGAGGAGTGAACTCAACTCGAGGAGAAATGTAGAGTCGGCACGAGGAGTGGCTTGTCGACTCGTGGACTCGGTACTCGACTCGAGGAGTGAACTCAACTCAAGGAGAAATGTAGAGTCGGCACGAGGAGTAGCTAGTCGACACGTGGACTCGGTACTAGACTCGAGGAGAAATGTAGAGTCGGCACGAGGAGTAGCTCGTCGACTCGTGGACTCGGTACTCGACTCGAGGAGTGAACTCAACTCCATGAGAAATGTAGAGTCGGCATGAGGAGTAGCTAGTCCACTCGTGGACTCGGTACTCGACTCGAGGAGTGAACTCAACTCGAGGAGAAATGTAGAGTTGGCACGAGGGGTAGCTAGTCGACTCGAGGAGTGAACTCAACTCGAGGAGAAACGTAGAGTCGCCACGAGGAGTAGCTAGTCGACTCGTGGACTCGGTACTCGATTCGAGGAGTGAACTCAACTCGAGGAGAAATGTAGAGTTGGCACGAGGAGTAGCTTGTCGACTCGTGGACTCGGTACTCGACTCGAGGAGTGAACTCAACTCGAGGAGAAACGTAGAGTCGGCATCAGGAGTAGCTTGTCGACTCGTGGACTCGGCACTCGACTCGAGGAGTGGACTCAACTCGAGGAGAAATGTAGAGTCGGCACGAGGAGTATCTTGTCGACTCGTGGACTCGGTACTCGACTCGAGGAGTGAACTCAACTCGAGGAGAAACGTAGAGTCGGCATGAGGAGTAGCTTGTCGACTCGTGGACTCGGCACTCGACTCGAGGAGTGGACTCAACTCGAGGAGAAATGTAGAGTCGGCACGAGGAGTATCTTGTCGACTCGTGGACTCGGTACTCGACTCGAGGAGTGAACTCAACTCGAGGAGAAACGTAGAGTCGGCATGAGGAGTAGCTTGTCGACTCGTGGACTCGCACTCGACTCGAGGAATGAACTCAACTCGACGAGAAACGTAGAGTCAGCACGAGGAGTAGCTAGTCGACTCGTGGACTCGGTACTCGACTCGAGGTATGAACTCAACTCGAGAAGATTTTTGTAGAGTCAGCACGAGGAGTAGCTAGTCGACTCGTGGACTCGGTACTCAACTTGAGGAGTGAACTCAACTCGAGGGGAAATGTAGAGTCGGCACGAGGAGTAGCTCGTCGACTCGTGGACTCGGTACTCGACTCGAGGAGTGAACTCAACTCGAAGAGAAATGTAGAGTCGGCACGAGGAGTGGCTTGTCGACTCGTGGACTCGGTACTCGACTCGAGGAGTGAACTCAACTCGAGGAGAAACGTAGAGTCGCCACGACGAGTAGCTAGTCGACTCGTCGACTCGGTACTCGACTCGAGGAGTGAACTCAACTCGAGGAGAAATGTAGAGTCGGCACGAGGAGTGGCTTGTCGACTCGTGGATTAGGTACTCGACTCGAGGAGTGAACTCAACTCGAGGAGAAATGTAGAGTCGGCACGAGGAGTAGCTAGTCGACACGTGGACTCGGTACTAGACTCGAGGAGAAATGTAGAGTCGGCACGAGGAGTAGCTCGTCGACTCGTGGACTCGGTACTCGACTCGAGGAGTGAACTCAACTCGATGAGAAATGTAGAGTCGGCATGAGAAGTAGCTAGTCGACTCGTGGACTCGGTACTCGACTCGAGGAGTGAACTCAACTCGAGGAGAAATGTAGAGTTGGCACGAGGGGTAGCTAGTCGACTCGTGGACTCGGTACTCGACTCGAGGAGAAATGTAGAGTCGGCCCGAGGAGTAGCTTGTCGACTCGTGGACTCGGTACACGACTCGAGGAGTGAACTCAACTCGAGGAGAAACGTAGAGTCGCCACGAGGAGTAGCTTGTCAACTCGTGGACTCGGCACTCGACTCGAGGAGTGAACTTAACTCGAGGAGAAACGTAGAGTCGCCACGAGGAGTAGCTAGTCGACTCGTGGACTCGGTACTCGATTCGAGGAGTGAACTCAACTCGAGGAGAAATGTAGAGTTGGCACGAGGAGTAGCTTGTCGACTCGTGGACTCGGTACTCGACTCGAGGAGTGAACTCAACTCGAGGAGAAACGTAGAGTCGGCATCAGGAGTAGCTTGTCGACTCGTGGACTCGGCACTCGACTCGAGGAGTGGACTCAACTCGAGGAGAAATGTAGAGTCGGCACGAGGAGTATCTTGTCGAGTCGTGGACTCGGTACTCGACTCGAGGAGTGAACTCAACTCGAGGAGAAACGTAGAGTCGGCATGAGGAGTAGCTTGTCGACTCGTGGACTCGGCACTCGACTCGAGGAGTGGACTCAACTCGAGGAGAAATGTAGAGTCGGCACGAGGAGTATCTTGTCGACTCGTGGACTCGGTACTCGACTCGAGGAGTGAACTCAACTCGAGGAGAAACGTAGAGTCGGCATGAGGAGTAGCTTGTCGACTCGTGGACTCGCACTCGACTCGAGGAATGAACTCAACTCGACGAGAAACGTAGAGTCAGCACGAGGAGTAGCTAGTCGACTCGTGGACTCGGTACTCGACTCGAGGTATGAACTCAACTCGAGAAGATTTTTGTAGAGTCGGCACGAGGAGTAGCTAGTCGACTCGTGGACTCGGTACTCAACTTGAGGAGTGAACTCAACTCGAGGGGAAATGTAGAGTCGGCACGAGGAGTAGCTCGTCGACTCGTGGACTCGGTACTCGACTCGAGGAGTGAACTCAACTCGAAGAGAAATGTAGAGTCGGCACGAGGAGTGGCTTGTCGACTCGTGGACTCGGTACTCGACTCGAGGAGTGAACTCAACTCGAGGAGAAACGTAGAGTCGCCACGACGAGTAGCTAGTCGACTCGTCGACTCGGTACTCGACTCGAGGAGTGAACTCAACTCGAGGAGAAATGTAGAGTCGGCACGAGGAGTGGCTTGTCGACTCGTGGATTAGGTACTCGACTCGAGGAGTGAACTCAACTCGAGGAGAAATGTAGAGTCGGCACGAGGAGTAGCTAGTCGACACGTGGACTCGGTACTAGACTCGAGGAGAAATGTAGAGTCGGCACGAGGAGTAGCTCGTCGACTCGTGGACTCGGTACTCGACTCGAGGAGTGAACTCAACTCGATGAGAAATGTAGAGTCGGCATGAGAAGTAGCTAGTCGACTCGTGGACTCGGTACTCGACTCGAGGAGTGAACTCAACTCGAGGAGAAATGTAGAGTTGGCACGAGGGGTAGCTAGTCGACTCGTGGACTCGGTACTCGACTCGAGGAGAAATGTAGAGTCGGCCCGAGGAGTAGCTTGTCGACTCGTGGACTCGGTACACGACTCGAGGAGTGAACTCAACTCGAGGAGAAACGTAGAGTCGCCACGAGGAGTAGCTTGTCAACTCGTGGACTCGGCACTCGACTCGAGGAGTGAACTTAACTCGAGGAGAAACGTAGAGTCGCCACGAGGAGTAGCTAGTCGACTCGTGGACTCGGTACTCGATTCGAGGAGTGAACTCAACTCGAGGAGAAATGTAGAGTTGGCACGAGGAGTAGCTTGTCGACTCGTGGACTCGGTACTCGACTCGAGGAGTGAACTCAACTCGAGGAGAAACGTAGAGTCGGCATCAGGAGTAGCTTGTCGACTCGTGGACTCGGCACTCGACTCGAGGAGTGGACTCAACTCGAGGAGAAATGTAGAGTCGGCACGAGGAGTATCTTGTCGAGTCGTGGACTCGGTACTCGACTCGAGGAGTGAACTCAACTCGAGGAGAAACGTAGAGTCGGCATGAGGAGTAGCTTGTCGACTCGTGGACTCGGCACTCGACTCGAGGAGTGGACTCAACTCGAGGAGAAATGTAGAGTCGGCACGAGGAGTATCTTGTCGACTCGTGGACTCGGTACTCGACTCGAGGAGTGAACTCAACTCGAGGAGAAACGTAGAGTCGGCATGAGGAGTAGCTTGTCGACTCGTGGACTCGCACTCGACTCGAGGAATGAACTCAACTCGACGAGAAACGTAGAGTCAGCACGAGGAGTAGCTAGTCGACTCGTGGACTCGGTACTCGACTCGAGGTATGAACTCAACTCGAGAAGATTTTTGTAGAGTCGGCACGAGGAGTAGCTAGTCGACTCGTGGACTCGGTACTCAACTTGAGGAGTGAACTCAACTCGAGGGGAAATGTAGAGTCGGCACGAGGAGTAGCTCGTCGACTCGTGGACTCGGTACTCGACTCGAGGAGTGAACTCAACTCGAAGAGAAAAGTAGAGTCGGCACGAGGAGTGGCTTGTCGACTCGTGGACTCGGAACTCGACTCGAGGAGTGAACTCAACTCGAGGAGAAACGTAGAGTCGCCACGACGAGTAGCTAGTCGACTCGTCGACTCGGTACTCGACTCGAGGAGTGAACTCAACTCGAGGAGAAATGTAGAGTCGGCACGAGGAGTGGCTTGTCGACTCGTGGATTAGGTACTCGACTCGAGGAGTGAACTCAACTCGAGGAGAAATTTAGAGTCGGCACGAGGAGTAGCTAGTCGACACGTGGACTCGGTACTAGACTCGAGGAGAAATGTAGAGTCGGCACGAGGAGTAGCTCGTCGACTCGTGGACTCGGTACTCGACTCGAGGAGTGAACTCAACTCGATGAGAAATGTAGAGTCGGCATGAGGAGTAGCTAGTCGACTCGTGGACTCGGTACTCGACTCGAGGAGTGAACTCAACTCGAGGAGAAATGTAGAGTTGGCACGAGGGGTAGCTAGTCGACTCGTGGACTCGGTACTCGACTCGAGGAGAAATGTAGAGTCGGCCCGAGGAGTAGCTTGTCGACTCGTGGACTCGGTACACGACTCGAGGAGTGAACTCAACTCGAGGAGAAACGTAGAGTCGCCACGAGGAGTAGCTTGTCAACTCGTGGACTCGGCACTCGACTCGAGGAGTGAACTTAACTCGAGGAGAAACGTAGAGTCGCCACGAGGAGTAGCTAGTCGACTCGTGGACTCGGTACTCGATTCGAGGAGTGAACTCAACTCGAGGAGAAATGTAGAGTTGGCACGAGGAGTAGCTTGTCGACTCGTGGACTCGGTACTCGACTCGAGGAGTGAACTCAACTCGAGGAGAAACGTAGAGTCGGCATCAGGAGTAGCTTGTCGACTCGTGGACTCGGCACTCGACTCGAGGAGTGGACTCAACTCGAGGAGAAATGTAGAGTCGGCACGAGGAGTATCTTGTCGACTCGTGGACTCGGTACTCGACTCGAGGAGTGAACTCAACTCGAGGAGAAACGTAGAGTCGGCATGAGGAGTAGCTTGTCGACTCGTGGACTCGCACTCGACTCGAGGAATGAACTCAACTCGACGAGAAACGTAGAGTCGGCACGAGGAGTAGCTAGTCGACTCGTGGACTCGGTACTCGACTCGAGGAATGAACTCAACTCGAGGAGTTTTTTGTAGAGTCGGCACGAGGAGTAGCTAGTCGACTCGTGGACTCGGTACTCGACTCGAGGTATGAACTCAACTCGAGGAGATTTTTGTAGAGTCGGCACGAGGAGTAGCTAGTCGACTCGTGGACTCGGTATTCAACTTGAGGAGTGAACTCAACTCGAGGGGAAATGTAGAGTCGGCACGAGGAGTAGCTCGTCGACTCGTGGACTCGGTACTCGACTCGAGGAGTGAACTCAACTCGAAGAGAAATGTAGAGTCGGCACGAGGAGTGGCTTGTCGACTCGTGGACTCGGTACTCGACTCGAGGAGTGAACTCAACTCGAGGAGAAACGTAGAGTCGCCACGACGAGTAGCTAGTCGACTCGTGGACTCGGTACTCGACTCGAGGAGTGAACTCAACTCGAGGAGAAATGTAGAGTCGGCACGAGGAGTGGCGTGTCGACTCGTGGACTCGGTACTCGACTCGAGGAGTGAACTCAACTCGAGGAGAAATGTAGAGTCGGCACGAGGAGTAGCTAGTCGACACGTGGACTCGGTACTAGACTCGAGGAGAAATGTAGAGTCGGCACGAGGAGTAGCTCGTCGACTCGTGGACTCGGTACTCGACTCGAGGAGTGAACTCAACTCGATGAGAAATGTAGAGTCGGCATGAGGAGTAGCTAGTCCACTCGTGGACTCGGTACTCGACTCGAGGAGTGAACTCAACTCGAGGAGAAATGTAGAGTTGGCACGAGGGGTAGCTAGTCGACTCGTGGACTCGGTACTCGACTCGAGGAGAAATGTAGAGTCGGCCCGAGGATTAGCTTGTCGACTCGTGGACTCGGTACACGACTCGAGGAGTGAACTCAACTCGAGGAGAAACATAGAGTCGCCACGAGGAGTAGCTTGTCAACTCGTGGACTCGGCACTCGACTCGAGGAGTGAACTCAACTCGAGGAGAAACGTAGAGTCGCCACGAGGAGTAGCTAGTCGACTCGTGGACTCGGTACTCGATTCGAGGAGTGAACTCAACTCGAGGAGAAATGTAAAGTTGGCACGAGGAGTAGCTTGTCGACTCGTGGACTCGGTACTCGACTCGAGGAGTGAACTCAACTCGAGGAGAAACGTAGAGTTGGCATCAGGAGTAGCTTGTCGACTCGTGGACTCGGCACTCGACTCGAGGAGTGGACTCAACTCGAGGAGAAATGTAGAGTCGGCACGAGGAGTATCTTGTCGACTCGTGGACTCGGTACTCGACTCGAGGAGTGAACTCAACTCGAGGAGAAACGTAGAGTCGGCATGAGGAGTAGCTTGTCGACTCGTGGACTCGCACTCGACTCAAGGAATGAACTCAACTCGACGAGAAACGTAGAGTCGGCACGAGGAGTAGCTAGTCGACTCGTGGACTCGGTACTCGACTCGAGGAATGAACTCAACTCGAGGAGTTTTTTGTAGAGTCGGCACGAGGAGTAGCTAGTCGACTCGTGGACTCGGTACTCGACTCGAGGTATGAACTCAACTCGAGGAGATTTTTGTAGAGTCGGCACGAGGAGTAGCTAGTCGACTCGTGGACTCGGTATTCAACTTGAGGAGTGAACTCAACTCGAGGGGAAATGTAGAGTCGGCACGAGGAGTAGCTCGTCGACTCGTGGACTCGGTACTCGACTCGAGGAGTGAACTCAACTCGAAGAGAAATGTAGAGTCGGCACGAGGAGTGGCTTGTCGACTCGTGGACTCGGTACTCGACTCGAGGAGTGAACTCAACTCGAGGAGAAACGTAGAGTCGCCACGACGAGTAGCTAGTCGACTCGTGGACTCGGTACTCGACTCGAGGAGTGAACTCAACTCGAGGAGAAATGTAGAGTCGGCACGAGGAGTGGCGTGTCGACTCGTGGACTCGGTACTCGACTCGAGGAGTGAACTCAACTAGAGGAGAAATGTAGAGTCGGCACAAGGAGTAGCTAGTCGACACGTGGACTCGGTACTAGACTCGAGGAGAAATGTAGAGTCGGCACGAGGAGTAGCTCGTCGACTCGTGGACTCGGTACTCGACTCGAGGAGTGAACTCAACACGATGAGAAATGTAGAGTCGGCATGAGGAGTAGCTAGTCCACTCGTGGACTCGGTACTCGACTCGAGGAGTGAACTCAACTCGAGGAGAAATGTAGAGTTGGCACGAGGGGTAGCTAGTCGACTCGTGGACTCGGTACTCGACTCGAGGAGAAATGTAGAGTCGGCCCGAGGAGTAGCTTGTCGACTCGTGGACTCGGTACACGACTCGAGGAGTGAACTCAACTCGAGGAGAAACGTAGAGTCGCCACGAGGAGTAGCTTGTCAACTCGTGGACTCGGCACTCGACTCGAGGAGTGAACTTAACTCGAGGAGAAACGTAGAGTCGCCACGAGGAGTAGCTAGTCGACTCGTGGACTCGGTACTCGATTCGAGGAGTGAACTCAACTCGAGGAGAAATGTAGAGTTGGCACGAGGAGTAGCTTGTCGACTCGTGGACTCGGTACTCGACTCGAGGAGTGAACTCAACTCGAGGAGAAACGTAGAGTCGGCATCAGGAGTAGCTTGTCGACTCGTGGACTCGGCACTCGACTCGAGGAGTGGACTCAACTCGAGGAGAAATGTAGAGTCGGCACGAGGAGTATCTTGTCGAGTCGTGGACTCGGTACTCGACTCGAGGAGTGAACTCAACTCGAGGAGAAACGTAGAGTCGGCATGAGGAGTAGCTTCTCGACTCGTGGACTCGGCACTCGACTCGAGGAGTGGACTCAACTCGAGGAGAAATGTAGAGTCGGCACGAGGAGTATCTTGTCGACTCGTGGACTCGGTACTCGACTCGAGGAGTGAACTCAACTCGAGGAGAAACGTAGAGTCGGCATGAGGAGTAGCTTGTCGACTCGTGGACTCGCACTCGACTCGAGGAATGAACTCAACTCGACGAGAAACATAGAGTCGGCACGAGGAGTAGCTAGTCGACTCGTGGACTCGGTACTCGACTCGAGGAATGAACTCAACTCGAGGAGTTTTTTGTAGAGTCGGCACGAGGAGTAGCTAGTCGACTCGTGGACTCGGTACTCGACTCGAGGTATGAACTCAACTCGAGGAGATTTTTGTAGAGTCGGCACGAGGAGTAGCTAGTCGACTCGTGGACTCGGTATTCAACTTGAGGAGTGAACTCAACTCGAGGGGAAATGTAGAGTCGGCACGAGGAGTAGCTCGTCGACTCGTGGACTCGGTACTCGACTCGAGGAGTGAACTCAACTCGAAGAGAAATGTAGAGTCGGCACGAGGAGTGGCTTGTCGACTCGTGGACTCGGTACTCGACTCGAGGAGTGAACTCAACTCGAGGAGAAACGTAGAGTCGCCACGACGAGTAGCTAGTCGACTCGTGGACTCGGTACTCGACTCGAGGAGTGAACTCAACTCGAGGAGAAATGTAGAGTCAGCACGAGGAGTGGCGTGTCGACTCGTGGACTCGGTACTCGACTCGAGGAGTGAACTCAACTCGAGGAGAAATGTAGAGTTGGCACGAGGAGTAGCTTGTCGACTCGTGGACTCGGTACTCGACTCGAGGAGTGAACTCAACTCGAGGAGAAACGTAGAGTCGGCATCAGGAGTAGCTTGTCGACTCGTGGACTCGGCACTCGACTCGAGGAGTGGACTCAACTCGAGGAGAAATGTAGAGTCGGCACGAGGAGTATCTTGTCGACTCGTGGACTCGGTACTCGACTCGAGGAGTGAACTCAACTCGACGAGAAACGTAGAGTCGGCATGAGGAGTAGCTTGTCGACTCGTGGACTCGCACTCGACTGAAGGAATGAACTCAACTCGACGAGAAACGTAGAGTCGGCACGAGGAGTAGCTAGTCGACTCGTGGACTCGGTACTCGACTCGAGGTATGAACTCAACTCGAGGAGATTTTTGTAGAGTCGGCACGAGGAGTAGCTAGTCGACTCGTGGACTCGGTATTCAACTTGAGGAGTGAACTCAACTCGAGGGGAAATGTAGAGTCGGCACGAGGAGTAGCTCGTCGACTCGTGGACTCGGTACTCGACTCGAGGAGTGAACTCAACTCGAAGAGAAATGTAGAGTCGGCACGAGGAGTGGCTTGTCGACTCGTGGACTCGGTACTCGACTCGAGGAGTGAACTCAACTCGAGGAGAAACGTAGAGTCACCACGACGAGTAGCTAGTCGACTCGTGGACTCGGTACTCGACTCGAGGAGTGAACTCAACTCGAGGAGAAATGTAGAGTCGGCACGAGGAGTGGCGTGTCGACTC
This sequence comes from Urtica dioica subsp. dioica, assembly GCF_054948205.1. NCBI lineage: Eukaryota > Viridiplantae > Streptophyta > Magnoliopsida > Rosales > Urticaceae > Urtica > Urtica dioica. The sequence continues at coordinate 36,646,022 of NC_142759.1, read as the reverse complement.
GTGGACTCGGTACTCGACTCGAGGAGTGAACTCAACTAGAGGAGAAATGTAGAGTCGGCACAAGGAGTAGCTAGTCGACACGTGGACTCGGTACTAGACTCGAGGAGAAATGTAGAGTCGGCACGAGGAGTAGCTCGTCGACTCGTGGACTCGGTACTCGACTCGAGGAGTGAACTCAACACGATGAGAAATGTAGAGTCGGCATGAGGAGTAGCTAGTCCACTCGTGGACTCGGTACTCGACTCGAGGAGTGAACTCAACTCGAGGAGAAATGTAGAGTTGGCACGAGGGGTAGCTAGTCGACTCGTGGACTCGGTACTCGACTCGAGGAGAAATGTAGAGTCGGCCCGAGGAGTAGCTTGTCGACTCGTGGACTCGGTACACGACTCGAGGAGTGAACTCAACTCGAGGAGAAACGTAGAGTCGCCACGAGGAGTAGCTTGTCAACTCGTGGACTCGGCACTCGACTCGAGGAGTGAACTTAACTCGAGGAGAAACGTAGAGTCGCCACGAGGAGTAGCTAGTCGACTCGTGGACTCGGTACTCGATTCGAGGAGTGAACTCAACTCGAGGAGAAATGTAGAGTTGGCACGAGGAGTAGCTTGTCGACTCGTGGACTCGGTACTCGACTCGAGGAGTGAACTCAACTCGAGGAGAAACGTAGAGTCGGCATCAGGAGTAGCTTGTCGACTCGTGGACTCGGCACTCGACTCGAGGAGTGGACTCAACTCGAGGAGAAATGTAGAGTCGGCACGAGGAGTATCATGTCGAGTCGTGGACTCGGTACTCGACCCGAGGAGTGAACTCAACTCGAGGAGAAACGTAGAGTCGGCATGAGGAGTAGCTTGTCGACTCGTGGACTCGGCACTCGACTCGAGGAGTGGACTCAACTCGAGGAGAAATGTAGAGTCGGCACGAGGAGTATCTTGTCGACTCGTGGACTCGGTACTCGACTCGAGGAGTGAACTCAACTCGAGGAGAAACGTAGAGTCGGCATGAGGAGTAGCTTGTCGACTCGTGGACTCGCACTCGACTCGAGGAATAAACTCAACTCGACGAGAAACGTAGAGTCAGCACGAGGAGTAGCTAGTCGACTCGTGGACTCGGTACTCGACTCGAGGTATGAACTCAACTCGAGAAGATTTTTGTAGAGTCGGCACGAGGAGTAGCTAGTCGACTCGTGGACTCGGTACTCAACTTGAGGAGTGAACTCAACTCGAGGGGAAATGTAGAGTCGGCACGAGGAGTAGCTCGTCGACTCGTGGACTCGGTACTCGATTCGAGGAGTGAACTCAACTCGAGGAGAAATGTAGAGTTGGCACGAGGAGTAGCTTGTCGACTCGTGGACTCGGTACTCGACTCGAGGAGTGAACTCAACTCGAGGAGAAACGTAGAGTCGGCATCAGGAGTAGCTTGTCGACTCGTGGACTCGGCACTCGACTCGAGGAGTGGACTCAACTCGAGGAGAAATGTAGAGTCGGCACGAGGAGTATCTTGTCGACTCGTGGACTCGGTACTCGACTCGAGGAGTGAACTCAACTTGAGGAGAAACGTAGAGTCGGCATGAGGAGTAGCTTGTTGACTCGTGGACTCGGCACTCGACTCGAGGAGTGGACTCAACTCGAGGAGAAATGTAGAGTCGGCACGAGGAGTATCTTGTCGACTCGTGGACTCGGTACTCGACTCGAGGAGTGAACTCAACTCGAGGAGAAACGTAGAGTCGGCATGAGGAGTAGCTTGTCCACTCGTGGACTCGCACTCGACTCGAGGAATGAACTCAACTCGACGAGAAACGTAGAGTCAGCACGAGGAGTAGCTAGTCGACTCGTGGACTCGGTACTCGAGTCGAGGTATGAACTCAACTCGAGAAGATTTTTGTAGAGTCGGCACGAGGAGTAGCTAGTCGACTCGTGGACTCGGTACTCAACTTGAGGAGTGAACTCAACTCGAGGGGAAATGTAGAGTCGGCACGAGGAGTAGCTCGTCGACTCGTGGACTCGGTACTCGACTTGAGGAGTGAACTCAACTCGAAGAGAAATGTAGAGTCGGCACGAGGAGTGGCTTGTCGACTCGTGGACTCGGTACTCGACTCGAGGAGTGAACTCAACTCGAGGAGAAACGTAGAGTCGCCACGACGAGTAGCTAGTCGACTCGTCGACTCGGTACTCGACTCGAGGAGTGAACTCAACTCGAGGAGAAATGTAGAGTCGGCACGAGGAGTGGCTTGTCGACTCGTGGATTAGGTACTCGACTCGAGGAGTGAACTCAACTCGAGGAGAAATGTAGAGTCGGCACGAGGAGTAGCTAGTCGACACGTGGACTCGGTACTAGACTCGAGGAGAAATGTAGAGTCGGCACGAGGAGTAGCTCGTCGACTCGTGGACTCGGTACTCGACTCGAGGAGTGAACTCAACTCGATGAGAAATGTAGAGTCGGCATGAGGAGTAGCTAGTCGACTCGTGGACTCGGTACTCGACTCGAGGAGTGAACTCAACTCGAGGAGAAATGTAGAGTTGGCACGAGGGGTAGCTAGTCGACTCGTGGACTCGGTACTCGACTCGAGGAGAAATGTAGAGTCGGCCCGAGGAGTAGCTTGTCGACTCGTGGACTCGGTACACGACTCGAGGAGTGAACTCAACTCGAGGAGAAACGTAGAGTCGCCACGAGGAGTAGCTTGTCAACTCGTGGACTCGGCACTCGACTCGAGGAGTGAACTTAACTCGAGGAGAAACGTAGAGTCGCCACGAGGAGTAGCTAGTCGACTCGTGGACTCGGTACTCGATTCGAGGAGTGAACTCAACTCGAGGAGAAATGTAGAGTTGGCACGAGGAGTAGCTTGTCGACTCGTGGACTCGGTACTCGACTCGAGGAGTGAACTCAACTCGAGGAGAAACGTAGAGTCGGCATCAGGAGTAGCTTGTCGACTCGTGGACTCGGCACTCGACTCGAGGAGTGGACTCAACTCGAGGAGAAATGTAGAGTCGGCACGAGGAGTATCTTGTCGACTCGTGGACTCGGTACTCGACTCGAGGAGTGAACTCAACTCGAGGAGAAACGTAGAGTCGGCATGAGGAGTAGCTTGTTGACTCGTGGACTCGGCACTCGACTCGAGGAGTGGACTCAACTCGAGGAGAAATGTAGAGTCGGCATGAGGAGTATCTTGTCGACTCGTGGACTCGGTACTCGACTCGAGGAGTGAACTCAACTCGAGGAGAAACGTAGAGTCGGCATGAGGAGTAGCTTGTCCACTCGTGGACTCGCACTCGACTCGAGGAATGAACTCAACTCGACGAGAAACGTAGAGTCAGCACGAGGAGTAGCTAGTCGACTCGTGGACTCGGTACTCGAGTCGAGGTATGAACTCAACTCGAGAAGATTTTTGTAGAGTCGGCACGAGGAGTAGCTAGTCGACTCGTGGACTCGGTACTCAACTTGAGGAGTGAACTCAACTCGAGGGGAAATGTAGAGTCGGCACGAGGAGTAGCTCGTCGACTCGTGGACTCGGTACTCGACTTGAGGAGTGAACTCAACTCGAAGAGAAATGTAGAGTCGGCACGAGGAGTGGCTTGTCGACTCGTGGACTCGGTACTCGACTCGAGGAGTGAACTCAACTCGAGGAGAAACGTAGAGTCGCCACGACGAGTAGCTAGTCGACTCGTCGACTCGGTACTCGACTCGAGGAGTGAACTCAACTCGAGGAGAAATGTAGAGTCGGCACGAGGAGTGGCTTGTCGACTCGTGGATTAGGTACTCGACTCGAGGAGTGAACTCAACTCGAGGAGAAATGTAGAGTCGGCACGAGGAGTAGCTAGTCGACACGTGGACTCGGTACTAGACTCGAGGAGAAATGTAGAGTCGGCACGAGGAGTAGCTCGTCGACTCGTGGACTCGGTACTCGACTCGAGGAGTGAACTCAACTCGATGAGAAATGTAGAGTCGGCATGAGGAGTAGCTAGTCGACTCGTGGACTCGGTACTCGACTCGAGGAGTGAACTCAACTCGAGGAGAAATGTAGAGTTGGCACGAGGGGTAGCTAGTCGACTCGTGGACTCGGTACTCGACTCAAGGAGAAATGTAGAGTCGGCCCGAGGAGTAGCTTGTCGACTCGTGGACTCGGTACACGACTCGAGGAGTGAACTCAACTCGAGGAGAAACGTAGAGTCGCCACGAGGAGTAGCTTGTCAACTCGTGGACTCGGCACTCGACTCGAGGAGTGAACTTAACTCGAGGAGAAACGTAGAGTCGCCACGAGGAGTAGCTAGTCGACTCGTGGACTCGGTACTCGATTCGAGGAGTGAACTCAACTCGAGGAGAAATGTAGAGTTGGCACGAGGAGTAGCTTGTCGACTCGTGGACTCGGTACTCGACTCGAGGAGTGAACTCAACTCGAGGAGAAACGTAGAGTCGGCATCAGGAGTAGCTTGTCGACTCGTGGACTCGGCACTCGACTCGAGGAGTGGACTCAACTCGAGGAGAAATGTAGAGTCGGCACGAGGAGTATCTTGTCGACTCGTGGACTCGGTACTCGACTCGAGGAGTGAACTCAACTCGAGGAGAAACGTAGAGTCGGCATGAGGAGTAGCTTGTCGACTCGTGGACTCGCACTCGACTCGAGGAATGAACTCAACTCGACGAGAAACGTAGAGTCGGCACGAGGAGTAGCTAGTCGACTCGTGGACTCGGTACTCGACTCGAGGAATGAACTCAACTCGAGGAGTTTTTTGTAGAGTCGGCACGAGGAGTAGCTAGTCGACTCGTGGACTCGGTACTCGACTCGAGGTATGAACTCAACTCGAGGAGATTTTTGTAGAGTCGGCACGAGGAGTAGCTAGTCGACTCGTGGACTCGGTATTCAACTTGAGGAGTGAACTCAACTCGAGGGGAAATGTAGAGTCGGCACGAGGAGTAGCTCGTCGACTCGTGGACTCGGTACTCGACTCGAGGAGTGAACTCAACTCGAAGAGAAATGTAGAGTCGGCACGAGGAGTGGCTTGTCGACTCGTGGACTCGGTACTCGACTCGAGGAGTGAACTCAACTCGAGGAGAAACGTAGAGTCGCCACGACGAGTAGCTAGTTGACTCGTGGACTCGGTACTCGACTCGAGGAGTGAACTCAACTCGAGGAGAAATGTAGAGTCGGCACGAGGAGTGGCGTGTCGACTCGTGGACTCGGTACTCGACTCGAGGAGTGAACTCAACTCGAGGAGAAATGTAGAGTCGGCACGAGGAGTAGCTAGTCGACACGTGGACTCGGTACTAGACTCGAGGCGAAATGTAGAGTCGGCACGAGGAGTAGCTCGTCGACTCGTGGACTCGGTACTCGACTCGAGGAGTGAACTCAACTCGATGAGAAATGTAGAGTCGGCATGAGGAGTAGCTAGTCCACTCGTGGACTCGGTACTCGACTCGAGGAGTGAACTCGACTCGAGGAGAAATGTAGAGTTGGCACGAGGGGTAGCTAGTCGACTCGTGGACTCGGTACTCGACTCGAGGAGAAATGTAGAGTCGGCCCGAGGATTAGCTTGTCGACTCGTGGACTCGGTACACGACTCGAGGAGTGAACTCAACTCGAGGAGAAACATAGAGTCGCCACGAGGAGTAGCTTGTCAACTCGTGGACTCGGCACTCGACTCGAGGAGTGAACTCAACTCGAGGAGAAACGTAGAGTCGCCACGAGGAGTAGCTAGTCGACTCGTGGACTCGGTACTCGATTCGAGGAGTGAACTCAACTCGAGGAGAAATGTAGAGTTGGCACGAGGAGTAGCTTGTCGACTCGTGGACTCGGTACTCGACTCGAGGAGTGAACTCAACTCGAGGAGAAACGTAGAGTTGGCATCAGGAGTAGCTTGTCGACTCGTTGACTCGGTACTCGACTCGAGGAGTGGACTCAACTCGAGGAGAAATGTAGGGTCGGCACGAGGAGTATCTTGTCGACTCGTGGACTCGGTACTCGACCCGAGGAGTGAACTCAACTCGAGGAGAAACGTAGAGTCGGCATGAGGAGTAGCTTGTCGACTCGTGGACTCGCACTCGACTCAAGGAATGAACTCAACTCGACGAGAAACGTAGAGTCGGCACGAGGAGTAGCTAGTCGACTCGTGGACTCGGTACTCGACTCGAGGAATGAACTCAACTCGAGGAGTTTTTTGTAGAGTCGGCACGAGGAGTAGCTAGTCGACTCGTGGACTCGGTACTCGACTCGAGGTATGAACTCAACTCGAGGAGATTTTTGTAGAGTCGGCACGAGGAGTAGCTAGTCGACTCGTGGACTCGGTATTCAACTTGAGGAGTGAACTCAACTCGAGGGGAAATGTAGAGTCGGCACGAGGAGTAGCTCGTCGACTCGTGGACTCGGTACTCGACTCGAGGAGTGAACTCAACTCGAAGAGAAATGTAGAGTCGGCACGAGGAGTGGCTTGTCGACTCGTGGACTCGGTACTCGACTCGAGGAGTGAACTCAACTCGAGGAGAAACGTAGAGTCGCCACGACGAGTAGCTAGTCGACTCGTGGACTCGATACTCGACTCGAGGAGTGAACTCAACTCGAGGAGAAATGTAGAGTCGGCACGAGGAGTGGCGTGTCGAGTCGTGGACTCGGTACTCGACTCGAGGAGTGAACTCAACTAGAGGAGAAATGTAGATTCGGCACAAGGAGTAGCTAGTCGACACGTGGACTCGGTACTAGACTCGAGGAGAAATGTAGAGTCGGCACGAGGAGTAGCTCGTCGACTCGTGGACTCGGTACTCGACTCGAGGAGTGAACTCAACACGATGAGAAATGTAGAGTCGGCATGAGGAGTAGCTAGTCCACTCGTGGACTCGGTACTCGACTCGAGGAGTGAACTCAACTCGAGGAGAAATGTAGAGTTGGCACGAGGGGTAGCTAGTCGACTCGTGGACTCGGTACTCGACTCGAGGAGAAATGTAGAGTCGGCCCGAGGATTAGCTTGTCGACTCGTGGACTCGGTACACGACTCGAGGAGTGAACTCAACTCGAGGAGAAACGTAGAGTCGCCACGAGGAGTAGCTTGTCAACTCGTGGACTCGGCACTCGACTCGAGGAGTGAACTCAACTCGAGGAGAAACGTAGAGTCGCCACGAGGAGTAGCTAGTCGACTCGTGGACTCGGTACTCGATTCGAGGAGTGAACTCAACTCGAGGAGAAATGTAGAGTTGGCACGAGGAGTAGCTTGTCGACTCGTGGACTCGGTACTCGACTCGAGGAGTGAACTCAACTCGAGGAGAAACGTAGAGTCGGCATGAGGAGTAGCTTGTCGACTCGTGGACTCGCACTCGACTCGAGGAATGAACTCAACTCGACGAGAAACGTAGAGTCGGCACGAGGAGTAGCTAGTCGACTCGTGGACTCGGTACTCGACTCGAGGAATGAACTCAACTCGAGGAGTTTTTTGTAGAGTCGGCACGAGGAGTAGCTAGTCGACTCGTGGACTCGGTACTCGACTCGAGGTATGAACTCAACTCGAGGAGATTTTTGTAGAGTCGGCACGAGGAGTAGCTAGTCGACTCGTGGACTCGGTATTCAACTTGAGGAGTGAACTCAACTCGAGGGGAAATGTAGAGTCGGGACGAGGAGTAGCTCGTCGACTCGTGGACTCGGTACTCGACTCGAGGAGTGAACTCAACTCGAAGAGAAATGTAGAGTCGGCACGAGGAGTGGCTTGTCGACTCGTGGACTCGGTACTCGACTCGAGGAGTGAACTCAACTCGAGGAGAAACGTAGAGTTGCCACGACGAGTAGCTAGTCGACTCGTGGACTCGGTACTCGACTCGAGGAGTGAACTCAACTCGAGGAGAAATGTAGAGTCGGCACGAGGAGTGGCGTGTCGACTCGTGGACTCGGTACTCGACTCGAGGAGTGAACTCAACTCGAGGAGAAATGTAGAGTCGGCACGAGGAGTAGCTAGTCGACTCGTGGACTCGGTACTCGACTCGAGGTATGAACTCAACTCGAGGAGATTTTTGTAGAGTCGGGACGAGGAGTAGCTAGTCGACTCGTGGACTCGGTATTCAACTTGAGGAGTGAACTCAACTCGAGGGGAAATGTAGAGTCGGGACGAGGAGTAGCTCGTCGACTCGTGGACTCGGTACTCGACTCGAGGAGTGAACTCAACTCGAAGAGAAATGTAGAGTCGGCACGAGGAGTGGCTTGTCGACTCGTGGACTCGGTACTCGACTCGAGGAGTGAACTCAACTCGAGGAGAAACGTAGAGTTGCCACGACGAGTAGCTAGTCGACTCGTGGACTCGGTACTCGACTCGAGGAGTGAACTCAACTCGAGGAGAAATGTAGAGTCGGCACGAGGAGTGGCGTGTCGACTCGTGGACTCGGTACTCGACTCGAGGAGTGAACTCAACTCGAGGAGAAATGTAGAGTCGGCACGAGGAGTAGCTAGTCGACTCGTGGACTCGGTACTCGACTCGAGGTATGAACTCAACTCGAGGAGATTTTTGTAGAGTCGGCACGAGGAGTAGCTAGTCGACTCGTGGACTCGGTATTCAACTTGAGGAGTGAACTCAACTCGAGGGGAAATGTAGAGTCGGCACGAGGAGTAGCTCGTCGACTCGTGGACTCGGTACTCGACTCGAGGAGTGAACTCAACTCGAGGAGAAACGTAGAGTCGCCACGACGAGTAGCTAGTCGACTCGTGGACTCGGTACTCGACTCGAGGAGTGAACTCAACTCGAGGAGAAATGTAGAGTCGGCACGAGGAGTGGCTTGTCGACTCGTGGACTCGGTACTCGACTCGAGGAGTGAACTCAACTCGAGGAGAAACGTAGAGTCGCCACGACGAGTAGCTAGTCGACTCGTGGACTCGGTACTCGACTCGAGGAGTGAACTCAACTCGAGGAGAAATGTAGAGTCGGCACGAGGACTGGCGTGTCGACTCGTGGACTCGGTACTCGACTCGAGGAGTGAACTCAACTCGAGGAGAAATGTAGAGTCGGCTCTGGAGTAGCTAGTCGACACGTGGACTCGGTACTAGACTCGAGGAGAAATGTAGAGTCGGCACGAGGAGTAGCTCGTCGACTCGTGGACTCGGTACTCGATTCGAGGAGTGAACTCAACTCGAGGAGAAATGTAGAGTTGGCACGAGGAGTAGCATGTCGACTCGTGGACTCGGTATTCAACTTGAGGAGTGAACTCAACTCGAGGGGAAATGTAGAGTCGTCACGAGGAGTAGCTCGTCGACTCGTGGACCCGGTACTCGACCCGAGGAGTGAACTCAACTCGAAGAGAAATGTAGAGTCGGCACGAGGGGTGGCTTGTCGACTCGTGGACTCGGTACTCGACTCGAGGAGTGAACTCAACTCGAGGAGAAACGTAGAGTCGCCACGACGACTAGCTAGTCGACTCGTGGACTCGGTACTCGACTCGAGGAGTGAACTCAACTCGAGGAGAAATGTAGAGTCGGCACGAGGAGTGGCGTGTCGACTCGTGGACTCGGTACTCGACTCGAGGAGTGAACTCAACTCGAGGAGAAATGTAGAGTCGGCACGAGGAGTAGCTAGTCGACACGTGGACTCGGTACTAGACTCGAGGAGAAATGTAGAGTCGGCACGAGGAGTAGCTCGTCGACTCGTGGACTCGGTACTCGACTCGAGGAGTGAACTCAACTCGATGAGAAATGTAGAGTCGGCATGAGGAGTAGCTAGTCCACTCGTGGACTCGGTACTCGACTCGAGGAGTGAACTCAACTCGAGGAGAAATGTAGAGTTGGCACGAGGGGTAGCCAGTCGACTCGTGGACTCGGTACTCGACTCGAGGAGAAATGTAGAGTCGGCCCGAGGATTAGCTTGTCGACTCGTGGACTCGGTACACGACTCGAGGAGTGAACTCAACTCGAGGAGAAACGTAGAGTCGCCACGAGGAGTAGCTTGTCAACTCGTGGACTTGGCACTCGACTCGAGGAGTGAACTCAACTCGAGGAGAAACGTAGAGTCGCCACGAGGAGTAGCTAGTCGACTCGTGGACTCGGTACTCGATTCGAGGAGTGAACTCAACTCGAGGAGAAATGTAGAGTTGGCACGAGGAGTAGCTTGTCGACTCGTGGACTCGGTACTCGACTCGAGGAGTGAACTCAACTCGAGGAGAAACGTAGAGTCGGCATCAGGAGTAGCTTGTCGACTCGTGGACTCGGCACTCGACTCGAGGAGTGGACTCAACTCGAGGAGAAATGTAGAGTCGGCACGAGGAGTATCTTGTCGACTCGTGGACTCGGTACTCGACTCGAGGAGTGAACTCAACTCGAGGAGAAACGTAGAGTCGGCATGAGGAGTAGCTTGTCGACTCGTGGACTCGCACTCGACTCGAGGAATGAACTCAACTCGACGAGAAACGTAGAGTCGGCACGAGGAGTAGCTAGTCGACTCGTGGACTCGGTACTCGACTCGAGGAATGAACTCAACTCGAGGAGTTTTTTGTAGAGTCGGCACGAGGAGTAGCTAGTCGACTCGTGGACTCGGTACTCGACTCGAGGTATGAACTCAACTCGAGGAGATTTTTGTAGAGTCGGCACGAGGAGTAGCTAGTCGACTCGTGGACTTGGTATTCAACTTGAGGAGTGAACTCAACTCGAGGGGAAATGTAGAGTCGACACGAGGAGTAGCTCGTCGACTCGTGGACTCGGTACTCGACTCGAGGAGTGAACTCAACTCGAAGAGAAATGTAGAGTCGGCACGAGGAGTGGCTTGTCGACTTGTGGACTCGGTACTCGACTCGAGGAGTGAACTCAACTCGAGGAGAAACGTAGAGTCGCCACGACGAGTAGCTAGTCGACTCGTGGACTCGGTACTCGACTCGAGGAGTGAACTCAACTCGAGGAGAAATGTAGAGTCGGCACGAGGAGTGGCGTGTCGACTCGTGGACTCGGTACTCGACTCGAGGAGTCAACTCAACTCGAGGAGAAATGTAGAGTCGGCTCTGGAGTAGCTAGTCGACACGTGGACTCGGTACTAGACTCGAGGAGAAATGTAGAGTCGGCACGAGGAGTAGCTCGTCGACTCGTGGACTAGGTACTCGACTCGAGGAGTGAACTCAACTCGATGAGAAATGTAGAGTCGGCATGAGGAGTAGCTAGTCGACTCGTGGACTCGGTACTCGACTCGAGGAGTGAACTCAACTCGAGGAGAAATGTAGAGTTGGCACGAGGGGTAGCTAGTGGACTCGTGGACTCGGTACTCGACTCGAGGAGAAATGTAGAGTCGGCCCGAGGATTAGCTTGTCGACTCGTGGACTCGGTACACGACTCGAGGAGTGAACTCAACTCGAGGAGAAACGTAGAGTCGCCACGAGGAGTAGCTTGTCAACTCGTGGACTCGGCACTCGACTCGAGGAGTGAACTCAACTCGTAGAGAAATGTAGAGTCGGCACGAGGAGTGGCTTGTCGACTCGTGGACTCGGTACTCGACTCGAGGAGTGAACTCAACTCGAGGAGAAACGTAGAGTCGCCACGACGAGTAGCTAGTCGACTCGTGGACTCGGTACTCGACTCGAGGAGTGAACTCAACTCGAGGAGAAATTTAGAGTCGGCACGAGGAGTGGCGTGTCGACTCGTGGACTCGGTACTCGACTCGAGGAGTGAACTCAACTCGAGGAGAAATGTAGAGTCGGCACGAGCAGTAGCTAGTCGACACGTGGACTCGGTACTAGACTCGAGGAGAAATGTAGAGTCGGCACGAGGAGTAGCTCGTCGACTCGTGGACTCGGTACTCGACTCGAGGAGTGAACTCAACTCGATGAGAAATGTAGAGTCGGCATGAGGAGTAGCTAGTCGACTCGTGGACTCGGTACTCGACTCGAGGAGTGAACTCAACTCGAGGAGAAATGTAGAGTTGGCACGAGGGGTAGCTAGTCGACTCGTGGACTCGGTACTCGACTCGAGGAGAAATGTAGAGTCGGCCCGAGGATTAGCTTGTCGACTCGTGGACTCGGTACACGACTCGAGGAGTGAACTCAACTCGAGGAGAAACGTAGAGTCGCCACGAGGAGTAGCTTGTCAACTCGTGGACTCGGCACTCGACTCGAGGAGTGAACTCAACTCGAGGAGAAACGTAGAGTCGCCACGAGGAGTAGCTAGTCGACTCGTGGACTCGGTACTCGATTCGAGGAGTGAACTCAACTCGAGGAGAAATGTAGAGTTGGCACGAGGAGTAGCTTGTCGACTCGTGGACTCGGTACACGACTCGAGGAGTGAACTCAACTCGAGGAGAAACGTAGAGTCGGCATCAGGAGTAGCTTGTCGACTCGTGGACTCGGCGCTCGACTCGAGGAGTGAACTCAACTCGAGGAGAAACGTAGAGTCGGCACGAGGAGTAGCTTGTCGACTCGTGGACTCGGCACTCGACTCGAGGAGTGGACTCAACTCGAGGAGAAATGTAGAGTCGGCACGAGGAGTATCTTGTCGACTCGTGGACTCGGTACTCGACTCGAGGAGTGAACTCAACTCGAGGAGAAACGTAGAGTCGGCATGAGGAGTATCTTGTCGACTCGTGGACTCGGCCCTCGACCCGAGGAGTGAACTCAACTCGAGGAGAAACGTAGAGTCGGCACGAGGAGTAGCTTGTCGACTCGTGGACTCGCACTCGACTCGAGGAATGAACTCAACTCGACGAGAAACGTAGAGTCGGCACGAGGAGTAGCTAGTCGACTCGTGGACTCGGTACTCGACTCGAGGTATGAACTCAACTCGAGGAGATTTTTGTAGAGTCGGGCCGAGGAGTAGCTAGTCGACTCGTGGACTCGGTACTCAACTTGAGGAGTGAACTCAACTCGAGGGGAAATGTAGAGTCGGCACGAGGAGTAGCTCGTCGACTCGTGGACTCGGTACTCGACTCGAGGAGTGAACTCAACTCGAAGAGAAATGTAGATTCGGCACGAGGAGTGGCTTGTCGACTCGTGGACTCTTTACTCGACTCGAGGAGTGAACTCAACTCGAGGAGAAACGTAGAGTCGCCACGACGAGTAGCTAGTCGACTCGTGGACTCGGTACTCGACTCGAGGAGTGAACTCAACTCGAGGAGAAATGTAGAGTCGGCACGAGGAGTGGCTTGTCGACTCGTGGACTAGGTACTCGACTCGAGGAGTGAACTCAACTCGAGGAGAAACGTAGAGTCGGCATGAGGAGTAGCTTGTCGACTCGTGGACTCGCACTCGACTCGAGGAATGAACTCAACTCGACAAGAAACGTAGAGTCGGCACGAGGAGTAGCTAGTCGACTCGTGGAATCGGTACTCGACTCGAGGAATGAACTCAACTCGAGGAGTTTTTTGTAGAGTCGGCACGAGGAGTAGCTAGTCGACTCGTGGACTCGGTACTCGACTCGAGGTATGAACTCAACTCGAGGAGATTTTTGTAGAGTCGGCACGAGGAGTAGCTAGTCGACTCGTGGACTCGGTATTCAACTTGAGGAGTGAACTCAACTCGAGGGGAAATGTAGAGTCGACACGAGGAGTAGCTCGTCGACTCGTGGACTCGGTACTCGACTCGAGGAGTGAACTCAACTCGAAGAGAAATGTAGAGTCGGCACGAGGAGTGGCTTGTCGACTCGTGGACTCGGTACTCAACTCGAGGAGTGAACTCAACTCGAGGAGAAACGTAGAGTCGCCACGACGAGTAGCTAGTCGACTCGTGGACTCGGTACTCGACTCGAGGAGTGAACTCAACTCGAGGAGAAATGTAGAGTCGGCACGAGGAATGGCATGTCGACTCGTGGACTCGGTACTCGACTCGAGGAGTGAACTCAACTCGAGGAGAAATGTAGAGTCGGCTCTGGAGTAGCTAGTCGACACGTGGACTCGGTACTAGACTCGAGGAGAAATGTAGAGTCGGCACGAGGAGTAGCTCGTCGACTCGTGGACTAGGTACTCAACTCGAGGAGTGAACTCAACTCGATGAGAAATGTAGAGTCGGCATGAGGAGTAGCTAGTCGACTCGTGGACTCGGTACTCGACTCGAGGAGTGAACTCAACTCGAGGAGAAATGTAGAGTTGGCACGAGGGGTAGCTAGTCGACTCGTGGACTCGGTACTCGACTCGAGGAGAAATGTAGAGTCGGCCCGAGGATTAGCTTGTCGACTCGTGGACTCGGTACACGACTCGAGGAGTGAACTCAACTCGAGGAGAAACGTAGAGTCGCCACGAGGAGTAGCTTGTCAACTCGTGGACTCGGCACTCGACTCGAGGAGTGAACTCAACTCGAGGAGAAATGTAGAGTCGGCACGAGGAGTGGCGTGTCGACTCGTGGACTCGGTACTCGACTCGAGGAGTGAACTCAACTCGAGGAGAAATGTAGAGTCGGCACAAGGAGTAGCTAGTCGACACGTGGACTCGGTACTAGACTCGAGGAGAAATGTAGAGTCGGCACGAGGAGTAGCTCGTCGACTCGTGGACTCGGTACTCGACTCGAGGAGTGAACTCAACTCGATGAGAAATGTAGAGTCGGCATGAGGAGTAGCTAGTTGACTCGTGGACTCGGTACTCGACTCGAGGAGTGAACTCAACTCGAGGAGAAATGTAGAGTTGGCACGAGGGGTAGCTAGTCGACTCGTGGACTCGGTACTCGACTCGAGGAGAAATGTAGAGTCGGCCCGAGGATTAGCTTGTCGACTCGTGGACTCGGTACACGACTCGAGGAGTGAACTCAACTCGAGGAGAAACGTAGAGTCGCCACGAGGAGTAGCTTGTCAACTCGTGGACTCGGCACTCGACTCAAGGAGTGAACTCAACTCGAGGAGAAACGTAGAGTCGCCACGAGGAGTAGCTAGTCGACTCGTGGACTCGGTACTCGATTCGAGGAGTGAACTCAACTCGAGGAGAAATGTAGAGTTGGCACGAGGAGTAGCTTGTCGACTCGTAAACTCGGTACTCGACTCGAGGAGTGAACTCAACTCGAGGAGAAACGTAGAGTCGTCATCAGGAGTAGCTTGTCGACTCGTGGACTCGGCGCTCGACTCGAGGAGTGAACTCAACTCGAGGAGAAACGTAGAGTCGGCACGAGGAGTAGCTTGTCGACTCGTGGACTCGGCACTCGACTCGAGGAGTGGACTCAACTCGAGGAGAAATGTAGAGTCGGCACGAGGAGTATCTTGTCGACTCGTGGACTCGGTACTCGACTCGAGGAGTGAACTCAACTCGAGGAGAAACGTAGAGTCGGCATGAGGAGTATCTTGTCGACTCGTGGACTCGGCCCTCGACCCGAGGAGTGAACTCAACTCGAGGAGAAACGTAGAGTCGGCACGAGGAGTAGCTTGTCGACTCGTGGACTCGCACTCGACTCGAGGAATGAACTCAACTCGACGAGAAACGTAGAGTCGGCACGAGGAGTAGCTAGTCGACTCGTGGACTCGGTACTCGACTCGAGGTATGAACTCAACTCGAGGAGATTTTTGTAGAGTCGGGCCGAGGAGTAGCTAGTCGACTCGTGGACTCGGTACTCAACTTGAGGAGTGAACTCAACTCGAGGGGAAATGTAGAGTCGGCACGAGGAGTAGCTCGTCGACTCGTGGACTCGGTACTCGACTCGAGGAGTGAACTCAACTCGAAGAGAAATGTAGATTCGGCACGAGGAGTGGCTTGTCGACTCGTGGACTCTTTACTCGACTCGAGGAGTGAACTCAACTCGAGGAGAAACGTAGAGTCGCCACGACGAGTAGCTAGTCGACTCGTGGACTCGGTACTCGACTCGAGGAGTGAACTCAACTCGAGGAGAAATGTAGAGTCGGCACGAGGAGTGGCTTGTCGACTCGTGGACTAGGTACTCGACTCGAGGAGTGAACTCAACTCGAGGAGAAACGTAGAGTCGGCATGAGGAGTAGCTTGTCGACTCGTGGACTCGCACTCGACTCGAGGAATGAACTCAACTCGACAAGAAACGTAGAGTCGGCACGAGGAGTAGCTAGTCGACTCGTGGAATCGGTACTCGACTCGAGGAATGAACTCAACTCGAGGAGTTTTTTGTAGAGTCGGCACGAGGAGTAGCTAGTCGACTCGTGGACTCGGTACTCGACTCGAGGTATGAACTCAACTCGAGGAGATTTTTGTAGAGTCGGCACGAGGAGTAGCTAGTCGACTCGTGGACTCGGTATTCAACTTGAGGAGTGAACTCAACTCGAGGGGAAATGTAGAGTCGACACGAGGAGTAGCTCGTCGACTCGTGGACTCGGTACTCGACTCGAGGAGTGAACTCAACTCGAAGAGAAATGTAGAGTCGGCACGAGGAGTGGCTTGTCGACTCGTGGACTCGGTACTCAACTCGAGGAGTGAACTCAACTCGAGGAGAAACGTAGAGTCGCCACGACGAGTAGCTAGTCGACTCGTGGACTCGGTACTCGACTCGAGGAGTGAACTCAACTCGAGGAGAAATGTAGAGTCGGCACGAGGAGTGGCATGTCGACTCGTGGACTCGGTACTCGACTCGAGGAGTGAGCTCAACTCGAGGAGAAATGTAGAGTCGGCTCTGGAGTAGCTAGTCGACACGTGGACTCGGTACTAGACTCGAGGAGAAATGTAGAGTCGGCACGAGGAGTAGCTCGTCGACTCGTGGACTAGGTACTCGACTCGAGGAGTGAACTCAACTCGATGAGAAATGTAGAGTCGGCATGAGGAGTAGCTAGTCGACTCGTGGACTCGGTACTCGACTCGAGGAGTGAACTCAACTCGAGGAGAAATGTAGAGTTGGCACGAGGGGTAGCTAGTCGACTCGTGGACTCGGTACTCGACTCGAGGAGAAATGTAGAGTCGGCCCGAGGATTAGCTTGTCGACTCGTGGACTCGGTACACGACTCGAGGAGTGAACTCAACTCGAGGAGAAACGTAGAGTCGCCACGAGGAGTAGCTTGTCAACTCGTGGACTCGGCACTCGACTCGAGGAGTGAACTCAACTCGAGGAGAAATGTAGAGTCGGCACGAGGAGTGGCGTGTCGACTCGTGGACTCGGTACTCGACTCGAGGAGTGAACTCAACTCGAGGAGAAATGTAGAGTCGGCACAAGGAGTAGCTAGTCGACACGTGGACTCGGTACTAGACTCGAGGAGAAATGTAGAGTCGGCACGAGGAGTAGCTCGTCGACTCGTGGACTCGGTACTCGACTCGAGGAGTGAACTCAACTCGATGAGAAATGTAGAGTCGGCATGAGGAGTAGCTAGTTGACTCGTGGACTCGGTACTCGACTCGAGGAGTGAACTCAACTCGAGGAGAAATGTAGAGTTGGCACGAGGGGTAGCTAGTCGACTCGTGGACTCGGTACTCGACTCGAGGAGAAATGTAGAGTCGGCCCGAGGATTAGCTTGTCGACTCGTGGACTCGGTACACGACTCGAGGAGTGAACTCAACTCGAGGAGAAACGTAGAGTCGCCACGAGGAGTAGCTTGTCAACTCGTGGACTCGGCACTCGACTCGAGGAGTGAACTCAACTCGAGGAGAAACGTAGAGTCGCCACGAGGAGTAGCTAGTCGACTCGTGGACTCGGTACTCGATTCGAGGAGTGAACTCAACTCGAGGAGAAATGTAGAGTTGGCACGAGGAGTAGCTTGTCGACTCGTAAACTCGGTACTCGACTCGAGGAGTGAACTCAACTCGAGGAGAAACGTAGAGTCGTCATCAGGAGTAGCTTGTCGACTCGTGGACTCGGCGCTCGACTCGAGGAGTGAACTCAACTCGAGGAGAAACGTAGAGTCGGCACGAGGAGTAGCTTGTCGACTCGTGGACTCGGCACTCGACTCGAGGAGTGGACTCAACTCGAGGAGAAATGTAGAGTCGGCACGAGGAGTATCTTGTCGACTCGTGGACTCGGTACTCGACTCGAGGAGTGAACTCAACTCGAGGAGAAACGTAGAGTCGGCATGAGGAGTAGCTTGTCGACTCGTGGACTCGCACTCGACTCGAGGAATGAACTCAACTCGACGAGAAACGTAGAGCCGGCACGACGAGTAGCTAGTCGACTCGTGGACTCGGTACTCGACTCGAGGTATGAACTCAACTCGAGGAGATTTTTGTAGAGTCGGCACGAGGAGTAGCTAGTCGACTCGTGGACTCGATACTCAACTTGACGAGTGAACTCAACTCGAGGGGAAATGTAGAGTCGGCACGAGGAGTAGCTCGTCGACTCGTGGACTCGGTACTCGACTCGAGGAGTGAACTCAACTCGAAGAGAAATGTAGAGTCGGCACGAGGAGTGGCTTGTCGACTCGTGGACTCGGTACTCGACTCGAGGAGTGAACTCAACTCGAGGAGAAACGTAGAGTCGCCACGACGAGTAGCTAGTCGACTCGTGGACTCGGTACTCGACTCGAGGAGTGAACTCAACTCGAGGAGAAATGTAGAGTCGGCACGAGGAGTGGCTTGTCGACTCGTGGACTAGGTACTCGACTCGAGGAGTGAACTCAACTCGAGGAGAAATGTAGAGTCGGCACGAGGAGTAGCTAGTCGACACGTGGACTCGGTACTATACTCGAGGAGAAATGTAGAGTCGGCACGAGGAGTAGCTCGTCGACTCGTGGACTCGGTACTCGACTCGAGGAGTGAACTCAACTCGATGAGAAATGTAGAGTCGGCATGAGGAGTAGCTAGTCGACTCGTGGACTCGGTACTCGACTCGAGGAGTGAATTCAACTCGAGGAGAAATGTAGAGTTGGCACGAGGGGTAGCTAGTCGACTCGTGGACTCGGTACTCGACTCGAGGAGAAATGTAGAGTCGGCCCGAGGATTAGCTTGTCGACTCGTGGACTCGGTACACGACTCGAGGAGTGAACTCAACTCGAGGAGAAACGTAGAGTTGCCACGAGGAGTAGCTTGTCAACTCGTGGACTCGGCACTCGACTCGAGGAGTGAACTCAACTCGAGGAGAAACGTAGAGTCGCCACGAGGAGTAGCTAGTCGACTCGTGGACTTGGTACTCGATTCGAGGAGTGAACTCAACTCGAGGAGAAATGTAGAGTTGGCACGAGGAGTAGCTTGTCGACTCGTGGACTCGGTACTCGACTCGAGGAGTGAACTCAACTCGAGGAGAAACGTAGAGTCGGCATCCGGAGTAGCTTGTCGACTCGTGGACTCGGCGCTCGACTCGAGGAGTGAACTCAACTCGAGGAGAAACGTAGAGTCGGCACGAGGAGTAGCTTGTCGACTCGTGGACTCGGCACTCGACTCGAGGAATGAACTCAACTCGAGGAGTTTTTTGTAGAGTCGGCACGAGGAGTAGCTAGTCTGTTGTCAATGGTGCCCACAAGAAGAGTAGTAGTGTCTATTTATGTACATTTGATGTCATATAGTCTTACGAAGACTCTTGCTTGTAATTGCTTATTCATTAATCAAAAGTTGAAACGTTCATTCAATCTTCCTTGTCTGAAACTTTATGATAAAACCATAGTCTTTTAGTCCATAAACAAACTAAACAACTTACGAAGAGACAAATGTAGATTTGCATGAACAAACTCTTCGTAGTTTGCTTAAAACGATATATTCGCAATCTTAGGGTCAAAGGACTATTGACCTCAGTATGATTGTTAGAAGAATCTATGATGTCTGGTTATGAGGCATTGAGAGTTGGGGACTCTATAGTTCTTCTAGGTATCTTCCGAAGATACTGAATTGACCAGTGCACTTCTAGAGACAATATAAGAACAAACCATTTAACCTCTTATGTCTCGAAGTCACTATGTATGAATTGCATCATGCTTACCTTAATCCTGAAATGAGACATGCCATTTCACACCTTAGTATTCTCATTTGAGAAAGTCAGAGTTCGGACTCACTATGTCATTCTGAACAGGGCCTATTGGTGAAATACTAAGTTGTGAGTATGTCATGAGTAACTTTGTGAAGTTCTCATAGATATGGAATTCATGTACAAGATTGCTGAAATGCAATGTATGTCACCTCATGCTTTGTTCCTTGGAGTGTGAATAAATGAACTGGCCAGTGTCCAAATTGAGTCCTGACTTTTTTGGATGAAACAATGTGACTTGTTAGCTCCTCGTCAATACATTGTTTCTAACTTATTCACAAGCGACAAAGGAGTTGAGGAAATAACAGCTAGAAGGGTAAAATGGTAATTTAGTAAATCCCGACTAGCTGATGACATTCATGAAGGGTAGCATAGATAATATTCAGTGGATCCGCTCATTATAATTAGGTCGAATTCTTGAGTAGAAAACAAATTCATTTGAACCGAGAGATTTTCAGTGTCAGCTCTTTAGTGGAGTCAGTTGGCATTAAGCTAAACTTGGAAAAGGTTTGTAAACTTTTAAGTCCAAGTGTTTAGCTAAAGCTTTGTTCATTTGGGTCCATGAGGTCACTGTCACGAATCACATCGATAGGAATAGTTAAACTGGAAGCTAAGTCAAAACAAGAACGAAAATAGTTAAAAGGGTATTTTTGTCTTTTGAGACATAAGGATGAAATGGATGTTAATAAATTTTGACAAGTTCATTTGATGACTTAATGTCACTCGGCCATAATATGATTAATTGGGCCTTGTGAATTAATTTCATTTCATAAGAATTTTATTGAAAATTCTTAATGGGCCTTTTTCATGTTGTCATGAACAAAATGGAAATGCTTCTAGAAGCCCTTTCTAGATGGTGTAGGCGCCTATATTACCCAAGAGGAAAGAGAGTTTATTTTGTGCATAAATGTATTAAGATACTTGCCAAAAGAAAAAGAGGAAACAAATTTCCCCTAAGGGGAAAGCATGGTAGGCGCCCAAAAGGATCAAGAGAGAAGCAAATAAAAGAGGAAACAAATCCAAGGACTTACTTGCTTAGTCTTGGCCGTGTGACTCTTTGAAGGAAAAGGGAAATTGGCTCATGAATATGTGATATTCTATAGAAGAGGAAACTACCTTATTGAAGGTGAGACCTCTCCTATAAATAGGAGCCTCATTCCTCACTTTTCATTCATGCAAAGTTTTAGAGATTGAGAGCTTCTCTCTCTAGACTTGGCCGCCCCTTCCTCTCTCTCTCTCTAGTTTATATTTTCGATTATTTCTTGTCTTGGCACCTAGGTCCTCACTCGACCTAGTGTTTAGCTCTGCAACTTCGAGACTCGTTCTCAAGTCGTAGTGTTTAAAAGTGTCCACTCACTGATTCCTTCTTTTCGAGTGATTTAGTGATAGAAACTTTCGTGGTTGCTCGAGGTGCCGAGGAAAGGAAGAGAGACGTGCTGCGAGGGGAGACGAGCGTTGCAACTTTCCAAAAGCTTCTACAAGGTTCAAGCTTCAAGAAAGGTTAGTAACTTTAATAGCTCATATTAGTTTTTATTTACATGCACATGCTCTTGTCTAGGTTAGTAAAAACTAGTTTTACTTAAAAAGAAAATTTTTAAAATTCCGCCGCTTAACGAAGCGTTAAACTTTTTCTCAAACCCTAGATCGATTCCAACATAGTCGACTCGTGGACTCGGTACTCGAATCGAGGTATGAACTCAACTCGAGGAGATTTTTGTAGAGTCGGCACGAGGAGTAGCTAGTCGACTCGTGGACTCGGTACTCAACTTGAGGAGTGAACTCAACTCGAGGGGAAATGTAGAGTCGGCACGAGGAGTAGCTCGTCGACTCGTGGACTCGGTACTCGACTCGAGGAGTGAACTCAACTCGAAGAGAAATGTAGAGTCGGCACGAGGAGTGGCTTGTCGACTCGTGGACTCGGTACTCGACTCTAGGAGTGAACTCAACTCGAGGAGAAACATAGAGTCGCCACGACGAGTAGCTAGTCGACTCGTGGACTCGGTACTCGACTCGAGGAGTGAACTCAACTCGAGGAGAAATGTAGAGTCGGCACGAGGAGTGGCTTGTCGACTCGTGGACTAGGTACTCGACTCGAGGAGTGAACTCAACTCGAGGAGAAATGTAGAGTCGGCACGAGGAGTAGCTAGTCGACACGTGGACTCGGTACTATACTCGAGGAGAAATGTAGAGTCGGCACGAGGAGTAGCTTGTCGACTCGTGGACTCGGCACTCGACTCGAGGAGTGGACTCAACTCGAGGAGAAATGTAGAGTCGGCACGAGGAGTGGCTTGTCGACTCGTGGACTCGGTACTCGACTCGAGGAGTGAACTCAACTCGAGGAGAAACGTAGAGTCGGCACGAGGAGTAGCTTGTCGACTCGTGGACTCGGCACTCGACTCGAGGAGTGGACTCAACTCGAGGAGAAATGTAGAGTCGGCACGAGGAGTATCTTGTCGACTCGTGGACTCGGTACTCGACTCGAGGAGTGAACTCAACTCGAGGAGAAACGTAGAGTCGGCATGAGGAGTAGCTTGTCGACTCGTGGACTCGCACTCGACTCGAGGAATGAA
Source organism: Urtica dioica subsp. dioica (assembly GCF_054948205.1). NCBI lineage: Eukaryota > Viridiplantae > Streptophyta > Magnoliopsida > Rosales > Urticaceae > Urtica > Urtica dioica. Next base: position 36,623,715 of record NC_142759.1, on the reverse strand, counting down.
CTCAACTCGACGAGAAACGTAGAGTCGGCACGAGGAGTAGCTAGTCGACTCGTGGACTCGGTACTCGACTCGAGGTATGAACTCAACTCGAGGAGATTTTTGTAGAGTCGGGACGAGGAGTAGCTAGTCGACTCGTGGACTCGGTACTCAACTTGAGGAGTGAACTCAACTCGAGGGGAAATGTAGAGTCGGCACGAGGAGTAGCTCGTCGACTCGTGGACTCGGTACTCGACTCGAGGAGTGAACTCAACTCGAAGAGAAATGTAGATTCGGCACGAGGAGTGGCTTGTTGACTCGTAGACTCTTTACTCGACTCGAGGAGTGAACTCAACTCGAGGAGAAACGTAGAGTCGCCACGACGAGTAGCTAGTCGACTCGTGGACTCGGTACTCGACTCGAGGAGTGAACTCAACTCGAGGAGAAATGTAGAGTCGGCACGAGGAGTGGCTTGTCGACTCGTGGACTAGGTACTCGACTCGAGGAGTGAACTCAACTCGAGGAGAAACGTAGAGTCGGCATGAGGAGTAGCTTGTCGACTCGTGGACTCGCACTCGACTCGAGGAATGAACTCAACTCGACGAGAAACGTAGAGTCGGCACGAGGAGTAGCTAGTCGACTCGTGGAATCGGTACTCGACTTGAGGAATGAACTCAACTCGAGGAGTTTTTTGTAGAGTCGGCACGAGGAGTAGCTAGTCGACTCGTGGACTCGGTACTCGACTCGAGGTATGAACTCAACTCGAGGAGATTTTTGTAGAGTCGGCACGAGGAGTAGCTAGTCGACTCGTGGACTCGGTATTCAACTTGAGGAGTGAACTCAACTCGAGGGGAAATGTAGAGTCGGCACGAGGAGTAGCTCGTCGACTCGTGGACTCGGTACTCGACTCGAGGAGTGAACTCAACTCGAAGAGAAATGTAGAGTCGGCACGAGGAGTGGCTTGTCGACTCGTGGACTCGGTACTCAACTCGAGGAGAAACGTAGAGTCGCCACGACGAGTAGCTAGTCGACTCGTGGACTCGGTACTCGACTCGAGGAGTGAACTCAACTCGAGGAGAAATGTAGAGTCGGCACGAGGAGTGGCATGTCGACTCGTGGACTCGGTACTCGACTCGAGGAATGAACTCAACTCGAGGAGAAATGTAGAGTCGGCTCTGGAGTAGCTAGTCGACACGTGGACTCGGTACTAGACTCGAGGAGAAATGTAGAGTCGGCACGAGGAGTAGCTCGTCGACTCGTGGACTAGGTACTCGACTCGAGGAGTGAACTCAACTCGATGAGAAATGTAGAGTCGGCATGAGGAGTAGCTAGTCGACTCGTGGACTCGGTACTCGACTCGAGGAGTGAACTCAACTCGAGGAGAAATGTAGAGTTGGCACGAGGGGTAGCTAGTCGACTCGTGGACTCGGTACTCGACTCGAGGAGAAATGTAGAGTCGGCCCGAGGATTAGCTTGTCGACTCGTGGACTCGGTACACGACTCGAGGAGTGAACTCAACTCGAGGAGAAACGTAGAGTCGCCACGAGGAGTAGCTTGTCAACTCGTGGACTCGGCACTCGACTCGAGGAGTGAACTCAACTCGAGGAGAAATGTAGAGTCGGCACGAGGAGTGGCGTGTCGACTCGTGGACTCGGTACTCGACTCGAGGAGTGAACTCAACTCGAGGAGAAATGTAGAGTCGGCACGAGGAGTAGCTAGTCGACACGTGGACTCGGTACTAGACTCGAGGAGAAATGTAGGGTCGGCACGAGGAGTAGCTCGTCGACTCGTGGACTCGGTACTCGACTCGAGGAGTGAACTCAACTCGATGAGAAATGTAGAGTCGGCATGAGGAGTAGCTAGTTGACTCGTGGACTCGGTACTCGACTCGAGGAGTGAACTCAACTCGAGGAGAAATGTAGAGTTGGCACGAGGGGTAGCTAGTCGACTCGTGGACTCGGTACTCGACTCGAGGAGAAATGTAGAGTCGGCCCGAGGATTAGCTTGTCGACTCGTGGACTCGGTACACGACTCGAGGAGTGAACTCAACTCGAGGAGAAACGTAGAGTCGCCACGAGGAGTAGCTTGTCAACTCGTGGACTCGGCACTCGACTCGAGGAGTGAACTCAACTCGAGGAGAAACGTAGAGTCGCCACGAGGAGTAGCTAGTCGACTCGTGGACTCGGTACTCGATTCGAGGAGTGAACTCAACTCGAGGAGAAATGTAGAGTTGGCACGAGGAGTAGCTTGTCGACTCGTAAACTCGGTACTCGACTCAAGGAGTGAACTCAACTCGAGGAGAAACGTAGAGTCGGCATCAGGAGTAGCTTGTCGACTCGTGGACTCGGCGCTCGACTCGAGGAGTGAACTCAACTCGAGGAGAAACGTAGAGTCGGCACGAGGAGTAGCTTGTCGACTCGTGGACTCGGCACTCGACTCGAGGAGTGGACTCAACTCGAGGAGAAATGTAGAGTCGGCACGAGGAGTATCTTGTCGACTCGTGGACTCGGTACTCGACTCGAGGAGTGAACTCAACTCGAGGAGAAACGTAGAGTCGGCATGAGGAGTAGCTTGTCGACTCGTGGACTCGCACTCGACTCGAGGAATGAACTCAACTCGACGAGAAACGTAGAGCCGGCACGACGAGTAGCTAGTCGACTCGTGGACTCGGTACTCGACTCGAGGTATGAACTCAACTCGAGGAGATTTTTGTAGAGTCGGCACGAGGAGTAGCTAGTCGACTCGTGGACTCGATACTCAACTTGACGAGTGAACTCAACTCGAGGGGAAATGTAGAGTCGGCACGAGGAGTAGCTCGTCGACTCGTGGACTCGGTACTCGACTCGAGGAGTGAACTCAACTCGAAGAGAAATGTAGAGTCGGCACGAGGAGTGGCTTGTCGACTCGTGGACTCGGTACTCGACTCGAGGAGTGAACTCAACTCGAGGAGAAACGTAGAGTCGCCACGACGAGTAGCTAGTCGACTCGTGGACTCGGTACTCGACTCGAGGAGTGAACTCAACTCGAGGAGAAATGTAGAGTCGGCACGAGGAGTGGCTTGTCGACTCGTGGACTAGGTACTCGACTCGAGGAGTGAACTCAACTCGAGGAGAAATGTAGAGTCGGCACGAGGAGTAGCTAGTCGACACGTGGACTCGGTACTATACTCGAGGAGAAATGTAGAGTCGGCACGAGGAGTAGCTCGTCGACTCGTGGACTCGGTACTCGACTCGAGGAGTGAACTCAACTCGATGAGAAATGTAGAGTCGGCATGAGGAGTAGCTAGTCGACTCGTGGACTCGGTACTCGACTCGAGGAGTGAATTCAACTCGAGGAGAAATGTAGAGTTGGCACGAGGGGTAGCTAGTCGACTCGTGGACTCGGTACTCGACTCGAGGAGAAATGTAGAGTCGGCCCGAGGATTAGCTTGTCGACTCGTGGACTCGGTACACGACTCGAGGAGTGAACTCAACTCGAGGAGAAACGTAGAGTTGCCACGAGGAGTAGCTTGTCAACTCGTGGACTCGGCACTCGACTCGAGGAGTGAACTCAACTCGAGGAGAAACGTAGAGTCGCCACGAGGAGTAGCTAGTCGACTCGTGGACTTGGTACTCGATTCGAGGAGTGAACTCAACTCGAGGAGAAATGTAGAGTTGGCACGAGGAGTAGCTTGTCGACTCGTGGACTCGGTACTCGACTCGAGGAGTGAACTCAACTCGAGGAGAAACGTAGAGTCGGCATCAGGAGTAGCTTGTCGACTCGTGGACTCGGCGCTCGACTCGAGGAGTGAACTCAACTCGAGGAGAAACGTAGAGTCGGCACGAGGAGTAGCTTGTCGACTCGTGGACTCGGCACTCGACTCGAGGAATGAACTCAACTCGAGGAGTTTTTTGTAGAGTCGGCACGAGGAGTAGCTAGTCTGTTGTCAATGGTGCCCACAAGAAGAGTAGTAGTGTCTATTTATGTACATTTGATGTCATATAGTCTTACGAAGACTCTTGCTTGTAATTGCTTATTCATTAATCAAAAGTTGAAACGTTCATTCAATCTTCCTTGTCTGAAGCTTTATGATAAAACCATAGTCTTTTAGTCCATAAACAAACTAAACAACTTACGAAGAGACAAATGTAGATTTGCATGAACAAACTCTTCGTAGTTTGCTTAAAACGATATATTCGCAATCTTAGGGTCAAAGGACTATTGACCTCAGTATGATTGTTAGAAGAATCTATGATGTCTGGTTATGAGGCATTGAGAGTTGGGGACTCTATAGTTCTTCTAGGTATCTTCCGAAGATACTGAATTGACCAGTGCACTTCTAGAGACAATATAAGAACAAACCATTTAACCTCTTATGTCTCGAAGTCACTATGTATGAATTGCATCATGCTTACCTTAATCCTGAAATGAGACATGCCATTTCACACCTTAGTATTCTCATTTGAGAAAGTCAGAGTTCGGACTCACTAAGTCATTCCGAACAGGGCCTATTGGTGAAATACTAAGTTGTGAGTATGTCATGAGTAACTTTGTGAAGTTCTCATAGATATGGAATTCATGTACAAGATTGCTGAAATGCAATGTATGTCACCTCATGCTTTGTTCCTTGGAGTGTGAATAAATGAACTGGCCAGTGTCCAAATTGAGTCCTGACTTTTTTGGATGAAACAATGTGACTTGTTAGCTCCTCGTCAATACATTGTTTCTAACTTATTCACAAGCGACAAAGGAGTTGAGGAAATAACAGCTAGAAGGGTAAAATGGTAATTTAGTAAATCCCGACTAGCTGATGACATTCATGAAGGGTAGCATAGATAATATTCAGTGGATCCGCTCATTATAATTAGGTCGAATTCTTGAGTAGAAAACAAATTCATTTGAACCGAGAGATTTTCAGTGTCAGCTCTTTAGTGGAGTCAGTTGGCATTAAGCTAAACTTGGAAAAGGTTTGTAAACTTTTGAGTCCAAGTGTTTAGCTAAAGCTTTGTTCATTTGGGTCCATGAGGTCACTGTCACGAATCACATCGATAGGAATAGTTAAACTGGAAGCTAAGTCAAAACAAGAACGAAAATAGTTAAAAGGGTATTTTTGTCTTTTGAGACATAAGGATGAAATGGATGTCAATAAATTTTGACAAGTTCATTTGATGACTTAATGTCACTCGGCCATAATATGATTAATTGGGCCTTGTGAATTAATTTCATTTCATAAGAATTTTATTGAAAATTCTTAATGGGCCTTTTTCATGTTGTCATGAACAAAATGGAAATGCTTCTAGAAGCCCTTTCTAGATGGTGTAGGCGCCTATATTACCCAAGAGGAAAGAGAGTTTATTTTGTGCATAAATGTATTAAGATACTTGCCAAAAGAAAAAGAGGAAACAAATTTCCCCTAAGGGGAAAGCATGGTAGGCGCCCAAAAGGATCAAGAGAGAAGCAAATAAAAGAGGAAACAAATCCAAGGACTTACTTGCTTAGTCTTGGCCGTGTGACTCTTTGAAGGAAAAGGGAAATTGGCTCATGAATATGTGATATTCTATAGAAGAGGAAACTACCTTATTGAAGGTGAGACCTCTCCTATAAATAGGAGCCTCATTCCTCACTTTTCATTCATGCAAAGTTTTAGAGATTGAGAGCTTCTCTCTCTAGACTTGGCCGCCCCTTCCTCTCTCTCTCTCTAGTTTATATTTTCGATTATTTCTTGTCTTGGCACCTAGGTCCTCACTCGACCTAGTGTTTAGCTCTGCGACTTCGAGACTCGTTCTCAAGTCGTAGTGTTTAAAAGTGTCCACTCACTGATTCCTTCTTTTCGAGTGATTTAGTGATAGAAACTTTCGTGGTTGCTCGAGGTGCCGAGGAAAGGAAGAGAGACGTGCTGCGAGGGGAGACGAGCGTTGCAACTTTCCAAAAGCTTCTACAAGGTTCAAGCTTCAAGAAAGGTTAGTAACTTTAATAGCTCATATTAGTTTTTATTTACATGCACATGCTCTTGTCTAGGTTAGTAAAAACTAGTTTTACTTAAAAAGAAAATTTTTAAAATTCCACCGCTTAACGAAGCGTTAAACTTTTTCTCAAACCCTAGATCGATTCCAACATAGTCGACTCGTGGACTCGGTACTCGAATCGAGGTATGAACTCAACTCGAGGAGATTTTTGTAGAGTCGGCACGAGGAGTAGCTAGTCGACTCGTGGACTCGGTACTCAACTTGAGGAGTGAACTCAACTCGAGGGGAAATGTAGAGTCGGCACGAGGAGTAGCTCGTCGACTCGTGGACTCGGTACTCGATTCGAGGAGTGAACTCAACTCGAGGAGAAATGTAGAGTTGGCACGAGGAGTAGCTTGTCGACTCGTGGACTCGGTACTCGACTCGAGGAGTGAACTCAACTCGAGGAGAAACGTAGAGTCGGCATCAGGAGTAGGTTGTCGACTCGTGGACTCGGCGCTCGACTCGAGGAGTGAACTCAACTCGAGGAGAAACGTAGAGTCGCCATTAGGAGTAGCTAGTCGACTCGTGGACTCGGTACTCGATTCGAGGAGTGAACTCAACTCGAGGAGAAATGTAGAGTTGGCACGAGGAGTAGCTTGTCGACTCGTGGACTCGGTACTCGACTCGAGGAGTGAACTCAACTCGAGGAGAAACGTAGAGTCGGCATCAGGAGTAGGTTGTCGACTCGTGGACTCGGCGCTCGACTCGAGGAGTGAACTCAACTCGAGGAGAAACGTAGAGTCGGCACAGGAGTAGCTTGTCGACTCGTGGACTCGGCACTCGACTCGAGGAGTGGACTCAACTCGAGGAGAAATGTAGAGTCGGCACGAGGAGTATCTTGTCGACTCGTGGACTCGGTACTCGACTCGAGGAGTGAACTCAACTCGAGGAGAAACGTAGAGTTGGCATGAGGAGTAGCTTGTCGACTCGTGGACTCGCACTCGACTCGAGGAATGAACTCAACTCGACGAGAAACGTAGAGTCGGCACGAGGAGTAGCTAGTCGACTCGTGGACTCGGTACTCGACTCGAGGTATGAACTCAACTCGAGGAGATTTTTGTAGAGTCGGCACGAGGAGTAGCTAGTCGACTCGTGGACTCGGTACTCAACTTGAGGAGTGAACTCAACTCGAGGGGAAATGTAGAGTCGGCACGAGGAGTAGCTCGTCGACTCGTGGACTCGGTACTCGACTCGAGGAGTGAACTCAACTCGAAGAGAAATGTAGAGTCGGCACGAGGAGTGGCTTGTCGACTCGTGGACGCGGTACTCGACTCGAGGAGTGAACTCAACTCGAGGAGAAACGTAGAGTCGCCACAACGAGTAGCTAGTCGACTCGTGGACTCGGTACTCGACTCGAGGAGTGAACTCAACTCGAGGAGAAATGTAGAGTCGGCACGCGGAGTGGCTTGTCGACTCGTGGACTAGGTACTCGACTCGAGGAGTGAACTCAACTCGAGGAGAAATGTAGAGTCGGCACGAGGAGTAGCTAGTCGACACGTGGACTCGGTACTAGACTCAAGGAGAAATGTAGAGTCGGCACGAGGAGTAGCTCGTCGACTCGTGGACTCGGTACTCGACTCGAGGAGTGAACTCAACTCGATGAGAAATGTAGAGTCGGCATGAGGATTAGCTAGTCGACTCGTGGACTCGGTACTCGACTCGAGGAGTGAACTCAACTCGAGGAGAAATGTAGAGTTGGCACGAGGGGTAGCTAGTCGACTCGTGGACTCGGTACTCGACTCGAGGAGAAATGTAGAGTCGGCCCGAGGATTAGCTTGTCGACTCGTGGACTCGGTACACGACTCGAGGAGTGAACTCAACTCGAGGAGAAACGTAGAGTCGCCACGAGGAGTAGCTTGTCGACTCGTGGACTCGGTACTCGACTCGAGGAGTGAACTCAACTCGAGGAGAAATGTAGAGTCGGCACGAGGAGTAGCTAGTCGACACGCGGACTCGGTACTAGACTCGAGGAGAAATGTATAGTCGGCACGAGGAGTAGCTCGTCGACTCGTGGACTCGGCACTCGACTCGAGGTATGAACTCAACTCGAGGAGATTTTTGTAGAGTCGGCACGAGGAGTAGCTAGTCGACTCGTGGACTCGGTACTCGACTCGAGGTATGAACTCAACTCGAGGAGATTTTTGTAGAGTCGGCACGAGGAGTAGCTAGTCGACTCGTGGACTCGGTATTCAATTTGAGGAGTGAACTCAACTCGAGGGGAAATGTAGAGTCGGCACGAGGAGTAGCTCGTCGACTCGTGGACTCGGTACTCGACTCGAGGAGTGAACTCAACTCGATGAGAAATGTAGAGTCGGCATGAGGATTAGCTAGTCGACTCGTGGACTCGGTACTCGACTCGAGGAGTGAACTCAACTCGATGAGAAATGTAGAGTCGGCATGAGGATTAGCTAGTCGACTCGTGGACTCGGTACTCGACTCGAGGAGTGAACTCGACTCGAGGAGAAATGTAGAGTCGGCCCGAGGAGTAGCTTGTCGACTCGTGGACTCGGTACACGACTCGAGGAGTGAACTCAACTCGAGGAGAAACGTAGAGTCGCCACGAGGTGTAGCTTGTCAACTCGTGGACTCGGCACTCGACTCGAGGAGTGAACTCAACTCGAGGAGAAACGTAGAGTCGCCACGAGGAGTAGCTAGTCGACTCGTGGACTCGGTACTCGATTCGAGGAGTGAACTCAACTCGAGGAGAAATGTAGAGTTGGCACGAGGAGTAGCTTGTCGACTCGTGGACTCGGTACTCGACTCGAGGAGTGAACTCAACTCGAGGAGAAACGTAGAGTCGGCATCAGGAGTAGCTTGTCGACTCGTGGACTCGGCACTCGACTCGAGGAGTGGACTCAACTCGAGGAGAAATGTAGAGTCGGCACGAGGAGTATCTTGTCGACTCGTGGACTCGGTACTCGACTCGAGGAGTGAACTCAACTCGAGGAGAAACGTAGAGTCGGCATGAGGAATAGCTTGTCGACTCGTGGACTCGCACTCGACTCGAGGAATGAACTCAACTCGACAAGAAACGTAGAGTCGGCACGAGGAGTAGCTAGTCGACTCGTGGACTCGGTACTCGACTCGAGGAATGAACTCAACTCGAGGAGTTTTTTGTAGAGTCGGCACGAGGAGTAGCTAGTCGACTCGTGGACTCGGTACTCGACTCGAGGTATGAACTCAACTCGAGGAGATTTTTGTAGAGTCGGCACGAGGAGTAGCTAGTCGACTCGTGGACTCGGTATTCAATTTGAGGAGTGAACTCAACTCGAGGGGAAATGAAGAGTCGGCACGAGGAGTAGCTCGTCGACTCGTGGACTCGGTACTCGACTCGAGGAGTGAACTCAACTCGAAGAGAAATGTAGAGTCGGCACGAGGAGTGGCTTGTCGACTCGTGGACTCGGTACTCGACTCGAGGAGTGAACTCAACTCGAGGAGAAACGTAGAGTCGCCACGACGAGTAGCTAGTCGACTCGTGGACTCGGTACTCGACTCGAGGAGTGAACTCAACTCGAGGAGAAATGTAGAGTCGGCACCAGGAGTGGCGTGTCGACTCGTGGACTCGGTACTCGACTCGAGGAGTGAACTCAACTCGAGGAGAAATGTAGAGTCGGCACGAGGAGTAGCTAGTCGACACGCGGACTCGGTACTAGACTCGAGGAGAAATGTAGAGTCGGCACGAGGAGTAGCTCGTCGACTCGTGGACTCGGTACTCGACTCGAGGAGTGAACTCAACTCGATGAGAAATGTAGAGTCGGCATGAGGAGTAGCTAGTCGACTCGTGGACTCGGTACTCGACTCGAGGAGTGAACTCAACTCGAGGAGAAATGTAGAGTTGGCACGAGGGGTAGCTAGTCGACTCGTGGACTCGGTACTCGACTCGAGGAGAAATGTAGAGTCGGCCCGAGGATTAGCTTGTCGACTTGTGGACTAGGTACACGACTCGAGGAGTGAACTCAACTCGAGGAGAAACGTAGAGTCGCCACGAGGAGTAGCTTGTCGACTCGTGGACTCGGTACTCGACTCGAGGAGTGAACTCAACTCGAGGAGAAATGTAGAGTCGGCACGAGGAGTAGCTAGTCGACACGCGGACTCGGTACTAGACTCGAGGAGAAATGTATAGTCGGCACGAGGAGTAGCTCGTCGACTCGTGGACTCGGCACTCGACTCGAGGTATGAACTCAACTCGAGGAGATTTTTGTAGAGTCGGCACGAGGAGTAGCTAGTCGACTCGTGGACTCGGTACTCGACTCGAGGTATGAACTCAACTCGAGGAGATTTTTGTAGAGTCGGCACGAGGAGTAGCTAGTCGACTCGTGGACTCGGTATTCAATTTGAGGAGTGAACTCAACTCGAGGGGAAATGTAGAGTCGGCACGAGGAGTAGCTCGTCGACTCGTGGACTCGGTACTCGACTCGAGGAGTGAACTCAACTCGAAGAGAAATGTAGAGTCGGCACGAGGAGTGGCTTGTCGACTCGTGGACTCGGTACTCGACTCGAGGAGTGAACTCAACTCGAGGAGAAACGTAGAGTCGGCATCAGGAGTAGCTTGTCGACTCGTGGACTCGGCACTCGACTCGAGGAGTGGACTCAACTCGAGGAGAAATGTAGAGTCGGCACGAGGAGTATCTTGTCGACTCGTGGACTCGGTACTCGACTCGAGGAGTGAACTCAACTCGAGGAGAAACGTAGAGTCGGCATGAGGAATAGCTTGTCGACTCGTGGACTCGCACTCGACTCGAGGAATGAACTCAACTCGACAAGAAACGTAGAGTCGGCACGAGGAGTAGCTAGTCGACTCGTGGACTCGGTACTCGACTCGAGGAATGAACTCAACTCGAGGAGTTTTTTGTAGAGTCGGCACGAGGAGTAGCTAGTCGACTCGTGAACTCGGTACTCGACTCGAGGTATGAACTCAACTCGAGGAGATTTTTGTAGAGTCGGCACGAGGAGTAGCTAGTCGACTCGTGGACTCGGTATTCAATTTGAGGAGTGAACTCAACTCGAGGGGAAATGTAGAGTCGGCACGAGGAGTAGCTCGTCGACTCCTGGACTCGGTACTCGACTCGAGGAGTGAACTCAACTCGAAGAGAAATGTAGAGTCGGCACGAGGAGTGGCTTGTCGACTCGTGGACTCGGTACTCGACTCGAGGAGTGAACTCAACTCGAGGAGAAACGTAGAGTCGCCACGACGAGTAGCTAGTCGACTCGTGGACTCGGTACTCGACTCGAGGAGTGAACTCAACTCGAGGAGAAATGTAGAGTCGGCACCAGGAGTGGCGTGTCGACTCGTGGACTCGGTACTCGACTCGAGGAGTGAACTCAACTCGAGGAGAAATGTAGAGTCGGCACGAGGAGTAGCTAGTCGACACGCGGACTCGGTACTAGACTCGAGGAGAAATGTAGAGTCGGCACGAGGAGTAGCTCGTCGACTCGTGGACTCGGTACTCGACTCGAGGAGTGAACTCAACTCGATGAGAAATGTAGAGTCGGCATGAGGAGTAGCTAGTCGACTCGTGGACTCGGTACTCGACTCGAGGAGTGAACTCAACTCGAGGAGAAATGTAGAGTTGGCACGAGGGGTAGCTAGTCGACTCGTGGACTCGGTACTCGACTCGAGGAGAAATGTAGAGTCGGCCCGAGGATTAGCTTGTCGACTCGTGGACTCGGTACACGACTCGAGGAGTGAACTCAACTCGAGGAGAAACGTAGAGTCTCCACGAGGAGTAGCTTGTCGACTCGTGGACTCGGTACTCGACTCGAGGAGTGAACTCAACTCGAGGAGAAATGTAGAGTCGGCACGAGGAGTAGCTAGTCGACACGCGGACTCGGTACTAGACTCGAGGAGAAATGTATAGTCGGCACGAGGAGTAGCTCGTCGACTCGTGGACTCGGCACTCGACTCGAGGAGTGAACTCAACTCGAGGAGAAACATAGAGTCGCCACGAGGAGTAGCTAGTCGACTCGTGGACTCGGTACTCGATTCGAGGAGTGAACTCAACTCGAGGAGAAATGTAGAGTTGGCACGAGGAGTAGCTTGTCGACTCGTGGACTCGGTACTCGACTCGAGGAGTGAACTCAACTCGAGGAGAAACGTAGAGTCGGCATCAGGAGTAGCTTGTCGACTCGTGGACTCGGCGCTCGACTCGAGGAGTGAACTCAACTCGAGGAGAAACGTAGAGTCGGCACGAGGAGTAGCTTGTCGACTCGTGGACTCGGCACTCGACTCGAGGAGTGGACTCAACTCGAGGAGAAATGTAGAGTCGGCACGAGGAGTATCTTGTCGACTCGTGGACTCGGTACTCGACTCGAGGAGAAACGTAGAGTCGGCATGAGGAGTAGCTTGTCGACTCGTGGACTCGCACTCGACTCGAGGAATGAACTCAACTCGACGAGAAACGTAGAGTCGGCACGAGGAGTAGCTAGTCGACTCGTGGACTCGGTACTCGACTCGAGGTATGAACTCAACTCGAGGAGAAATGTAGAGTCGGCACGAGGAGTAGCTAGTCGACTCGTGGACTCGGTACTCAACTTGAGGAGTGAACTCAACTCGAGGGGAAATGTAGAGTCGGCACGAGGAGTAGCTCGTCGACTCGTGGACTCGGTACTCGACTCGAGGAGTGAACTCAACTCGAAGAGAAATGTAGAGTCGGCACGAGGAGTGGCTTGTCGACTCGTGGACTCGGTACTCGACTCGAGGAGTGAACTCAACTCGAGGAGAAACGTAGAGTCGCCACGACGAGTAGCTAGTCGACTCGTGGACTCGGTACTCGACTCGAGGAGTGAACTCAACTCGAGGAGAAATGTAGAGTCGGCACGAGGAGTGGCTTGTCGACTCGTGGACTAGGTACTCGACTCGAGGAGTGAACTCAACTCGAGGAGAAATGTAGAGTCGGCACGAGGAGTAGCTAGTCGACACGTGGACTCGGTACTAGACTCGAGGAGAAATGTAGAGTCGGCACGAGGAGTAGCTCGTCGACTCGTGGACTCGGTACTCGACTCGAGGAGTGAACTCAACTCCATGAGAAATGTAGAGTCGGCATGAGGAGTAGCTAGTCGACTCGTGGACTCGGTACTCGACTCGAGGAGTGAACTCAACTCGAGGAGAAATGTAGAGTTGGCACGAGGGGTAGCTAGTCGACTCGTGGACTCGGTACTCGACTCGAGGAGAAATGTAGAGTCGGTCCGAGGAGTAGCTTGTCGACTCGTGGACTCGGTACTCGACTCGAGGAGAAATGTAGAGTTGGCACGAGGAGTAGCTTGTCGACTCGTGGACTCGGTACTCGACTCGAGGAGTGAAATCAACTCGAGGAGAAACGTAGAGTCGGCATCAGGAGTAGCTTGTCGACTCGTGGACTCGGCGCTCGACTCGAGGAGTGAACTCAACTCGAGGAGAAACGTAGAGTCGGCACGAGGAGTAGCTTGTCGACTCGTGGACTCGGCACTCGACTCGAGGAGTGGACTCAACTCGAGGAGAAATGTAGAGTCGGCACGAGGAGTATCTTGTCGACTCGTGGACTCGGTACTCGACTCGAGGAGTGAACTCAACTCGAGGAGAAACGTAGAGTCGGCATGAGGAGTAGCTTGTCGACTCGTGGACTCGCACTCGACTCGAGGAATGAACTCAACTCGACGAGAAACGTAGAGTCGGCACGAGGAGTAGCTTGTCGACTCGTGGACTCGGCACTCGACTCGAGGAGTGGACTCAACTCGAGGAGAAATGTAGAGTCGGCACGGGGAGTATCTTGTCGACTCATGGACTCGGTACTCGACTCGAGGAGTGAACTCAACTCGAAGAGAAACGTAGAGTCGGCATGAGGAGTAGCTTGTCGACTCGTGGACTCGGCACTCGACTCGAGGAGTGAACTCAACTCGAGGAGAAACATAGAGTCGGCACGAGGAGTAGCTTGTCGACTCGTGGACTCGGCACTCGACTCGTGGAGTGGACTCAACTCGAGGAGAAATGTAGAGTCGGCACGAGGAGTAGCTAGTCCACTCGTGGACTCGGTACTTGACTCGAGGAATGAACTCAACTCATGGAGGAATGTAGAGTCGGAACGAGGAGAAACAAGTCGACTCGTTGACTCGGTACTCGACTCGAGGAATGAACTCAACTCGAGGAGAAATGTAGAGTCGGCACGAGGAGTAGCTAGTCGACTCGTGGACTCGGTACTCGACTCGAGGAATGAACTCAACTCGAGGAGTTTTTTGTAGAGTCGGCACGAGGAGTAGCTAGTCGACTCGTGGACTCGGTACTCGACTCGAGGTATGAACTCAACTCGAGGAGATTTTTGTAGAGTCGGCACGAGGAGTAGCTAGTCGACTCGTGGACGCGGTACTCAACTTGAGGAGTGAACTCAACTCGAGGGGATATGTAGAGTCGGAACGAGGAGTAGCTCGTCGACACGTGGACTCGGTACTCGACTCGAGGAGTGAACTCAACTCGAAGAGAAATGTAGAGTCGGCACAAGGAGTGGCTTGTCGACTCGTGGACTCGGTACTCGACTCGAGGAGTGAACTCAACTCGAGGAGAAACGTAGAGTCGCCACGACGAGTAGCTAGTCGACTCGTGGACTCGGTACTCGACTCGAGGAGTGAACTCAACTCGAGGAGAAATGTAGAGTCGGCACGAGGAGTGGCTTGTCGACTCGTGGACTCGGTACTCGACTCGAGGAGTGAACTCAACTCGAAGAGAAATGTAGAGTCGGCACGAGTAGTGGCTTGTCGACTCGTGGACTCGGTACTCGACTCGAGGAGTGAACTCAACTCGAGGAGAAATGTAGAGTCAGCACGAGGAGTAGCTAGTCGACTCGTGGACTCGGTACTAGACTCGAGGAGAAATGTAGAGTCGGCACGAGGAGTAGCTCGTCGACTCGTGGACTCGGTACTCGACTCGAGGAGTGAACTCAACTCGAAGAGAAATGTAGAGTCGGCACGAGGAGTGGCTTGTCGACTCGTGGACTCGGTACTCGACTCGAAGAGTGAACTCAACTCGAGGAGAAATGTAGAGTCGGCACGAGGAGTAGCTAGTCGACTCGTGGACTCGGTACTAGACTCGAGGAGAAATGTAGAGTCAGCACGAGGAGTAGCTCGTCGACTCGTGGACTCGGTACTCGACTCAAGGAGTGAACTCAACTCGATGAGAAATGTAGAGTCGGCATGAGGAGTAGCTAGTCGACTCGTGGACTCGGTACTCGACTCGAGGAGTGAACTCAACTCGAGGAGAAATGTAGAGTTGGCACGAGGTGTAGCTAGTCGACTCGTGGACTCGGTACTCGACTCGAGGAGAAATGTAGAGTCGGCCCGAGGAGTAGCTTGTCGACTCGTGGACTCGGTACACGACTCGAGGAGTGAACTCAACTCGAGGAGAAACGTAGAGTCGCCACGAGGAGTAGCTTGTCAACTCGTGGACTCGGCACTCGACTCGAGGAGTGAACTCAACTCGAGGAGAAACGTAGAATCGCCACGAGGAGTAGCTAGTCGACTCGTGGACTCGGTACTCGATTCGAGGAGTGAACTCAACTCGAGGAGAAATGTAAAGTCGGCACGAGGAGTAGCTTGTCGACTCGTGGACTCGGTACTCGACTCGAGGAGTGAACTCAACTCGAGGAGAATCGTAGAGTCGGCATCAGGAGTAGCTTGTCGACTCGTGGACTCGGCGCTCGACTCGAGGAGTTAACTCAACTCGAGGAGAAACGTAGAGTCGGCACGAGGAGTAGCTTGTCGACTCGTGGACTCGGCACTCGACTCGAGGAGTGGACTCAACTCGAGGAGAAATGTAGAGTCGGCACGAGGAGTATCTTGTCGACTCGTGTACTCGGTACTCGACTCGAGGAGTGAACTCAACTCGAGGAGAAACGTAGAGTCGGCATGAGGAGTAGCTTGTCGACTCGTGGACTCGCACTCGACTCGAGGAGTGAACTCAACTCGAGGAGAAACCTAGAGTCGGCACAAGGAGTAGCTTGTCGACTCGTGGACTCGGCACTCGACTCGAGGAGTGGACTCAACTCGAGGAGAAATGTAGAGTCGGCACGAGGAATATCTTGTCGACTAGTGGACTCGGTACTCGACTCGAGGAGTGAACTCAACTCGAGGAGAAACGTAGAGTCGGCATGAGGAGTAGCTTGTCGACTCGTGGACTCGCACTCGACTCGAGGAGTGAACTCAACTCGAGGAGAAACGTAGAGTCGGCACGAGGAGTAGCTTGTCGACTCGTGGACTCAGCACTCGACTCGAGGAGTGGACTCAACTCGAGGAGAAATGTAGAGTCGGCACGAGGAGTATCTTGTCGACTCATGGACTCGGTACTCGACTCGAGGAGTGAACTCAACTCGAGGAGAAACTTAGAGTCGGCATGAGGAGTAGCTTGTCGACTCGTGGACTCGGCACTCGACTCGAGGAGTGAACTCAACTCGAGGAGAAAGATAGAGTCGGCACGAGGAGTAGCTTGTCGACTCGTGGACTCGGCACTCGACTCGTGGAGTGGACTCAACTCGAGGAGAAATGTAGAGTCGGCACGTGGAGTATCTTGTCGACTCGTGGACTCGGTACTCGACTCGAGGAGTGAACTCAACTCGAGGAGAAACGTAGAGTCGGCATGAGTAGTAGCTTGTCGACTCGTGGACTCGGCACTCGACTCGTGGAGTGGACTCAACTCGAGGAGAAATGTAGAGTCGTTACGAGGAGTAGCTAGTCGACTCATGGACTCGGTACTTGATTCGAGGAATGAACTCAACTCAAGGAGGAATGTAGAGTCGGCACGAGGAAAAGCAAGCCGACTCGATGACTCGGTACTCGACTCGAGGAATGAACTCAACTCGAGGAGAAATGTAGAGTTGGCACGAGGAGTAGCTAGTCGACTCGTGGACTCGGTACTTGACTCGAGGAATGAACTCAACTCGAGGAGTTTTTTGTAGAGTCGGCACGAGGAGTAGCTAGTCGACTCGTGGACTCGGTACTCGAATCGAGGTATGAACTCAACTCGAGGAGATTTTTGTAGAGTCGGCACGAGGAGTAGCTAGTCGACTCGTGGACTCGGTACTCAACTTGAGGAGTGAACTCAACTCGAGGGGAAATGTAGAGTCGGCACGAGGAGTAGCTCGTCGACTCGTGGACTCGGTACTCGACTCGAGGAGTGAATTCAACTCGAAGAGCAATGTAGAGTCGGCACGAGGAGTGGCTTGTCGACTCGTGGACTCGGTACTCGACTCAAGGAGTGAACTCAACTCGAGGAGAAACGTAGAGTCGCCACGACGAGTAGCTAGTCGACTCGTGGACTCGGTACTCGACTCGAGGAGTGAACTCAACTCGAGGAGAAATGTAGAGTCGGCACGAGGAGTATCTTGTCGTCTCGTGTACTCGGTACTCGACTCGAGGAGTGAACTCAACTCGAGGAGAAATGTAGAGTCGGCACGAGGAGTAGCTAGTCGACTCGTGGACTCGGTACTAGACTCGAGGAGAAATGTAGAGTCGGCACGAGGAGTAGCTCGTCGACTCGTCGACTCGGTACTCGACTCGAGGAGTGAACTCAACTCGATGAGAAATGTAGAGTCGGCATGAGGAGTAGCTAGTCGACTCGTGGACTCGGTACTCGAGTCGAGGAGTGGACTCAACTCGAGGAGAAATGTATAGTCGGCACGAGGAGTAGCTAGTCGACTCGTGGACTCGGTACTCGACTCGAGGAATGAACTCAACTCGAGGAGTTTTTTGTAGAGTCGGCACGAGGAGTAGCTAGTCGACTCGTGGACTCGGTACTCGACTCGAGGTATGAACTCAACTCGAGGAGATTTTTGTAGAGTCGGCACGAGGAGTAGCTAGTCGACTCGTGGACTCGGTACTCAACTTGAGGAGTGAACTCAACTCGAGGGGAAATGTAGAGTCGGCACGAGGAGTAGCTCGTCGACTTGTGGACTCGGTACTCGACTCGAGGAGTGAACTCAACTCGAAGAGAAATGTAGAGTCGGCACGAGGAGTGGCTTGTTGACTCGTGGACTCGGTACTCGACTCGAGGAGTGAACTCAACTCGAGGAGAAACGTAGAGTCGCCACGACGAGTAGCTAGTCGACTCGTGGACTCGGTACTCGACTCGAGGAGTGAACTCAACTCGAGGAGAAACGTAGAGTCGGCACGAGGAGTAGCTTGTCGACTCGTGGACTCGGCACTCGACTCGAGGAGTGGACTCAACTCGAGGAGAAATGTAGAGTCGGCACGAGGAGTGGCTTGTTGACTCGTGGACTCGGTACTCGACTCGAGGAGTGAACTCAACTCGAGGAGAAACGTAGAGTCGCCACGACGAGTAGCTAGTCGACTCGTGGACTCGGTACTCGACTCGAGGAGTGAACTCAACTCGAGGAGAAACGTAGAGTCGGCACGAGGAGTATCTTGTCGACTCGTGTACTCGGTACTCGACTCGAGGAGTGAACTCAACTCGAGGAGAAACGTAGAGTCGGCATGAGGAGTAGCTTGTCGACTCGTGGACTCGGCACTCGACTCGAGGAGTGAACTCAACTCGAGGAGAAACATAGAGTCGGCACGAGGAGTAGCTTGTCGACTCGTGGACTCGGCACTCGACTCGTGGAGTGGACTCAACTCGAGAAGAAATGTAGAGTCGGCACGAGGAGTAGCTAGTCGACTCGTGGACTCGGTACTCGACTCGAGGAATGAACTCAACTCGAGGAGATTTTTGTAGAGTCGGCACGAGGAGTAGCTAGTCGACTCGTGGACTCGGTACTCAACTTGAGGAGTGAACTCAACTCGAGGGGAAATGTAGAGTCGGCACGAGGAGTAGCTCGTCGACTTGTGGACTCGGTACTCGACTCGAGGAGTGAACTCAACTCGAAGAGAAATGTAGAGTCGGCACGAGGAGTGGCTTGTTGACTCGTGGACTCGGTACTCGACTCGAGGAGTGAACTCAACTCGAGGAGAAACGTAGAGTCGCCACGACGAGTAGCTAGTCGACCCGTGGACTCGGTACTCGACTCGAGGAGTGAACTCAACTCGAGGAGAAACGTAGAGTCGGCACGAGGAGTAGCTTGTCGACTCGTGGACTCGGCACTCGACTCGAGGAGTGGACTCAACTCGAGGAGAAATGTAGAGTCGGCACGAGGAGTGGCTTGTTGACTCGTGGACTCGGTACTCGACTCGAGGAGTGAACTCAACTCGAGGAGAAACGTAGAGTCGCCACGACGAGTAGCTAGTCGACTCGTGGACTCGGTACTCGACTCGAGGAGTGAACTCAACTCGAGGAGAAACGTAGAGTCGGCACGAGGAGTATCTTGTCGACTCGTGTACTCGGTACTCGACTCGAGGAGTGAACTCAACTCGAGGAGAAACGTAGAGTCGGCATGAGGAGTAGCTTGTCGACTCGTGGACTCGGCACTCGACTCGAGGAGTGAACTCAACTCGAGGAGAAACATAGAGTCGGCACGAGGAGTAGCTTGTCGACTCGTGGACTCGGCACTCGACTCGTGGAGTGGACTCAACTCGAGAAGAAATGTAGAGTCGGCACGAGGAGTAGCTAGTCGACTCGTGGACTCGGTACTCGACTCGAGGAATGAACTCAACTCGAGGAGTTTTTTGTAGAGTCGGCACGAGGAGTAGCTAGTCGACTCGTGGACTCGGTACTCGACTCGAGGTATGAACTTAACTCGAGGAGATTTTTGTAGAGTCGGCATGAGGAGTAGCTAGTCGACTCGTGGACTCGGTACTCAACTTGAGGAGTGAACTCAACTCGAGGGGAAATGTAGAGTCGGCACAAGGAGTAGCTCGTCGACTCGTGGACTCGGTACTCGACTCGAGGAGTGAATTCAACTCGAAGAGCAATGTAGAGTCGGCACGAGGAGTGGCTTGTCGACTCGTGGACTCGGTACTCGACTCGAGGAGTGAACTCAACTCGAGGAGAAACGTAGAGTCGCCACGACGAGTAGCTAGTCGACTCGTGGACTCGGTACTAGACTCGAGGAGAAATGTAGAGTCGGCACGAGGAGTAGCTCGTCGACTCGTCGACTCGGTACTCGACTCGAGGAGTGAACTCAACTCGATGAGAAATGTAGAGTCGGCATGAGGAGTAGCTAGTCGACTCGTGGACTCGGTACTCGACTCGAGGAGTGAACTCAACTCGAGGAGAAATGTAGAGTTGGCACGAGGGGTAGCTAGTCGACTCGTGGACTTGGTACTCGACTCGAGGAGAAATGTAGAGTCGGCCCGAGGAGTAGCTTGTCGACTCGTGGACTCGGTACACGACTCGAGGAGTGAACTCAACTCGAGGAGAAACGTAGAGTCGCCACGAGGAGTAGCTTGTCAACTCGTGGACTCGGCACTCGACTCGAGGAGTGAACTCAACTCGAGGAGAAACGTAGAGTCGCCACGAGGAGTAGCTAGTCGACTCGTGGACTCGGTACTCGATTCGAGGAGTGAACTCAACTCGAGGAGAAATGTAGAGTCGGCACGAGGAGTAGCTTGTCGACTCGTGGACTCAACTCGAGGAGAAACGTAGAGTCAGCACGAGGAGTATCTTGTCGACTCGTGGACTCGGTACTCGAGTCGAGGAGTGGACTCAACTCGAGGAGAAACGTAGAGTCGGCACGAGGAGTATCTTGTCGACTCGTGGACTCGCACTCGACTCGAGGAGTGAACTCAACTCGAGGAGAAACGTAGAGTCGGCACGAGGAGTAGCTTGTCGACTTGTGGACTCGGCACTCGACTCGAGGAGTTGACTCAACTCGAGGAGAAATGTAGAGTCGGCACGAGGAGTATCTTGTCGACTCATGGACTCGGTACTCGACTCGAGTAGTGAACTCAACTCGAGGAGAAACTTAGAGTCGGCATGAGGAGTAGCTTGTCGACTCGTGGACTCGGCACTCGACTCGTGGAGTGGACTCAACTCGAGGAGAAATGTAGAGTCGGCACGAGGAGTAGCTAGTCGACTCGTGGACTCGGTACTCGACTCGAGGAATGAACTTAACTCGAGGAGTTTTTTGTAGAGTCGGCACGAGGAGTAGCTAGTCGACTCGTGGACTCGGTACTCGACTCGAGGTATGAACTCAACTCGAGGAGATTTTTGTAGAGTCGGCACGAGGAGTAGCTAGTCGACTCGTGGACTCGGTACTCAACTTGAGGAGTGAACTCAACTCGAGGGGAAATGTAGAGTCGGCACGAGGAGTAGCTCGTCGACTTGTGGACTCGGTACTCGACTCGAGGAGTGAACTCAACTCGAAGAGAAATGTAGAGTCGGCACGAGGAGTGGCTTGTTGACTCGTGGACTCGGTACTCGACTCGAGGAGTGAACTCAACTCGAGGAGAAACGTAGAGTCGGCACGAGGACTGGCTTGTTGACTCGTGGACTCGGTACTCGACTCGAGGAGTGAACTCAACTCGAGGAGAAACGTAGAGTCGCCACGACGAGTAGCTAGTCGACTCGTGGACTCGGTACTCGACTCGAGGAGTGAACTCAACTCGAGGAGAAACGTAGAGTCGGCACGAGGAGTATCTTGTCGACTCGTGTACTCGGTACTCGACTCGAGGAGTGAACTCAACTCGAGGAGAAACGTAGAGTCGGCATGAGGAGTAGCTTGTCGACTCGTGGACTCGCACTCGACTCGAGGAGTGAACTCAACTCGAGGAGAAACGTAGAGTCGGCACGAGGAGTAGCTTGTCGACTCGTGGACTCGGCACTCGACTCGAGGAGTGGACTCAACTCGAGGAGAAATGTAGAGTCGGCACGAGGAGTATCTTGTCGACTCATGGACTCGGTACTCGACTCGAGGAGTGAACTCAACTCGAGGAGAAACTTAGAGTCGGCATGAGGAGTAGCTTGTCGACTTGTGGACTCGGCACTCGACTCGAGGAGTGAACTCAACTCGAGGAGAAAGATAGAGTCGGCACGAGGAGTAGCTTGTCGACTCGTGGACTCGGCACTCGACTCGTGGAGTGGACTCAACTCGAGGAGAAATGTAGAGTCGGCACGAGGAGTATCTTGTCGACTCGTGGACTCGGTACTCGACTCGAGGAGTGAACTCAACTCGAGGAGAAACGTAGAGTCGGCATGAGTAGTAGCTTGTCGACTCGTGGACTCGGCACTCGACTCGGGGAATGGACTCAACTCGAGGAGAAACATAGAGTCGGCACGAGGAGTAGCTTGTCGACTCGTGGACTCGGCACTCGACTCGTGGAGTGGACTCAACTCGAGGAGAAATGTAGAGTCGTTACGAGGAGTAGCTAGTCGACTCGTGGACTCGGTACTTGACTCGAGGAATGAACTCAACTCAAGGAGGAATGTAGAGTCGGCACGAGGAGAAGCAACCCGACTCGATGACTCGGTACTCGACTCGAGGAATGAACTCAACTCGAGGAGAAATGTAGAGTCGGCACGAGGAGTAGCTAGTCGACTCGTGGACTCGGTACTTGACTCGAGGAATGAACTCAACTCGAGGAGTTTTTTGTAGAGTCGGCACGAGGAGTAGCTAGTCGACTCGTGGACTCGGTACTCGAATCGAGGTATGAACTCAACTCGAGGAGATTTTTGTAGAGTCGGCACGAGGAGTAGCTAGTCGACTCGTGGACTCGGTACTCAACTTGAGGAGTGAACTCAACTCGAGGGGAAATGTAGAGTCGGCACGAGGAGTAGCTCGTCGACTCGTGGACTCGGTACTCGACTCGAGGAGTGAATTCAACTCGAAGAGCAATGTAGAGTCGGCACGAGGAGTGGCTTGTCGACTCGTGGACTCGGTATTCGACTCGAGGAGTGAACTCAACTCGAGGAGAAACGTAGAGTCGCCACGACGAGTAGCTAGTCGACTCGTGGACTCGGTACTCGACTCGAGGAGTGAACTCAACTCGAGGAGAAATGTAGAGTCGGCACGAGGAGTGGCTTGTTGACTCGTGGACTCGGTACTCGACTCGAGGAGTGAACTCAACTCGAGGAGAAATGTAGAGTCGGCACGAGGAGTAGCTAGTCGACTCGTGGACTCGGTACTAGACTCGAGGAGAAATGTAGAGTCGGCACGAGGAGTAGCTCGTCGACTCGTCGACTCGGTACTCGACTCGAGGAGTGAACTCAACTCGATGAGAAATGTAGAGTCGGCATGAGAAGTAGCTAGTCGACTCGTGGACTCGGTACTCGACTCGAGGAGTGAACTCAACTCGAGGAGAAATGTAGAGTTGGCACGAGGGGTAGCTAGTCGACTCGTGGACTTGGTACTCGACTCGAGGAGAAATGTAGAGTCGACCCGAGGAGTAGCTTGTCGACTCGTGGACTCGGTACACCACTCGAGGAGTGAACTCAACTCGAGGAGAAACGTAGAGTCGCCACAAGGAGTAGCTTGTCAACTCGTGGACTCGGCACTCGACTCAAGGAGTGAACTCAACTCGAGGAGAAACGTAGAGTCGCCACGAGGAGTAGCTAGTCGACTCGTGGACTCGGTACTCGATTCGAGGAGTGAACTCAACTCGAGGAGAAATGTAGAGTCGGCACGAGGAGTAGCTTGTCGACTCGTGGACTCGGTCCTCGACCCGATGAGTGAACTCAACTCGAGGAGAAACGTAGAGTCGGCATCAGGAGTAGCTTGTCGACTCGTGGACTCGGCGCTCGACTCGAGGAGTGGACTCAACTCGAGGAGAAATGTAGAGTCGGCACGAGGAGTATCTTGTCGACTCGTGGACTCGGTACTCGAGTCGAGGAGTGGACTCAACTCGAGGAGAAACGTAGAGTCGGCACGAGGAGTATCTTGTCGACTCGTGGACTCGCACTCGACTCGAGGAGTGAACTCAACTCGAGGAGAAACGTAGAGTCGGCACGAGGAGTAGCTTGTCGACTCGTGGACTCGGCACTCGACTCGAGGAGTGGACTCAACTCGAGGAGAAATGTAGAGTCGGCACGAGGAGTGGCTTGTTGACTCGTGGACTCGGTACTCGACTCGAGGAGTGAACTCAACTCGAGGAGAAACGTAGAGTCGCCACGACGAGTAGCTAGTCGACTCGTGGACTCGGTACTCGACTCGAGGAGTGAACTCAACTCGAGGAGAAACGTAGAGTCGGCACGAGGAGTATCTTGTCGACTCGTGTACTCGGTACTCGACTCGAGGAGTGAACTCAACTCGAGGAGAAACGTAGAGTCGGCATGAGGAGTAGCTTGTCGACTCGTGGACTCGCACTCGACTCGTGGAGTGGACTCAACTCGAGGAGAAATATAGAGTCGTTACGAGGAGTAGCTAGTCGACTCGTGGACTCGGTACTTGACTCGAGGAATGAACTCAACTCAAGGAGGAATGTAGAGTCGGCACGAGGAGAAGCAACCCGACTCGATGACTCGGTACTCGACTCGAGGAATGAACTCAACTCGAGGAGAAATGTAGAGTCGGCACGAGGAGTAGCTAGTCGACTCGTGGACTCGGTACTTGACTCGAGGAATGAACTCAACTCGAGGAGTTTTTTGTAGAGTCGGCACGAGGAGTAGCTAGTCGACTCGTGGACTCGGTACTCGAATCGAGGTATGAACTCAACTCGAGGAGATTTTTGTAGAGTCGGCACGAGGAGTAGCTAGTCGACTCGTGGACTCGGTACTCAACTTGAGGAGTGAACTCAACTCGAGGGGAAATGTAGAGTCGGCACGAGGAGTAGCTCGTCGACTCGTGGACTCGGTACTCGACTCGAGGAGTGAATTCAACTCGAAGAGCAATGTAGAGTCGGCACGAGGAGTGGCTTGTCGACTCGTGGACTCGGTATTCGACTCGAGGAGTGAACTCAACTCGAGGAGAAACGTAGAGTCGCCACGACGAGTAGCTAGTCGACTCGTGGACTCGGTACTCGACTCGAGGAGTGAACTCAACTCGAGGAGAAATGTAGAGTCGGCACGAGGAGTGGCTTGTTGACTCGTGGACTCGGTACTCGACTCGAGGAGTGAACTCAACTCGAGGAGAAATGTAGAGTCGGCACGAGGAGTAGCTAGTCGACTCGTGGACTCGGTACTAGACTCGAGGAGAAATGTAGAGTCGGCACGAGGAGTAGCTCGTCGACTCGTCGACTCGGTACTCGACTCGAGGAGTGAACTCAACTCGATGAGAAATGTAGAGTCGGCATGAGAAGTAGCTAGTCGACTCGTGGACTCGGTACTCGACTCGAGGAGTGAACTCAACTCGAGGAGAAATGTAGAGTTGGCACGAGGGGTAGCTAGTCGACTCGTGGACTTGGTACTCGACTCGAGGAGAAATGTAGAGTCGACCCGAGGAGTAGCTTGTCGACTCGTGGACTCGGTACACCACTCGAGGAGTGAACTCAACTCGAGGAGAAACGTAGAGTCGCCACAAGGAGTAGCTTGTCAACTCGTGGACTCGGCACTCGACTCAAGGAGTGAACTCAACTCGAGGAGAAACGTAGAGTCGCCACGAGGAGTAGCTAGTCGACTCGTGGACTCGGTACTCGATTCGAGGAGTGAACTCAACTCGAGGAGAAATGTAGAGTCGGCACGAGGAGTAGCTTGTCGACTCGTGGACTCGGTCCTCGACTCGATGAGTGAACTCAACTCGAGGAGAAACGTAGAGTCGGCATCAGGAGTAGCTTGTCGACTCGTGGACTCGGCGCTCGACTCGAGGAGTGGACTCAACTCGAGGAGAAATGTAGAGTCGGCACGAGGAGTATCTTGTCGACTCGTGGACTCGGTACTCGAGTCGAGGAGTGGACTCAACTCGAGGAGAAACGTAGAGTCGGCACGAGGAGTATCTTGTCGACTCGTGGACTCGCACTCGACTCGAGGAGTGAACTCAACTCGAGGAGAAACGTAGAGTCGGCACGAGGAGTAGCTTGTCGACTCGTGGACTCGGCACTCGACTCGAGGAGTGGACTCAACTCGAGGAGAAATGTAGAGTCGGCACGAGGAGTGGCTTGTTGACTCGTGGACTCGGTACTCGACTCGAGGAGTGAACTCAACTCGAGGAGAAACGTAGAGTCGCCACGACGAGTAGCTAGTCGACTCGTGGACTCGGTACTCGACTCGAGGAGTGAACTCAACTCGAGGAGAAACGTAGAGTCGGCACGAGGAGTATCTTGTCGACTCGTGTACTCGGTACTCGACTCGAGGAGTGAACTCAACTCGAGGAGAAACGTAGAGTCGGCACGAGGAGTAGCTTGTCGACTCGTGGACTCGGCACTCGACTCGAGGAGTGGACTCAACTCGAGGAGAAATGTAGAGTCGGCACGAGGAGTATCTTGTCGACTCATGGACTCGGTACTCGACTCGAGGAGTGAACTCAACTCGAGGAGAAACTTAGAGTCGGCATGAGGAGTAGCTTGTCGACTCGTGGACTCGGCACTCGACTCGAGGAGTGAACTCAACTCGAGGAGAAAGATAGAGTCGGCACGAGGAGTAGCTTGTCGACTCGTGGACTCGGCACTCGACTCGTGGAGTGGACTCAACTCGAGGAGAAATGTAGAGTCGGCACGAGGAGTATCTTGTCGACTCGTGGACTCGGTACTCGAGTCGAGGAGTGGACTCAACTCGAGGAGAAACGTAGAGTCGGCACGAGGAGTATCTTGTCGACTCGTGGACTCGCACTCGACTCGAGGAGTGAACTCAACTCGAGGAGAAACGTAGAGTCGGCACGAGGAGTAGCTTGTCGACTCGTGGACTCGGCACTCGACTCGAGGAGTGGACTCAACTCGAGGAGAAATGTAGAGTCGGCACGAGGAGTGGCTTGTTGACTCGTGGACTCGGTACTCGACTCGAGGAGTGAACTCAACTCGAGGAGAAACGTAGAGTCGCCACGACGAGTAGCTAGTCGACTCGTGGACTCGGTACTCGACTCGAGGAGTGAACTCAACTCGAGGAGAAACGTAGAGTCGGCACGAGGAGTATCTTGTCGACTCGTGTACTCGGTACTCGACTCGAGGAGTGAACTCAACACGAGGAGAAACGTAGAGTCGGCATGAGGAGTAGCTTGTCGACTCGTGGACTCGCACTCGACTCGTGGAGTGGACTCAACTCGAGGAGAAATGTAGAGTCGTTACGAGGAGTAGCTAGTCGACTCGTGGACTCGGTACTTGACTCGAGGAATGAACTCAACTCAAGGAGGAATGTAGAGTCGGCACGAGGAGAAGCAACCCGACTCGATGACTCGGTACTCGACTCGAGGAATGAACTCAACTCGAGGAGAAATGTAGAGTCGGCACGAGGAGTAGCTAGTCGACTCGTGGACTCGGTACTTGACTCGAGGAATGAACTCAACTCGAGGAGTTTTTTGTAGAGTCGGCACGAGGAGTAGCTAGTCGACTCGTGGACTCGGTACTCGAATCGAGGTATGAACTCAACTCGAGGAGATTTTTGTAGAGTCGGCACGAGGAGTAGCTAGTCGACTCGTGGACTCGGTACTCAACTTGAGGAGTGAACTCAACTCGAGGGGAAATGTAGAGTCGGCACGAGGAGTAGCTCGTCGACTCGTGGACTCGGTACTCGACTCGAGGAGTGAATTCAACTCGAAGAGCAATGTAGAGTCGGCACGAGGAGTGGCTTGTCGACTCGTGGACTCGGTATTCGACTCGAGGAGTGAACTCAACTCGAGGAGAAACGTAGAGTCGCCACGACGAGTAGCTAGTCGACTCGTGGACTCGGTACTCGACTCGAGGAGTGAACTCAACTCGACGAGAAATGTAGAGTCGGCACGAGGAGTGGCTTGTTGACTCGTGGACTCGGTACTCGACTCGAGGAGTGAACTCAACTCGAGGAGAAATGTAGAGTCGGCACGAGGAGTAGCTAGTCGACTCGTGGACTCGGTACTAGACTCGAAGAGAAATGTAGAGTCGGCACGAGGAGTAGCTCGTCGACTCGTCGACTCGGTACTCGACTCGAGGAGTGAACTCAACTCGATGAGAAATGTAGAGTCGGCATGAGAAGTAGCTAGTCGACTCGTGGACTCGGTACTCGACTCGAGGAGTGAACTCAACTCGAGGAGAAATGTAGAGTTGGCACGAGGGGTAGCTAGTCGACTCGTGGACTTGGTACTCGACTCGAGGAGAAATGTAGAGTCGACCCGAGGAGTAGCTTGTCGACTCGTGGACTCGGTACACCACTCGAGGAGTGAACTCAACTCGAGGAGAAACGTAGAGTCGCCACAAGGAGTAGCTTGTCAACTCGTGGACTCGGCACTCGACTCAAGGAGTGAACTCAACTCGAGGAGAAACGTAGAGTCGCCACGAGGAGTAGCTAGTCGACTCGTGGACTCGGTACTCGATTCGAGGAGTGAACTCAACTCGAGGAGAAATGTAGAGTCGGCACGAGGAGTAGCTTGTCGACTCGTGGACTCGGTCCTCGACTCGATGAGTGAACTCAACTCGAGGAGAAACGTAGAGTCGGCATCAGGAGTAGCTTGTCGACTCGTGGACTCGGCGCTCGACTCGAGGAGTGGACTCAACTCGAGGAGAAATGTAGAGTCGGCACGAGGAGTATCTTGTCGACTCGTGGACTCGGTACTCGAGTCGAGGAGTGGACTCAACTCGAGGAGAAACGTAGAGTCGGCACGAGGAGTATCTTGTCGACTCGTGGACTCGCACTCGACTCGAGGAGTGAACTCAACTCGAGGAGAAACGTAGAGTCGGCACGAGGAGTAGCTTGTCGACTCGTGGACTCGGCACTCGACTCGAGGAGTGGACTCAACTCGAGGAGAAATGTAGAGTCGGCACGAGGAGTGGCTTGTTGACTCGTGGACTCGGTACTCGACTCGAGGAGTGAACTCAACTCGAGGAGAAACGTAGAGTCGCCACGACGAGTAGCTAGTCGACTCGTGGACTCGGTACTCGACTCGAGGAGTGAACTCAACTCGAGGAGAAACGTAGAGTCGGCACGAGGAGTATCTTGTCGACTCGTGTACTCGGTACTCGACTCGAGGAGTGAACTCAACTCGAGGAGAAACGTAGAGTCGGCACGAGGAGTAGCTTGTCGACTCGTGGACTCGGCACTCGACTCGAGGAGTGGACTCAACTCGAGGAGAAATGTAGAGTCGGCACGAGGAGTATCTTGTCGACTCATGGACTCGGTACTCGACTCGAGGAGTGAACTCAACTCGAGGAGAAACTTAGAGTCGGCATGAGGAGTAGCTTGTCGACTCGTGGACTCGGCACTCGACTCGAGGAGTGAACTCAACTCGAGGAGAAAGATAGAGTCGGCACGAGGAGTAGCTTGTCGACTCGTGGACTCGGCACTCGACTCGTGGAGTGGACTCAACTCGAGGAGAAATGTAGAGTCGGCACGAGGAGTATCTTGTCGACTCGTGGACTCGGTACTCGACTCGAGGAGTGAACTCAACTCGAGGAGAAACGTAGAGTCGGCATGAGTAGTAGCTTGTCGACTCGTGGACTTGGCACTCGACTCGGGGAGTGGACTCAACTCGAGGAGAAACATAGAGTCGGCACGAGGAGTAGCTTGTCGACTCGTGGACTCGGCACTCGACTCGTGGAGTGGACTCAACTCGAGGAGAAATGTAGAGTCGTTACGAGGAGTAGCTAGTCGACTCGTGGACTCGGTACTTGACTCGAGGAATGAACTCAACTCAAGGAGGAATGTAGAGTCGGCACGAGGAGAAGCAACCCGACTCGATGACTCGGTACTCGACTCGAGGAATGAACTCAACTCGAGGAGAAATGTAGAGTCGGCACGAGGAGTAGCTAGTCGAC
The DNA here is from genome assembly GCF_054948205.1 of Urtica dioica subsp. dioica. Classification (NCBI taxonomy): domain Eukaryota; kingdom Viridiplantae; phylum Streptophyta; class Magnoliopsida; order Rosales; family Urticaceae; genus Urtica; species Urtica dioica. Next base: position 36,594,097 of record NC_142759.1, on the reverse strand, counting down.
TCGTGGACTCGGTACTTGACTCGAGGAATGAACTCAACTCGAGGAGTTTTTTGTAGAGTCGGCACGAGGAGTAGCTAGTCGACTCGTGGACTCGGTACTCGACTCGAGGTATGAACTCAACTCGAGGAGATTTTTGTAGAGTCGGCACGAGGAGTAGCTAGTCGACTCGTGGACTCGGTACTCAACTTGAGGAGTGAACTCAACTCGAGGGGAAATGTAGAGTCGGCACGAGGAGTAGCTCGTCGACTCGTGGACTCGGTACTCGACTCGAGGAGTGAATTCAACTCGAAGAGCAATGTAGAGTCGGCACGAGGAGTGGCTTGTCGACTCGTGGACTCGGTACTCGACTCGAGGAGTGAACTCAACTCGAGGAGAAACGTAGAGTCGCCACGACGAGTAGCTAGTCGACTCGTGGACTCGGTACTCGACTCGAGGAGTGAACTCAACTCGAGGAGAAATGTAGAGTCGGCACGAGGAGTGGCTTGTTGACTCGTGGACTCGGTACTCGACTCGAGGAGTGAACTCAACTCGAGGAGAAATGTAGAGTCGGCACGAGGAGTAGCTAGTCGACTCGTGGACTCGGTACTAGACTCGAGGAGAAATGTAGAGTCGGCATGAGGAGTGGCTTGTTGACTCGTGGACTCGGTACTCGACTCGAGGAGTGAACTCAACTCGAGGAGAAATGTAGAGTCGGCACGAGGAGTAGCTAGTCGACTCGTGGACTCGGTACTAGACTCGAGGAGAAATGTAGAGTCGGCACGAGGAGTAGCTCGTCGACTCGTCGACTCGGTACTCGACTCGAGGAGTGAACTCAACTCGATAAGAAATGTAGAGTCGGCATGAGGAGTAGCTAGTCGACTCGTGGACTCGGTACTCGACTCGAGGAGTGAACTCAACTCGAGGAGAAATGTAGAGTTGGCACGAGGGGTAGCTAGTCGACTCGTGGACTTAGTACTCGACTCGAGGAGAAATGTAGAGTCGGCCCGAGGAGTAGCTTGTCGACTCGTGGACTCGGTACACGACTCGAGGAGTGAACTCAACTCGAGGAGAAACGTAGAGTCGCCACGAGGAGTAGCTTGTCAACTCGTGGACTCGGCACTCGACTCGAGGAGTGAACTCAACTCGAGGAGAAACGTAGAGTCGCCACGAGGAGTAGCTAGTCGACTCATGGACTCGGTACTCGATTCGAGGAGTGAACTCAACTCGAGGAGAAATGTAGAGTCGGCACGAGGAGTAGCTTGTCGACTCGTGGACTCGGTCCTCGACTCGAGGAGTGAACTCAACTCGAGGAGAAACATAGAGTCGGCACGAGGAGTAGCTTGTCGACTCGTGGACTCGGCACTCGACTCGTGGAGTGGACTCAACTCGAGGAGAAATGTAGAGTCGGCACGAGGAGTAGCTAGTCGACTCGTGGACTCGGTACTCGACTCGAGGAATGAACTCAACTCGAGGAGTTTTTTGTAGAGTCGGCACGAGGAGTAGCTAGTCGACTCGTGGACTCGGTACTCGACTCGAGGTATGAACTCAACTCGAGGAGATTTTTGTAGAGTCGGCACGAGGAGTAGCTAGTCGACTCGTGGACTCGGTACTCAACTTGAGGAGTGAACTCAACTCGAGGGGAAATGTAGAGTCGGCACGAGGAGTAGCTCGTCGACTCGTGGACTCGGTACTCGACTCGAGGAGTGAATTCAACTCGAAGAGCAATGTAGAGTCGGCACGAGGAGTGGCTTGTCGACTCGTGGACTCGGTACTCGACTCGAGGAGTGAACTCAACTCGAGGAGAAACGTAGAGTCGCCACGACGAGTAGCTAGTCGACTCGTGGACTCGGTACTCGACTCGAGGAGTGAACTCAACTCGAGGAGAAATGTAGAGTCGGCACGAGGAGTGGCTTGTTGACTCGTGGACTCGGTACTCGACTCGAGGAGTGAACTCAACTCGAGGAGAAATGTAGAGTCGGCACGAGGAGTAGCTAGTCGACTCGTGGACTCGGTACTAGACTCGAGGAGAAATGTAGAGTCGGCACGAGGAGTAGCTCGTCGACTCGTCGACTCGGTACTCGACTCGAGGAGTGAACTCAACTCGATAAGAAATGTAGAGTCGGCATGAGGAGTAGCTAGTCGACTCGTGGACTCGGTACTCGACTCGAGGAGTGAACTCAACTCGAGGAGAAATGTAGAGTTGGCACGAGGGGTAGCTAGTCGACTCGTGGACTTAGTACTCGACTCGAGGAGAAATGTAGAGTCGGCCCGAGGAGTAGCTTGTCGACTCGTGGACTCGGTACACGACTCGAGGAGTGAACTCAACTCGAGGAGAAACGTAGAGTCGCCACGAGGAGTAGCTTGTCAACTCGTGGACTCGGCACTCGACTCGAGGAGTGAACTCAACTCGAGGAGAAACGTAGAGTCGCCACGAGGAGTAGCTAGTCGACTCATGGACTCGGTACTCGATTCGAGGAGTGAACTCAACTCGAGGAGAAATGTAGAGTCGGCACGAGGAGTAGCTTGTCGACTCGTGGACTCGGTCCTCGACTCGAGGAGTGAACTCAACTCGAGGAGAAACATAGAGTCGGCATCAGGAGTAGCTTGCCGACTCGTGGACTCGGCGCTCGACTCGAGGAGTGGACTCAACTCGAGGAGAAATGTAGAGTCGGCACGAGGAGTATCTTGTCGACTCGTGGACTCGGTACTCGAGTCGAGGAGTGGACTCAACTCGAGGAGAAACGTAGAGTCGGCACGAGGAGTATCTTGTCGACTCGTGGACTCGCACTCGACTCGAGGAGTGAACTCAACTCGAGGAGAAACGTAGAGTCGGCACGAGGAGTAGCTTGTCGACTTGTGGACTCGGCACTCGACTCGAGGAGTGGACTCAACTCGAGGAGAAATGTAGAGTCGGCACGAGGAGTATCTTGTCGACTCATGGACTCGGTACTCGACTCGAGGAGTGAACTCAACTCGAGGAGAAACGTAGAGTCGGCATGAGGAGTAGCTTGTCGACTCGTGGACTCGGCGCTCGACTCGAGGAGTGAACTCAACTCGAGGAGAAACATAGAGTCGGCACGAGGAGTAGCTTGTCGACTCGTGGACTCGGCACTCGACTCGTGGAGTGGACTCAACTCGAGGAGAAATGTAGAGTCGGCGCGAGGAGTAGCTAGTCGACTCGTGGACTCGGTACTCGACTCGAGGAATGAACTCAACTCGAGGAGTTTTTTGTAGAGTCGGCACGAGGAGTAGCTAGTCGACTCGTGGACTCGGTACTCGACTCGAGGTATGAACTCAACTCGAGGAGATTTTTGTAGAGTCGGCACGAGGAGTAGCTAGTCGACTCGTGGACTCGGTACTCAACTTGAGGAGTGAACTCAACTCGAGGGGAAATGTAGAGTCGGCACGAGGAGTAGCTCGTCGACTCGTGGACTCGGTACTCGACTCGAGGAGTGAATTCAACTCGAAGAGCAATGTAGAGTCGGCACGAGGAGTGGCTTGTCGACTCGTGGACTCGGTACTCGACTCGAGGAGTGAACTCAACTCGAGGAGAAACGTAGAGTCGCCACGACGAGTAGCTAGTCGACTCGTGGACTCGGTACTCGACTCGAGGAGTGAACTCAACTCGAGGAGAAATGTAGAGTCGGCACGAGGAGTGGCTTGTTGACTCGTGGACTCGGTACTCGACTCGAGGAGTGAACTCAACTCGAGGAGAAATGTAGAGTCGGCATGAGGAGTAGCTAGTCGACTCGTGGACTCGGTACTAGACTCGAGGAGAAATGTAGAGTCGGCACGAGGAGTAGCTCGTCGACTCGTCGACTTGGTACTCGACTCGAGGAGTGAACTCAACTCGATGAGAAATGTAGAGTCTGCATGAGGAGTAGCTAGTCGACTCGTGGACTCGGTACTCGACTCGAGGAGTGAACTCAACTCGAGGAGAAATGTAAAGTTGGCACGAGGGGTAGCTAGTCGACTCGTGGACTTGGTACTCGACTCAAGGAGAAATGTAGAGTCGACCCGAGGAGTAGCTTGTCGACTCGTGGACTCGGTACACGACTCGAGGAGTGAACTCAACTCGAGGAGAAACGTAGAGTCGCCACAAGGAGTAGCTTGTCAACTCGTGGACTCGGCACTCGACTCAAGGAGTGAACTCCACTCGAGGAGAAACGTAGAGTCGCCACGAGGAGTAGCTAGTCGACTCGTGGACTCGGTACTCGATTCGAGGAGTGAACTCAACTCGAGGAGAAATGTAGAGTCGGCACGAGGAGTAGCTTGTCGACTCGTGGACTCGGTCCTCGACTCGAGGAGTGAACTCAACTCGAAGAGAAACGTAGAGTCGGCATCAGGAGTAGCTTGTCGACTCGTGGACTCGGCGCTCGACTCGAGGAGTGGACTCAACTCGAGGAGAAATGTAGAGTCGGCACGAGGAGTATCTTGTCGACTCGTGGACTCGGTACTCGAGTCGAGGAGTGGACTCAACTCAAGGAGAAACGTAGAGTCGGCACGAGGAGTATCTTGTCGACTCGTGGACTCGCACTCGACTCGAGGAGTGAACTCAACTCGAGGAGAAACGTAGAGTCGGCACGAGGAGTAGCTTGTCGACTCGTGGACTCGGCACTCGACTCGAGGAGTGGACTCAACTCGAGGAGAAATGTAGAGTCGGCACGAGGAGTATCTTGTCGACTCATGGACTCGGTACTCAACTCGAGGAGTGAACTCAACTCGAGGAGAAACGTAGAGTCGGCATGAGGAGTAGCTTGTCGACTCGTGGACTCGGCACTCGACTCGAGGAGTGAACTCAACTCGAGGAGAAACATAGAGTCGGCACGAGGAGTAGCTTGTCGACTCATGGACTCGGCACTCGACTCGTGGAGTGGACTCAACTCGAGGAGAAATGTAGAGTCGGCACGAGGAGTAGCTAGTCGACTCGTGGACTCGGTACTCGACTCGAGGAATGAACTCAACTCGAGGAGTTTTTTGTAGAGTCGGCACGAGGAGTAGCTAGTCGACTCGTGGACTCGGTACTCGACTCGAGGTATGAACTCAACTCGAGGAGATTTTTGAAGAGTCGGCACGAGGAGTAGCTAGTCGACTCGTGGACTCGGTACTCAACTTGAGGAGTGAACTCAACTCGAGGGGAAATGTAGAGTCGGCACGAGGAGTAGCTCGTCGACTCGTGGACTCGGTACTCGACTCGAGGAGTGAATTCAACTCGAAGAGCAATGTAGAGTCGGCACGAGGAGTGGCTTGTCGACTCTTGGACTCGGTACTCGACTCGAGGAGTGAACTCAACTCGAGGAGAAACGTAGAGTCGCCACGACGAGTAGCTAGTCGACTCGTGGACTCGGTACTCGACTCGAGGAGTGAACTCAACTCGAGGAGAAATGTAGAGTCGGCACGAGGAGTGGCTTGTTGACTCGTGGAATCGGTACTCGACTCGAGGAGTGAACTCAACTCGAGGAGAAATGTAGATTCGGCACGAGGAGTAGCTAGTCGACTCGTGGACTCGGTACTAGACTCGAGGAGAAATGTAGAGTCGGCACGAGGAGTAGCTCGTCGGCTCGGTACTCGACTCGAGGAGTGAACTCAACTCGATAAGAAATGTAGAGTCGGCATGAGGAGTAGCTAGTCGACTCGTGGACTCGGTACTCGACTCGAGGAGTGAACTCAACTCGAGGAGAAATGTAGAGTTGGCACGAGGGGTAGCTAGTCGACTCGTGGACTTGGTACTCGACTCGAGGAGAAATGTAGAGTCGGCCCGAGGAGTAGCTTGTCGACTCGTGGACTCGGTACACCACTCGAGGAGTGAACTCAACTCGAGGAGAAACGTAGAGTCGCCACGAGGAGTAGCTTGTCAACTCGTGGACTCGGCACTCGACTCGAGGAGTGAACTCAACTCGAGGAGAAACGTAGAGTCGCCACGAGGAGTAGCTAGTCGACTCGTGGACTCGGTACTCGATTCGAGGAGTGAACTCAACTCGAGGAGAAATGTAGAGTCGGCACGAGGAGTAGCTTGTCGACTCGTGGACTCGGTCCTCGACTCGAGGAGTGAACTCAACTCGAGGAGAAACGTAGAGTCGGCATCATGAGTAGCTTGTCGACTCGTGGACTCGGCGCTCGACTCGAGGAGTGGACTCAACTCGAGGAGAAATGTAGAGTCGGCACGAGGAGTATCTTGTCGACTCGTGGACTCGGTACTCAAGTCGAGGAGTGGACTCAACTCGAGGAGAAACGTAGAGTCGGCACGAGGAGTATCTTGTCGACTCGTGGACTCGCACTCGACTCGAGGAGTGAACTCAACTCGAGGAGAAACGTAGAGTCGGCACGAGGAGTAGCTTGTCGACTTGTGGACTCGGCACTCGACTCGAGGAGTGGACTCAACTCGAGGAGAAATGTAGAGTCGGCCCGAGGAGTAGCTTGTCGACTCGTGGACTCGGTACACCACTCGAGGAGTGAACTCAACTCGAGGAGAAACGTAGAGTCGCCACGAGGAGTAGCTTGTCAACTCGTGGACTCGGCACTCGACTCGAGGAGTGAACTCAACTCGAGGAGAAACGTAGAGTCGCCACGAGGAGTAGCTAGTCGACTCGTGGACTCGGTACTCGATTCGAGGAGTGAACTCAACTCGAGGAGAAATGTAGAGTCGGCACGAGGAGTAGCTTGTCGACTCGTGGACTCGGTCCTCGACTCGAGGAGTGAACTCAACTCGAGGAGAAACGTAGAGTCGGCATCATGAGTAGCTTGTCGACTCGTGGACTCGGCGCTCGACTCGAGGAGTGGACTCAACTCGAGGAGAAATGTAGAGTCGGCACGAGGAGTATCTTGTCGACTCGTGGACTCGGTACTCAAGTCGAGGAGTGGACTCAACTCGAGGAGAAACGTAGAGTCGGCACGAGGAGTATCTTGTCGACTCGTGGACTCGCACTCGACTCGAGGAGTGAACTCAACTCGAGGAGAAACGTAGAGTCGGCACGAGGAGTAGCTTGTCGACTTGTGGACTCGGCACTCGACTCGAGGAGTGGACTCAACTCGAGGAGAAATGTAGAGTCGGCACGAGGAGTATCTTGTCGACTCATGGACTCGCACTCGACTCGAGGAGTGAACTCAACTCGAGGAGAAACGTAGAGTCGCCACGAGGAGTAGCTAGTCGACTCGTGGACTCGGTACTCGATTCGAGGAGTGAAATCAACTCGAGGAGAAATGTAGAGTCGGCACGAGGAGTAGCTTGTCGACTCGTGGACTCGGTCCTCGACTCGATGAGTGAACTCAACTCGAGGAGAAACGCAGAGTCGGCATCAGGAGTAGCTTGTCGACTCGTGGACTCGGCGCTCGACTCGAGGAGTGGACTCAACTCGAGGAGAAATGTAGAGTCGGCACGAGGAGTATCTTGTCGACTCGTGGACTCGGTACTCGAGTCGAGGAGTGGACTCAACTCGAGGAGAAACGTAGAGTCGGCACGAGGAGTATCTTGTCGACTCGTGGACTCGCACTCGACTCGAGGAGTGAACTCAACTCGAGGAGAAACGTAGAGTCGGCACGAGGAGTAGCTTGTCGACTCGTGGACTCGGCACTCGACTCGAGGAGTGGACTCAACTCGAGGAGAAATGTAGAGTCGGCACGAGGAGTGGCTTGTTGACTCGTGGACTCGGTACTCGACTCGAGGAGTGAACTCAACTCGAGGAGAAACGTAGAGTCGCCACGACGAGTAGCTAGTCGACTCGTGGACTCGGTACTCGACTCGAGGAGTGAACTCAACTCGAGGAGAAACGTAGAGTCGGCACGAGGAGTATCTTGTCGACTCGTGTACTTGGTACTCGACTCGAGGAGTGAACTCAACTCGAGGAGAAACGTAGAGTCGGCATGAGGAGTAGCTTGTCGACTCGTGGACTCGCACTCGACTCGAGGAGTGAACTCAACTCGAGGAGAAACGTAGAGTCGGCACGAGGAGTAGCTTGTCGACTCGTGGACTCGGCACTCGACTCGAGGAGTGGACTCAACTCGAGGAGAAATGTAGAGTCGGCACGAGGAGTATCTTGTCGACTCATGGACTCGGTACTCGACTCGAGGAGTGAACTCAACTCGAGGAGAAACTTAGAGTCGGCATGAGGAGTAGCTTGTCGACTCGTGGACTCGGCACTCGACTCGAGGAGTGAACTCAACTCGAGGAGAAAGATAGAGTCGGCACGAGGAGTAGCTTGTCGACTCGTGGACTCGGCACTCGACTCGTGGAGTGGACTCAACTCGAGGAGAAATGTAGAGTCGGCACGAGGAGTATCTTGTCGACTCGTGGACTCGGTACTCGACTCGAGGAGTGAACTCAACTCGAGGAGAAACGTAGAGTCGGCATGAGTAGTAGCTTGTCGACTCGTGGACTCGGCACTCGACTCGGGGAGTGGACTCAACTCGAGGAGAAACATAGAGTCGGCACGAGGAGTAGCTTGTCGACTCGTGGACTCGGCACTCGACTCGTGGAGTGGACTCAACTCGAGGAGAAATGTAGAGTCCTTACGAGGAGTAGCTAGTCGACTCGTGGACTCGGTACTTGACTCGAGGAATGAACTCAACTCAAGGAGGAATGTAGAGTCGGCACGAGGAGAAGCAACCCGACTCGATGACTCGGTACTCGACTCGAGGAATGAACTCAACTCGAGGAGAAATGTAGAGTCGGCACGAGGAGTAGCTAGTCGACTCGTGGACTCGGTACTTGACTCGAGGAATGAACTCAACTCGAGGAGTTTTTTGTAGAGTCGGCACGAGGAGTAGCTAGTCGACTCATGGACTCGGTACTCGAATCGAGGTATGAACTCAACTCGAGGAGATTTTTGTAGAGTCGGCACGAGGAGTAGCTAGTCGACTCGTGGACTCGGTACTCAACTTGAGGAGTGAACTCAACTCGAGGGGAAATGTAGAGTCGGCACGAGGAGTAGCTCGTCGACTCGTGGACTCGGTACTCGACTCGAGGAGTGAATTCAACTCGAAGAGCAATGTAGAGTCGGCACGAGGAGTGGCTTGTCGACTCGTGGACTCGGTATTCGACTCGAGGAGTGAACTCAACTCGAGGAGAAACGTAGAGTCGCCACGACGAGTAGCTAGTCGACTCGTGGACTCGGTACTCGACTCGAGGAGTGAACTCAACTCGAGGAGAAATGTAGAGTCGGCACGAGGAGTGGCTTGTTGACTCGTGGACTCGGTACTCGACTCGAGGAGTGAACTCAACTCGAGGAGAAATGTAGAGTCGGCACGAGGAGTAGCTAGTCGACTCGTGGACTCGGTACTAGACTCGAGGAGAAATGTAGAGTCGGCACGAGGAGTAGCTCGTCGACTCGTCGACTCGGTACTCGACTCGAGGAGTGAACTCAACTCGATGAGAAATGTAGAGTCGGCATGAGAAGTAGCTAGTCGACTCGTGGACTCGGTACTCGACTCGAGGAGTGAACTCAACTCGAGGAGAAATGTAGAGTTGGCACGAGGGGTAGCTAGTCGACTCGTGGACTTGGTACTCGACTCGAGGAGAAATGTAAAGTCGACCCGAGGAGTAGCTTGTCGACTCGTGGACTCGGTACACCACTCGAGGAGTGAACTCAACTCGAGGAGAAACGTAGAGTCGCCACAAGGAGTAGCTTGTCAACTCGTGGACTCGGCACTCGACTCAAGGAGTGAACTCAACTCCAGGAGAAACGTAGAGTCGCCACGAGGAGTAGCTAGTCGACTCGTGGACTCGGTACTCGATTCGAGGAGTGAACTCAACTCGAGGAGAAATGTAGAGTCGGCACGAGGAGTAGCTTGTCGACTCGTGGACTCGGTCCTCGACTCGAGGAGTGAACTCAACTCGAGGAGAAACGTAGAGTCGGCATCAGGAGTAGCTTGTCGACTCGTGGACTCGGCGCTCGACTCGAGGAGTGGACTCAACTCGAGGAGAAATGTAGAGTCGGCACGAGGAGTATCTTGTCGACTCGTGGACTCGGTACTCAACTTGAGGAGTGAACTCAACTCGAGGGGAAATGTAGAGTCGGCACGAGGAGTAGCTCGTCGACTCGTGGACTCGGTACTCGACTCGAGGAGTGAATTCAACTCGAAGAGCAATGTAGAGTCGGCACGAGGAGTGGCTTGTCGACTCGTGGACTCGGCATAAAACTCGAGGAGTGGACTCAACTCGAGGAGAAATGTAGAGTCGGCACGACGAGTATCTTGTCGACTCATGGACTCGGTACTCAACTCGAGGAGTGAACTCAACTCGAGGAGAAACGTAGAGTCGGCATGAGGAGTAGCTTGTCCACTCGTGGACTCGGCACTCGACTCGAGGAGTGAACTTAACTCGAGGAGAAACATAGAGTCGGCACGAGGAGTAGCTTGTCGACTCGTGGACTCGGCACTCGACTCGTGGAGTGGACTCAACTCGAGGAGAAATGTAGAGTCGGCACGAGGAGTAGCTAGTCGACTCGTGGACTCGGTACTCGACTCGAGGAATGAACTCAACTCGAGGAGTTTTTTGTAGAGTCGGCACGAGGAGTAGCTAGTCGACTCGTGGACTCGGTACTCGACTCGAGGTATGAACTCAACTCGAGGAGATTTTTGTAGAGTCGGCACGAGGAGTAGCTAGTCGACTCGTGGACTCGGTACTCGACTCGAGGAGTGAACTCAACTCGAGGAGAAATGTAGAGTTGGCACGAGGGGTAGCTAGTCGACTCGTGGACTTGGTACTCGACTCGAGGAGAAATGTAAAGTCGACCCGAGGAGTAGCTTGTCGACTCGTGGACTCGGTACACCACTCGAGGAGTGAACTCAACTCGAGGAGAAACGTAGAGTCGCCACAAGGAGTAGCTTGTCAACTCGTGGACTCGGCACTCGACTCAAGGAGTGAACTCAACTCGAGGAGAAACGTAGAGTCGCCACGAGGAGTAGCTAGTCGACTCGTGGACTCGGTACTCGATTCGAGGAGTGAACTCAACTCGAGGAGAAATGTAGAGTCGGCACGAGGAGTAGCTTGTCGACTCGTGGACTCGGTCCTCGACTCGAGGAGTGAACTCAACTCGAGGAGAAACGTAGAGTCGGCATCAGGAGTAGCTTGTCGACTCGTGGACTCGGCGCTCGACTCGAGGAGTGGACTCAACTCGAGGAGAAATGTAGAGTCGGCACGAGGAGTATCTTGTCGACTCGTGGACTCGGTACTCAACTTGAGGAGTGAACTCAACTCGAGGGGAAATGTAGAGTCGGCACGAGGAGTAGCTCGTCGACTCGTGGACTCGGTACTCGACTCGAGGAGTGAATTCAACTCGAAGAGCAATGTAGAGTCGGCACGAGGAGTGGCTTGTCGACTCGTGGACTCGGCATAAAACTCGAGGAGTGGACTCAACTCGAGGAGAAATGTAGAGTCGGCACGAGGAGTATCTTGTCGACTCATGGACTCGGTACTCAACTCGAGGAGTGAACTCAACTCGAGGAGAAACGTAGAGTCGGCATGAGGAGTAGCTTGTCCACTCGTGGACTCGGCACTCGACTCGAGGAGTGAACTTAACTCGAGGAGAAACATAGAGTCGGCACGAGGAGTAGCTTGTCGACTCGTGGACTCGGCACTCGACTCGTGGAGTGGACTCAACTCGAGGAGAAATGTAGAGTCGGCACGAGGAGTAGCTAGTCGACTCGTGGACTCGGTACTCGACTCGAGGAATGAACTCAACTCGAGGAGTTTTTTGTAGAGTTGGCACGAGGAGTAGCTAGTCGACTCGTGGACTCGGTACTCGACTCGAGGTATGAACTCAACTCGAGGAGATTTTTGTAGAGTCGGCACGAGGAGTAGCTAGTCGACTCGTGGACTCGGTACTCGACTCGAGGAGTGAACTCAACTCGAGGAGAAATGTAGAGTTGGCACGAGGGGTAGCTAGTCGACTCGTGGACTTGGTACTCGACTCGAGGAGAAATGTAAAGTCGACCCGAGGAGTAGCTTGTCGACTCGTGGACTCGGTACACCACTCGAGGAGTGAACTCAACTCGAGGAGAAACGTAGAGTCGCCACGAGGAGTAGCTAGTCGACTCGTGGACTCGGTACTCGATTCGAGGAGTGAACTCAACTCGAGGAGAAATGTAGAGTCGGCACGAGGAGTAGCTTGTCGACTCGTGGACTCGGTCCTCGACTCGAGGAGTGAACTCAACTCGAGGAGAAACGTAGAGTCGGCATCAGGAGTAGCTTGTCGACTCGTGGACTCGGCGCTCGACTCGAGGAGTGGACTCAACTCGAGGAGAAATGTAGAGTCGGCACGAGGAGTATCTTGTCGACTCGTGGACTCGGTACTCGAGTCGAGGAGTGGACTCAACTCGAGGAGAAACGTAGAGTCGGCACGAGGAGTATCTTGTCGACTCGTGGACTCGCACTCGACTCGAGGAGTGAACTCAACTCGAGGAGAAACGTAGAGTCGGCACGAGGAGTAGCTTGTCGACTCGTGGACTCGGCATAAAACTCGAGGAGTGGACTCAACTCGAGGAGAAATGTAGAGTCGGCACGAGGAGTATCTTGTCGACTCATGGACTCGGTACTCAACTCGAGGAGTGAACTCAACTCGAGGAGAAACGTAGAGTCGGCATGAGGAGTAGCTTGTCGACTCGTGGACTCGGCACTCGACTCGAGGAGTGAACTCAACTCGAGGAGAAACATAGAGTCGGCACGAGGAGTAGCTTGTCGACTCGTGGACTCGGCACTCGACTCGTGGAGTGGACTCAACTCGAGGAGAAATGTAGAGTCGGCACGAGGAGTAGCTAGTCGACTCGTGGACTCGGTACTCGACTCGAGGAATGAACTCAACTCGAGGAGTTTTTTGTAGAGTCGGCACGAGGAGTAGCTAGTCGACTCGTGGACTCGGTACTCGACTCGAGGTATGAACTCAACTCGAGGAGATTTTTGTAGAGTCGGCACGAGGAGTAGCTAGTCGACTCGTGGACTCGGTACTCGACTCGAGGAGTGAACTCAACTCGAGGAGAAATGTAGAGTTGGCACGAGGGGTAGCTAGTCGACTCGTGGACTTGGTACTCGACTCGAGGAGAAATGTAAAGTCGACCCGAGGAGTAGCTTGTCGACTCGTGGACTCGGTACACCACTCGAGGAGTGAACTCAACTCGAGGAGAAACGTAGAGTCGCCACAAGGAGTAGCTTGTCAACTCGTGGACTCGGCACTCGACTCAAGGAGTGAACTCAACTCGAGGAGAAACGTAGAGTCGCCACGAGGAGTAGCTAGTCGACTCGTGGACTCGGTACTCGATTCGAGGAGTGAACTCAACTCGAGGAGAAATGTAGAGTCGGCACGAGGAGTAGCTTGTCGACTCGTGGACTCGGTCCTCGACTCGAGGAGTGAACTCAACTCGAGGAGAAACGTAGAGTCGGCATCAGGAGTAGCTTGTCGACTCGTGGACTCGGCGCTCGACTCGAGGAGTGGACTCAACTCGAGGAGAAATGTAGAGTCGGCACGAGGAGTATCTTGTCGACTCGTGGACTCGGTACTCAACTTGAGGAGTGAACTCAACTCGAGGGGAAATGTAGAGTCGGCACGAGGAGTAGCTCGTCGACTCGTGGACTCGGTACTCGACTCGAGGAGTGAATTCAACTCGAAGAGCAATGTAGAGTCGGCACGAGGAGTGGCTTGTCGACTCGTGGACTCGGCATAAAACTCGAGGAGTGGACTCAACTCGAGGAGAAATGTAGAGTCGGCACGAGGAGTAGCTAGTCGACTCGTGGACTCGGTACTCGATTCGAGGAGTGAACTCAACTCGAGGAGAAATGTAGAGTCGGCACGAGGAGTAGCTTGTCGACTCGTGGACTCGGTCCTCGACTCGAGGAGTGAACTCAACTCGAGGAGAAACGTAGAGTCGGCATCAGGAGTAGCTTGTCGACTCGTGGACTCGGCGCTCGACTCGAGGAGTGGACTCAACTCGAGGAGAAATGTAGAGTCGGCACGAGGAGTATCTTGTCGACTCGTGGACTCGGTACTCAACTTGAGGAGTGAACTCAACTCGAGGGGAAATGTAGAGTCGGCACGAGGAGTAGCTCGTCGACTCGTGGACTCGGTACTCGACTCGAGGAGTGAATTCAACTCGAAGAGCAATGTAGAGTCGGCACGAGGAGTGGCTTGTCGACTCGTGGACTCGGCATAAAACTCGAGGAGTGGACTCAACTCGAGGAGAAATGTAGAGTCGGCACGAGGAGTATCTTGTCGACTCATGGACTCGGTACTCAACTCGAGGAGTGAACTCAACTCGAGGAGAAACGTAGAGTCGGCATGAGGAGTAGCTTGTCCACTCGTGGACTCGGCACTCGACTCGAGGAGTGAACTTAACTCGAGGAGAAACATAGAGTCGGCACGAGGAGTAGCTTGTCGACTCGTGGACTCGGCACTCGACTCGTGGAGTGGACTCAACTCGAGGAGAAATGTAGAGTCGGCACGAGGAGTAGCTAGTCGACTCGTGGACTCGGTACTCGACTCGAGGAATGAACTCAACTCGAGGAGTTTTTTGTAGAGTTGGCACGAGGAGTAGCTAGTCGACTCGTGGACTCGGTACTCGACTCGAGGTATGAACTCAACTCGAGGAGATTTTTGTAGAGTCGGCACGAGGAGTAGCTAGTCGACTCGTGGACTCGGTACTCGACTCGAGGAGTGAACTCAACTCGAGGAGAAATGTAGAGTTGGCACGAGGGGTAGCTAGTCGACTCGTGGACTTGGTACTCGACTCGAGGAGAAATGTAAAGTCGACCCGAGGAGTAGCTTGTCGACTCGTGGACTCGGTACACCACTCGAGGAGTGAACTCAACTCGAGGAGAAACGTAGAGTCGCCACGAGGAGTAGCTAGTCGACTCGTGGACTCGGTACTCGATTCGAGGAGTGAACTCAACTCGAGGAGAAATGTAGAGTCGGCACGAGGAGTAGCTTGTCGACTCGTGGACTCGGTCCTCGACTCGAGGAGTGAACTCAACTCGAGGAGAAACGTAGAGTCGGCATCAGGAGTAGCTTGTCGACTCGTGGACTCGGCGCTCGACTCGAGGAGTGGACTCAACTCGAGGAGAAATGTAGAGTCGGCACGAGGAGTATCTTGTCGACTCGTGGACTCGGTACTCGAGTCGAGGAGTGGACTCAACTCGAGGAGAAACGTAGAGTCGGCACGAGGAGTATCTTGTCGACTCGTGGACTCGCACTCGACTCGAGGAGTGAACTCAACTCGAGGAGAAACGTAGAGTCGGCACGAGGAGTAGCTTGTCGACTCGTGGACTCGGCATAAAACTCGAGGAGTGGACTCAACTCGAGGAGAAATGTAGAGTCGGCACGAGGAGTATCTTGTCGACTCATGGACTCGGTACTCAACTCGAGGAGTGAACTCAACTCGAGGAGAAACGTAGAGTCGGCATGAGGAGTAGCTTGTCGACTCGTGGACTCGGCACTCGACTCGAGGAGTGAACTCAACTCGAGGAGAAACATAGAGTCGGCACGAGGAGTAGCTTGTCGACTCGTGGACTCGGCACTCGACTCGTGGAGTGGACTCAACTCGAGGAGAAATGTAGAGTCGGCACGAGGAGTAGCTAGTCGACTCGTGGACTCGGTACTCGACTCGAGGAATGAACTCAACTCGAGGAGTTTTTTGTAGAGTCGGCACGAGGAGTAGCTAGTCGACTCGTGGACTCGGTACTCGACTCGAGGTATGAACTCAACTCGAGGAGATTTTTGTAGAGTCGGCACGAGGAGTAGCTAGTCGACTCGTGGACTCGGTACTCGACTCGAGGAGTGAACTCAACTCGAGGAGAAATGTAGAGTTGGCACGAGGGGTAGCTAGTCGACTCGTGGACTTGGTACTCGACTCGAGGAGAAATGTAAAGTCGACCCGAGGAGTAGCTTGTCGACTCGTGGACTCGGTACACCACTCGAGGAGTGAACTCAACTCGAGGAGAAACGTAGAGTCGCCACAAGGAGTAGCTTGTCAACTCGTGGACTCGGCACTCGACTCAAGGAGTGAACTCAACTCGAGGAGAAACGTAGAGTCGCCACGAGGAGTAGCTAGTCGACTCGTGGACTCGGTACTCGATTCGAGGAGTGAACTCAACTCGAGGAGAAATGTAGAGTCGGCACGAGGAGTAGCTTGTCGACTCGTGGACTCGGTCCTCGACTCGAGGAGTGAACTCAACTCGAGGAGAAACGTAGAGTCGGCATCAGGAGTAGCTTGTCGACTCGTGGACTCGGTGCTCGACTCGAGGAGTGGACTCAACTCGAGGAGAAATGTAGAGTCGGCACGAGGAGTATCTTGTCGACTCGTGGACTCGGTACTCAACTTGAGGAGTGAACTCAACTCGAGGGGAAATGTAGAGTCGGCACGAGGAGTAGCTCGTCGACTCGTGGACTCGGTACTCGACTCGAGGAGTGAATTCAACTCGAAGAGCAATGTAGAGTCGGCACGAGGAGTGGCTTGTCGACTCGTGGACTCGGCATAAAACTCGAGGAGTGGACTCAACTCGAGGAGAAATGTAGAGTCGGCACGAGGAGTATCTTGTCGACTCATGGACTCGGTACTCAACTCGAGGAGTGAACTCAACTCGAGGAGAAACGTAGAGTCGGCATGAGGAGTAGCTTGTCCACTCGTGGACTCGGCACTCGACTCGAGGAGTGAACTTAACTCGAGGAGAAACATAGAGTCGGCACGAGGAGTAGCTTGTCGACTCGTGGACTCGGCACTCGACTCGTGGAGTGGACTCAACTCGAGGAGAAATGTAGAGTCGGCACGAGGAGTAGCTAGTCGACTCGTGGACTCGGTACTCGACTCGAGGAATGAACTCAACTCGAGGAGTTTTTTGTAGAGTCGGCACGAGGAGTAGCTAGTCGACTCGTGGACTCGGTACTCGACTCGAGGTATGAACTCAACTCGAGGAGATTTTTGTAGAGTCGGCACGAGGAGTAGCTAGTCGACTCGTGGACTCGGTACTCGACTCGAGGAGTGAACTCAACTCGAGGAGAAATGTAGAGTTGGCACGAGGGGTAGCTAGTCGACTCGTGGACTTGGTACTCGACTCGAGGAGAAATGTAAAGTCGACCCGAGGAGTAGCTTGTCGACTCGTGGACTCGGTACACCACTCGAGGAGTGAACTCAACTCGAGGAGAAACGTAGAGTCGCCACGAGGAGTAGCTAGTCGACTCGTGGACTCGGTACTCGATTCGAGGAGTGAACTCAACTCGAGGAGAAATGTAGAGTCGGCACGAGGAGTAGCTTGTCGACTCGTGGACTCGGTCCTCGACTCGAGGAGTGAACTCAACTCGAGGAGAAACGTAGAGTCGGCATCAGGAGTAGCTTGTCGACTCGTGGACTCGGCGCTCGACTCGAGGAGTGGACTCAACTCGAGGAGAAATGTAGAGTCGGCACGAGGAGTATCTTGTCGACTCGTGGACTCGGTACTCGAGTCGAGGAGTGGACTCAACTCGAGGAGAAACGTAGAGTCGGCACGAGGAGTATCTTGTCGACTCGTGGACTCGCACTCGACTCGAGGAGTGAACTCAACTCGAGGAGAAACGTAGAGTCGGCACGAGGAGTAGCTTGTCGACTCGTGGACTCGGCATAAAACTCGAGGAGTGGACTCAACTCGAGGAGAAATGTAGAGTCGGCACGAGGAGTATCTTGTCGACTCATGGACTCGGTACTCAACTCGAGGAGTGAACTCAACTCGAGGAGAAACGTAGAGTCGGCATGAGGAGTAGCTTGTCGACTCGTGGACTCGGCACTCGACTCGAGGAGTGAACTCAACTCGAGGAGAAACATAGAGTCGGCACGAGGAGTAGCTTGTCGACTCGTGGACTCGGCACTCGACTCGTGGAGTGGACTCAACTCGAGGAGAAATGTAGAGTCGGCACGAGGAGTAGCTAGTCGACTCGTGGACTCGGTACTCGACTCGAGGAATGAACTCAACTCGAGGAGTTTTTTGTAGAGTCGGCACGAGGAGTAGCTAGTCGACTCGTGGACTCGGTACTCGACTCGAGGTATGAACTCAACTCGAGGAGATTTTTGTAGAGTCGGCACGAGGAGTAGCTAGTCGACTCGTGGACTCGGTACTCAACTTGAGGAGTGAACTCAACTCGAGGGGAAATGTAGAGTCGGCACGAGGAGTAGCTCGTCGACTCGTGGACTCGGTACTCGACTCGAGGAGTGAATTCAACTCGAAGAGCAATGTAGAGTCGGCACGAGGAGTGGCTTGTCGACTCGTGGACTCGGTACTCGACTCGAGGAGTGAACTCAACTCGAGGAGAAACGTAGAGTCGCCACGACGAGTAGCTAGTCGACTCGTGGACTCGGTACTCGACTCGAGGAGTGAACTCAACTCGAGGAGAAATGTAGAGTCGGCACGAGGAGTGGCTTGTTGACTCGTGGACTCGGTACTCGACTCGAGGAGTGAACTCAACTCGAGGAGAAATGTAGAGTCGGCACGAGGAGTAGCTAGTCGACTCGTGGACTCGGTACTAGACTCGAGGAGAAATGTAGAGTCGGCACGAGGAGTAGCTCGTCGACTCGTCGACTCGGTACTCGACTCGAGGAGTGAACTCAACTCGATAAGAAATGTAGAGTCGACTAGCTGGGGTAGCTAGTCGACTCATGGACTCGGTACTCGACTCGTGGACTCGGTACTCGAGTCGAGGAGTGGACTCAACTCGTGGAAAAACGTAGAGTCGGCACGAGGAGTATCTTGTCGACTCGTGGACTAGGTACTCGAGTCGAGGAGTGGACTCAACTCGAGGAGAAACGTAGAGTCGGCACGAGGAGTATCTTGTCGACTCGTGGACTCGCACTCGACTCGAGGAGTGAACTCAACTCGAGGAGAAACGTAGAGTCGGCACGAGGAGTATCTTGTCGACTCGTGGACTCGGTACTCGAGTCGAGGAGTGGACTCAACTCGAGGAGAAACGTAGAGTCGGCACGAGGAGTATCTTGTCGACTCGTGGACTCGCACTCGACTCGAGGAGTGAACTCAACTCGAGGAGAAACGTAGAGTCGGCACGAGGAGTAGCTTGTCGACTTGTGGACTCGGCACTCGACTCGAGGAGTGAACTCAACTCGAGGAGAAATGTAGAGTCGGCACGAGGAGTGGCTTGTTGACTCGTGGACTCGGTACTCGACTCGAGGAGTGAACTCAACTCGAGGAGAAATGTAGAGTCGGCACGAGGAGTAGCTAGTCGACTCGTGGACTCGGTACTAGACTCGAGGAGAAATGTAGAGTCGGCACGAGGAGTAGCTCGTCGACTCGTCGACTCGGTACTCGACTCGAGGAGTGAACTCAACTCGATAAGAAATGTAGAGTCGGCATGAGGAGTAGCTAGTCGACTCGTGGACTCGGTACTCGACTCGAGGAGTGAACTCAACTCGAGGAGAAATGTAGAGTTGGCACGAGGGGTAGCTAGTCGACTCGTGGACTTAGTACTCGACTCGAGGAGAAATGTAGAGTCGGCCCGAGGAGTAGCTTGTCGACTCGTGGACTCGGTACACGACTCGAGGAGTGAACTCAACTCGAGGAGAAACGTAGAGTCGCCACGAGGAGTAGCTTGTCAACTCGTGGACTCGGCACTCGACTCGAGGAGTGAACTCAACTCGAGGAGAAACGTAGAGTCTCCACGAGGAGTAGCTAGTCGACTCACGGACTCGGTACTCGATTCGAGGAGTGAACTCAACTCGAGGAGAAATGTAGAGTCGGCACGAGGAGTAGCTTGTCGACTCGTGGACTCGGTCCTAGACTCGAGGAGTGAACTCAACTCGAGGAGAAACATAGAGTCGGCACGAGGAGTACCTTGTCGACTCGTGGAGTGGACTCAACTCGAGGAGAAATGTAGAGTCGGCACGAGGAGTAGCTAGTCGACTCGTGGACTCGGTACTCGACTCGAGGAATGAACTCAACTCGAGGAGTTTTTTGTAGAGTCGGCACGAGGAGTAGCTAGTCGACTCGTGGACTCGGTACTCGACTCGAGGTATGAACTCAACTCGAGGAGATTTTTGTAGAGTCGGCACGAGGAGTAGCTAGTCGACTCGTGGACTCGGTACTCAACTTGAGGAGTGAACTCAACTCGAGGGGAAATGTAGAGTCGGCACGAGGAGTAGCTCGTCGACTCGTGGACTCGGTACTCGACTCGAGGAGTGAATTCAACTCGAAGAGCAATGTAGAGTCGGCACGAGGAGTGGCTTGTCGACTCGTGGACTCGGTACTCGACTCGAGGAGTGAACTCAACTCGAGGAGAAACGTAGAGTCGCCACGACGAGTAGCTAGTCGACTCGTGGACTCGGTACTCGACTCGAGGAGTGAACTCAACTCGAGGAGAAATGTAGAGTCGGCACGAGGAGTGGCTTGTTGACTCGTGGACTCGGTACTCGACTCGAGGAGTGAACTCAACTCGAGGAGAAATGTAGAGTTGGCACGAGGGGTAGCTAGTCGACTCGTGGACTTAGTACTCGACTCGAGGAGAAATGTAGAGTCGGCCCGAGGAGTAGCTTGTCGACTCGTGGACTCGGTACACGACTCGAGGAGTGAACTCAACTCGAGGAGAAACGTAGAGTCACCACGAGGAGTAGCTTGTCAACTCGTGGACTCGGCACTCGACTCGAGGAGTGAACTCAACTCGAGGAGAAACGTAGAGTCGCCACGAGGAGTAGCTAGTCGACTCATGGACTCGGTACTCGATTCGAGGAGTGAACTCAACTCGAGGAGAAATGTAGAGTCGGCACGAGGAGTAGCTTGTCGACTCGTGGACTCGGTCCTCGACTCGAGGAGTGAACTCAACTCGAGGAGAAACGTAGAGTCGGCATCAGGAGTAGCTTGCCGACTCGTGGACTCGGCGCTCGACTCGAGGAGTGGACTCAACTCGAGGAGAAATGTAGAGTCGGCACGAGGAGTATCTTGTCGACTCGTGGTCTCGGTACTCGAGTCGAGGAGTGGACTCAACTCGAGGAGAAACGTAGAGTCGGCACGAGGAGTATCTTGTCGACTCGTGGACTCGCACTCGACTCGAGGAGTGAACTCAACTCGAGGAGAAACGTAGAGTCGGCACGAGGAGTAGCTTGTCGACTTGTGGACTCGGCACTCGACTCGAGGAGTGGACTCAACTCGAGGAGAAATGTAGAGTCGGCACGAGGAGTATCTTGTTGACTCATGGACTCGGTACTCGACTCGAGGAGTGAACTCAACTCGAGGAGAAACGTAGAGTCGACATGAGGAGTAGCTTGTCGACTCGTGGACTCGGCGCTCGACTCGAGGAGTGAACTCAACTCGAGGAGAAACATAGAGTCGGCACGAGGAGTAGCTTGTCGACTCGTGGACTCGGCACTCGACTCGTGGAGTGGACTCAACTCGAGGAGAAATGTAGAGTCGGCACGAGGAGTAGCTAGTCGACTCGTGGACTCGGTACTCGACTCGAGGAATGAACTCAACTCGAGGAGTTTTTTGTAGAGTCGGCACGAGGAGTAGCTAGTCGACTCGTGGACTCGGTACTCGACTCGAGGTATGAACTCAACTCGAGGAGATTTTTGTAGAGTCGGCACGAGGAGTAGCTAGTCGACTCGTGGACTCGGTACTCAACTTGAGGAGTGAACTCAACTCGAGGGGAAATGTAGAGTCGGCACGAGGAGTAGCTCGTCGACTCGTGGACTCGGTACT
Source organism: Urtica dioica subsp. dioica (assembly GCF_054948205.1). NCBI lineage: Eukaryota > Viridiplantae > Streptophyta > Magnoliopsida > Rosales > Urticaceae > Urtica > Urtica dioica. Next base: position 36,572,472 of record NC_142759.1, on the reverse strand, counting down.
CGACTCGAGGAGTGAATTCAACTCGAAGAGCAATGTAGAGTCGGCACGAGGAGTGGCTTGTCGACTCGTGGACTCGGTACTCGACTCGAGGAGTGAACTCAACTCGAGGAGAAACGTAGAGTCGCCACGACGAGTAGCTAGTCGACTCGTGGACTCGGTACTCGACTCGAGGAGTGAACTCAACTCGAGGAGAAATGTAGAGTCGGCACGAGGAGTGGCTTGTTGACTCGTGGACTCGGTACTCGACTCGAGGAGTGAACTCAACTCCAGGAGAAATGTAGAGTCGGCACGAGGAGTAGCTAGTCGACTCGTGGACTCGGTACTAGACTCGAGGAGAAATGTAGAGTCGGCACGAGGAGTAGCTCGTCGACTCGTCGACTTGGTACTCGACTCGAGGAGTGAACTCAACTCGATGAGAAATGTAGAGTCTGCATGAGGAGTAGCTAGTCGACTCGTGGACTCGGTACTCGACTCGAGGAGTGAACTCAACTCGAGGAGAAATGTAGAGTTGGCACGAGGGGTAGCTAGTCGACTCGTGGACTTGGTACTCGACTCAAGGAGAAATGTAGAGTCGACCCGAGGAGTAGCTTGTCGACTCGTGGACTCGGTACACGAGTCGAGGAGTGAACTCAACTCGAGGAGAAACGTAGAGTCGCCACAAGGAGTAGCTTGTCAACTCGTGGACTCGGCACTCGACTCAAGGAGTGAACTCAACTCGAGGAGAAACGTAGAGTCGCCACGAGGAGTAGCTAGTCGACTCGTGGACTCGGTACTCGATTCGAGGAGTGAACTCAACTCGAGGAGAAATGTAGAGTCGGCACGAGGAGTAGCTTGTCGACTCGTGGACTCGGTCCTCGACTCGAGGAGTGAACTCAACTCGAAGAGAAACGTAGAGTCGGCATCAGGAGTAGCTTGTCGACTCGTGGACTCGGCGCTCGACTCGAGGAGTGGACTCAACTCGAGGAGAAATGTAGAGTCGGCACGAGGAGTATCTTGTCGACTCGTGGACTCGGTACTCGAGTCGAGGAGTGGACTCAACTCAAGGAGAAACGTAGAGTCGGCACGAGGAGTATCTTGTCGACTCGTGGACTCGCACTCGACTCGAGGAGTGAACTCAACTCGAGGAGAAACGTAGAGTCGGCACGAGGAGTAGCTTGTCGACTCGTGGACTCGGCACTCGACTCGAGGAGTGGACTCAACTCGAGGAGAAATGTAGAGTCGGCACGAGGAGTATCTTGTCGACTCATGGACTCGGTACTCAACTCGAGGAGTGAACTCAACTCGAGGAGAAACGTAGAGTCGGCATGAGGAGTAGCTTGTCGACTCGTGGACTCGGCACTCGACTCGAGGAGTGAACTCAACTCGAGGAGAAACATAGAGTCGGCACGAGGAGTAGCTTGTCGACTCATGGACTCGGCACTCGACTCGTGGAGTGGACTCAACTCGAGGAGAAATGTAGAGTCGGCACGAGGAGTAGCTAGTCGACTCGTGGACTCGGTACTCGACTCGAGGAATGAACTCAACTCGAGGAGTTTTTTGTAGAGTCGGCACGAGGAGTAGCTAGTCGACTCGTGGACTCGGTACTCGACTCGAGGTATGAACTCAACTCGAGGAGATTTTTGTAGAGTCGGCACGAGGAGTAGCTAGTCGACTCGTGGACTCGGTACTCAACTTGAGGAGTGAACTCAACTCGAGGGGAAATGTAGAGTCGGCACGAGGAGTAGCTCGTCGACTCGTGGACTCGGTACTCGACTCGAGGAGTGAATTCAACTCGAAGCGCAATGTAGAGTCGGCACGAGGAGTGGCTTGTCGACTCGTGGACTCGGTACTCGACTCGAGGAGTGAACTCAACTCGAGGAGAAACGTAGAGTCGCCACGACGAGTAGCTAGTCGACTCGTGGACTCGGTACTCGACTCGAGGAGTGAACTCAACTCGAGGAGAAATGTAGAGTCGGCACGAGGAGTGGCTTGTTGACTCGTGGACTCGGTACTCGACTCGAGGAGTGAACTCAACTCGAGGAGAAATGTAGATTCGGCACGAGGAGTAGCTAGTCGACTCGTGGACTCGGTACTAGACTCGAGGAGAAATGTAGAGTCGGCACGAGGAGTAGCTCGTCGGCTCGGTACTCGACTCGAGGAGTGAACTCAACTCGATAAGAAATGTAGAGTCGGCATGAGGAGTAGCTAGTCGACTCGTGGACTCGGTACTCGACTCGAGGAGTGAACTCAACTCGAGGAGAAATGTAGAGGTTGCACGAGGGGTAGCTAGTCGACTCGTGGACTTGGTACTCGACTCGAGGAGAAATGTAGAGTCGGCCCGAGGAGTAGCTTGTCGACTCGTGGACTCGGTACACCACTCGAGGAGTGAACTCAACTCGAGGAGAAACGTAGAGTCGCCACGAGGAGTAGCTTGTCAACTCGTGGACTCGGCACTCGACTCGAGGAGTGAACTCAACTCGAGGAGAAACGTAGAGTCGCCACGAGGAGTAGCTAGTCGACTCGTGGACTCGGTACTCGATTCGAGGAGTGAACTCAACTCGAGGAGAAATGTAGAGTCGGCACGAGGAGTAGCTTGTCGACTCGTGGACTCGGTCCTCGACTCGAGGAGTGAACTCAACTCGAGGAGAAACGTAGAGTCGGCATCAGGAGTAGCTTGTCGACTCGTGGACTCGGCGCTCGACTCGAGGAGTGGACTCAACTCGAGGAGAAATGTAGAGTCGGCACGAGGAGTATCTTGTCGACTCGTGGACTCGGTACTCAAGTCGAGGAGTGGACTCAACTCGAGGAGAAACGTAGAGTCGGCACGAGGAGTATCTTGTCGACTCGTGGACTCGCACTCGACTCGAGGAGTGAACTCAACTCGAGGAGAAACGTAGAGTCGGCACGAGGAGTAGCTTGTCGACTTGTGGACTCGGCACTCGACTCGAGGAGTGGACTCAACTCGAGGAGAAATGTAGAGTCGGCACGAGGAGTATCTTGTCGACTCATGGACTCGGTACTCGACTCGAGGAGTGAACTCAACTCGAGGAGAAACGTAGAGTCGCCACGACGAGTAGCTAGTCGACTCGTGGACTCGGTACTCGACTCGAGGAGTGAACTCAACTCGAGGAGAAATGTAGAGTCGGCACGAGGAGTGGCTTGTTGACTCGTGGACTCGGTACTCGACTCGAGGAGTGAACTCAACTCCAGGAGAAATGTAGAGTCGGCACGAGGAGTAGCTAGTCGACTCGTGGACTCGGTACTAGACTCGAGGAGAAATGTAGAGTCGGCACGAGGAGTAGCTCGTCGACTCGTCGACTCGGTACTCGACTCGAGGAGTGAACTCAACTCGATGAGAAATGTAGAGTCTGCATGAGGAGTAGCTAGTCGACTCGTGGACTCGGTACTCGACTCGAGGAGTGAACTCAACTCGAGGAGAAATGTAGAGTTGGCACGAGGGGTAGCTAGTCGACTCGTGGACTTGGTACTCGACTCAAGGAGAAATGTAGAGTCGACCCGAGGAGTAGCTTGTCGACTCGTGGACTCGGTACACGACTCGAGGAGTGAACTCAACTCGAGGAGAAACGTAGAGTCGCCACGAGGAGTAGCTTGTCAACTCGTGGACTCGGCACTCGACTCGAGGAGTGAACTCAACTCGAGGAGAAACGTAGAGTCGCCACGAGGAGTAGCTAGTCGACTCATGGACTCGGTACTCGATTCGAGGAGTGAACTCAACTCGAGGAGAAATGTAGAGTCGGCACGAGGAGTAGCTTGTCGACTCGTGGACTCGGTCCTCGACTCGAGGAGTGAACTCAACTCGAGGAGAAACGTAGAGTCGGCATCAGGAGTAGCTTGCCGACTCGTGGACTCGGCGCTCGACTCGAGGAGTGGACTCAACTCGAGGAGAAATGTAGAGTCGGCACGAGGAGTATCTTGTCGACTCGTGGACTCGGTACTCGAGTCGAGGAGTGGACTCAACTCGAGGAGAAACGTAGAGTCGGCACGAGGAGTATCTTGTCGACTCGTGGACTCGCACTCGACTCGAGGAGTGAACTCAACTCGAGGAGAAACGTAGAGTCGGCACGAGGAGTAGCTTGTCGACTTGTGGACTCGGCACTCGACTCGAGGAGTGGACTCAACTCGAGGAGAAATGTAGAGTCGGCACGAGGAGTATCTTGTCGACTCATGGACTCGGTACTCGACTCGAGGAGTGAACTCAACTCGAGGAGAAACGTAGAGTCGGCATGAGGAGTAGCTTGTCGACTCGTGGACTCGGCGCTCGACTCGAGGAGTGAACTCAACTCGAGGAGAAACATAGAGTCGGCACGAGGAGTAGCTTGTCGACTCGTGGACTCGGCACTCGACTCGTGGAGTGGACTCAACTCGAGGAGAAATGTGGAGTCGGCACGAGGAGTAGCTAGTCGACTCGTGGACTCGGTACTCGACTCGAGGAATGAACTCAACTCGAGGAGTTTTTTGTAGAGTCGGCACGAGGAGTAGCTAGTCGACTCGTGGACTCGGTACTCGACTCGAGGTATGAACTCAACTCGAGGAGATTTTTGTAGAGTCGGCACGAGGAGTAGCTAGTCGACTCGTGGACTCGGTACTCAACTTGAGGAGTGAACTCAACTCGAGGGGAAATGTAGAGTCGGCACGAGGAGTAGCTCGTCGACTCGTGGACTCGGTACTCGACTCGAGGAGTGAATTCAACTCGAAGAGCAATGTAGAGTCGGCACGAGGAGTGGCTTGTCGACTCGTGGACTCGGTACTCGACTCGAGGAGTGAACTCAACTCGAGGAGAAACGTAGAGTCGCCACGACGAGTAGCTAGTCGACTCGTGGACTCGGTACTCGACTCGAGGAGTGAACTCAACTCGAGGAGAAATGTAGAGTCGGCACGAGGAGTGGCTTGTTGACTCGTGGACTCGGTACTCGACTCGAGGAGTGAACTCAACTCCAGGAGAAATGTAGAGTCGGCACGAGGAGTAGCTAGTCGACTCGTGGACTCGGTACTAGACTCGAGGAGAAATGTAGAGTCGGCACGAGGAGTAGCTCGTCGACTCGTCGACTTGGTACTCGACTCGAGGAGTGAACTCAACTCGATGAGAAATGTAGAGTCTGCATGAGGAGTAGCTAGTCGACTCGTGGACTCGGTACTCGACTCGAGGAGTGAACTCAACTCGAGGAGAAATGTAGAGTCTGCATGAGGAGTAGCTAGTCGACTCGTGGACTCGGTACTCGACTCGAGGAGTGAACTCAACTCGAAGAGCAATGTAGAGTCGGCACGAGGAGTGGCTTGTCGACTCGTGGACTCGGTACTCGACTCGAGGAGTGAACTCAACTCGATGAGAAATGTAGAGTCTGCATGAGGAGTAGCTAGTCGACTCGTGGACTCGGTACTCGACTCGAGGAGTGAACTCAACTCGAGGAGAAATGTAGAGTCGGCACGAGGAGTGGCTTGTTGACTCGTGGACTCGGTACTCGACTCGAGGAGTGAACTCAACTCCAGGAGAAATGTAGAGTCGGCACGAGGAGTAGCTAGTCGACTCGTGGACTCGGTACTAGACTCGAGGAGAAATGTAGAGTCGGCACGAGGAGTAGCTCGTCGACTCGTCGACTCGGTACTCGACTCGAGGAGTGAACTCAACTCGATGAGAAATGTAGAGTCTGCATGAGGAGTAGCTAGTCGACTCGTGGACTCGGTACTCGACTCGAGGAGTGAACTCAACTCGAGGAGAAATGTAGAGTTGGCACGAGGGGTAGCTAGTCGACTCGTGGACTTGGTACTCGACTCAAGGAGAAATGTAGAGTCGACCCGAGGAGTAGCTTGTCGACTCGTGGACTCGGTACACGACTCGAGGAGTGAACTCAACTCGAGGAGAAACGTAGAGTCGCCACGAGGAGTAGCTTGTCAACTCGTGGACTCGGCACTCGACTCGAGGAGTGAACTCAACTCGAGGAGAAACGTAGAGTCGCCACGAGGAGTAGCTAGTCGACTCATGGACTCGGTACTCGATTCGAGGAGTGAACTCAACTCGAGGAGAAATGTAGAGTCGGCACGAGGAGTAGCTTGTCGACTCGTGGACTCGGTCCTCGACTCGAGGAGTGAACTCAACTCGAGGAGAAACGTAGAGTCGGCATCAGGAGTAGCTTGCCGACTCGTGGACTCGGCGCTCGACTCGAGGAGTGGACTCAACTCGAGGAGAAATGTAGAGTCGGCACGAGGAGTATCTTGTCGACTCGTGGACTCGGTACTCGAGTCGAGGAGTGGACTCAACTCGAGGAGAAACGTAGAGTCGGCACGAGGAGTATCTTGTCGACTCGTGGACTCGCACTCGACTCGAGGAGTGAACTCAACTCGAGGAGAAACGTAGAGTCGGCACGAGGAGTAGCTTGTCGACTTGTGGACTCGGCACTCGACTCGAGGAGTGGACTCAACTCGAGGAGAAATGTAGAGTCGGCACGAGGAGTATCTTGTCGACTCATGGACTCGGTACTCGACTCGAGGAGTGAACTCAACTCGAGGAGAAACGTAGAGTCGGCATGAGGAGTAGCTTGTCGACTCGTGGACTCGGCGCTCGACTCGAGGAGTGAACTCAACTCGAGGAGAAACATAGAGTCGGCACGAGGAGTAGCTTGTCGACTCGTGGACTCGGCACTCGACTCGTGGAGTGGACTCAACTCGAGGAGAAATGTGGAGTCGGCACGAGGAGTAGCTAGTCGACTCGTGGACTCGGTACTCGACTCGAGGAATGAACTCAACTCGAGGAGTTTTTTGTAGAGTCGGCACGAGGAGTAGCTAGTCGACTCGTGGACTCGGTACTCGACTCGAGGTATGAACTCAACTCGAGGAGATTTTTGTAGAGTCGGCACGAGGAGTAGCTAGTCGACTCGTGGACTCGGTACTCAACTTGAGGAGTGAACTCAACTCGAGGGGAAATGTAGAGTCGGCACGAGGAGTAGCTCGTCGACTCGTGGACTCGGTACTCGACTCGAGGAGTGAATTCAACTCGAAGAGCAATGTAGAGTCGGCACGAGGAGTGGCTTGTCGACTCGTGGACTCGGTACTCGACTCGAGGAGTGAACTCAACTCGAGGAGAAACGTAGAGTCGCCACGACGAGTAGCTAGTCGACTCGTGGACTCGGTACTCGACTCGAGGAGTGAACTCAACTCGAGGAGAAATGTAGAGTCGGCACGAGGAGTGGCTTGTTGACTCGTGGACTCGGTACTCGACTCGAGGAGTGAACTCAACTCCAGGAGAAATGTAGAGTCGGCACGAGGAGTAGCTAGTCGACTCGTGGACTCGGTACTAGACTCGAGGAGAAATGTAGAGTCGGCACGAGGAGTAGCTCGTCGACTCGTCGACTTGGTACTCGACTCGAGGAGTGAACTCAACTCGATGAGAAATGTAGAGTCGGCATGAGGAGTAGCTAGTCGACTCGTGGACTCGGTACTCGACTCGAGGAGTGAACTCAACTCGAGGAGAAATGTAGAGTTGGCACGAGGGGTAGCTAGTCGACTCGTGGACTTGGTACTCGACTCAAGGAGAAATGTAGAGTCGACCCGAGGAGTAGCTTGTCGACTCGTGGACTCGGTACACGACTCGAGGAGTGAACTCAACTCGAGGAGAAACGTAGAGTCGCCACAAGGAGTAGCTTGTCAACTCGTGGACTCGGTACTCGATTCGAGGAGTGAACTCAACTCGAGGAGAAATGTAGAGTCGGCACGAGGAGTAGCTTGTCGACTCGTGGACTCGGTCCTCGACTCGAGGAGTGAACTCAACTCGAAGAGAAACGTAGAGTCGGCATCAGGAGTAGCTTGTCGACTCGTGGACTCGGCGCTCGACTCGAGGAGTGGACTCAACTCGAGGAGAAATGTAGAGTCGGCACGAGGAGTATCTTGTCGACTCGTGGACTCGGTACTCGAGTCGAGGAGTGGACTCAACTCAAGGAGAAACGTAGAGTCGGCACGAGGAGTATCTTGTCGACTCGTGGACTCGCACTCGACTCGAGGAGTGAACTCAACTCGAGGAGAAACGTAGAGTCGGCACGAGGAGTAGCTTGTCGACTCGTGGACTCGGTACTAGACTCGAGGAGAAATGTAGAGTCGGCACGAGGAGTAGCTCGTCGACTCGTCGACTTGGTACTCGACTCGAGGAGTGAACTCAACTCGATGAGAAATGTAGAGTCTGCATGAGGAGTAGCTAGTCGACTCGTGGACTCGGTACTCGACTCGAGGAGTGAACTCAACTCGAGGAGAAATGTAGAGTTGGCACGAGGGGTAGCTAGTCGACTCGTGGACTTGGTACTCGACTCAAGGAGAAATGTAGAGTCGACCCGAGGAGTAGCTTGTCGACTGGTGGACTCGGTACACGACTCGAGGAGTGAACTCAACTCGAGGAGAAACGTAGAGTCGCCACGAGGAGTAGCTAGTCGACTCGTGGACTCGGTACTCGATTCGAGGAGTGAACTCAACTCGAGGAGAAATGTAGAGTCGGCACGAGGAGTAGCTTGTCGACTCGTGGACTCGGTCCTCGACTCGAGGAGTGAACTCAACTCGAAGAGAAACGTAGAGTCGGCATCAGGAGTAGCTTGTCGACTCGTGGACTCGGCGCTCGACTCGAGGAGTGGACTCAACTCGAGGAGAAATGTAGAGTCGGCACGAGGAGTATCTTGTCGACTCGTGGACTCGGTACTCGAGTCGAGGAGTGGACTCAACTCAAGGAGAAACGTAGAGTCGGCACGAGGAGTATCTTGTCGACTCGTGGACTCGCACTCGACTCGAGGAGTGAACTCAACTCGAGGAGAAACGTAGAGTCGGCACGAGGAGTAGCTTGTCGACTCGTGGACTCGGCACTCGACTCGAGGAGTGGACTCAACTCGAGGAGAAATGTAGAGTCGGCACGAGGAGTATCTTGTCGACGCATGGACTCGGTACTCAACTCGAGGAGTGAACTCAACTCGAGGAGAAACGTAGAGTCGGCATGAGGAGTAGCTTGTCGACTCGTGGACTCGGCACTCGACTCGAGGAGTGAACTCAACTCGAGGAGAAACATAGAGTCGGCACGAGGAGTAGCTTGTCGACTCATGGACTCGGCACTCGACTCGTGGAGTGGACTCAACTCGAGGAGAAATGTAGAGTCGGCACGAGGAGTTGCTAGTCGACTCGTGGACTCGGTACTCGACTCGAGGAATGAACTCAACTCGAGGAGTTTTTTGTAGAGTCGGCACGAGGAGTAGCTAGTCGACTCGTGGACTCGGTACTCGACTCGAGGTATGAACTCAACTCGAGGAGATTTTTGTAGAGTCGGCACGAGGAGTAGCTAGTCGACTCGTGGACTCGGTACTCAACTTGAGGAGTGAACTCAACTCGAGGGGAAATGTAGAGTCGGCACGAGGAGTAGCTCGTCGACTCGTGGACTCGGTACTCGACTCGAGGAGTGAATTCAACTCGAAGAGCAATGTAGAGTCGGCACGAGGAGTGGCTTGTCGACTCGTGGACTCGGTACTCGACTCGAGGAGTGAACTCAACTCGAGGAGAAACGTAGAGTCGCCACGACGAGTAGCTAGTCGACTCGTGGACTCGGTACTCGACTCGAGGAGTGAACTCAACTCGAGGAGAAATGTAGAGTCGGCACGAGGAGTGGCTTGTTGACTCGTGGACTCGGTACTCGACTCGAGGAGTGAACTCAACTCGAGGAGAAATGTAGATTCGGCACGAGGAGTAGCTAGTCGACTCGTGGACTCGGTACTAGACTCGAGGAGAAATGTAGAGTCGGCACGAGGAGTAGCTCGTCGGCTCGGTACTCGACTCGAGGAGTGAACTCAACTCGATAAGAAATGTAGAGTCGGCATGAGGAGTAGCTAGTCGACTCGTGGACTCGGTACTCGACTCGAGGAGTGAACTCAACTCGAGGAGAAATGTAGAGTTGGCACGAGGGGTAGCTAGTCGACTCGTGGACTTGGTACTCGACTCGAGGAGAAATGTAGAGTCGGCCCGAGGAGTAGCTTGTCGACTCGTGGACTCGGTACACCACTCGAGGAGTGAACTCAACTCGAGGAGAAACGTAGAGTCGCCACGAGGAGTAGCTTGTCAACTCGTGGACTCGGCACTCGACTCGAGGAGTGAACTCAACTCGAGGAGAAACGTAGAGTCGCCACGAGGAGTAGCTAGTCGACTCGTGGACTCGGTACTCGATTCGAGGAGTGAACTCAACTCGAGGAGAAATGTAGAGTCGGCACGAGGAGTAGCTTGTCGACTCGTGGACTCGGTCCTCGACTCGAGGAGTGAACTCAACTCGAGGAGAAACGTAGAGTCGGCATCAGGAGTAGCTTGTCGACTCGTGGACTCGGCGCTCGACTCGAGGAGTGGACTCAACTCGAGGAGAAATGTAGAGTCGGCACGAGGAGTATCTTGTCGACTCGTGGACTCGGTACTCAAGTCGAGGAGTGGACTCAACTCGAGGAGAAACGTAGAGTCGGCACGAGGAGTATATTGTCGACTCGTGGACTCGCACTCGACTCGAGGAGTGAACTCAACTCGAGGAGAAACGTAGAGTCGGCACGAGGAGTAGCTTGTCGACTTGTGGACTCGGCACTCGACTCGAGGAGTGGACTCAACTCGAGGAGAAATGTAGAGTCGGCACGAGGAGTATCTTGTCGACTCATGGACTCGGTACTCGACTCGAGGAGTGAACTCAACTCGAGGAGAAACGTAGAGTCGCCACGACGAGTAGCTAGTCGACTCGTGGACTCGGTACTCGACTCGAGGAGTGAACTCAACTCGAGGAGAAATGTAGAGTCGGCACGAGGAGTGGCTTGTTGACTCGTGGACTCGGTACTCGACTCGAGGAGTGAACTCAACTCCAGGAGAAATGTAGAGTCGGCACGAGGAGTAGCTAGTCGACTCGTGGACTCGGTACTAGACTCGAGGAGAAATGTAGAGTCGGCACGAGGAGTAGCTCGTCGACTCGTCGACTCGGTACTCGACTCGAGGAGTGAACTCAACTCGATGAGAAATGTAGAGTCTGCATGAGGAGTAGCTAGTCGACTCGTGGACTCGGTACTCGACTCGAGGAGTGAACTCAACTCGAGGAGAAATGTAGAGTTGGCACGAGGGGTAGCTAGTCGACTCGTGGACTTGGTACTCGACTCGAGGAGAAATGTAGAGTCGACCCGAGGAGTAGCTTGTCGACTCGTGGACTCGGTACACGACTCGAGGAGTGAACTCAACTCGAGGAGAAACGTAGAGTCGCCACAAGGAGTAGCTTGTCAACTCGTGGACTCGGCACTCGACTCAAGGAGTGAACTCAACTCGAGGAGAAACGTAGAGTCGCCAAGAGGAGTAGCTAGTCGACTCGTGGACTCGGTACTCGATTCGAGGAGTGAACTCAACTCGAGGAGAAATGTAGAGTCGGCACGAGGAGTAGCTTGTCGACTCGTGGACTCGGTCCTCGACTCGAGGAGTGAACTCAACTCGAAGAGAAACGTAGAGTCGGCATCAGGAGTAGCTTGTCGACTCGTGGACTCGGCGCTCAACTCGAGGAGTGGACTCAACTCGAGGAGAAACGTAGAGTCGGCACGAGGAGTAGCTTGTCGACTCGTGGACTCGGCACTCGACTCGAGGAGTGGACTCAACTCGAGGAGAAATGTAGAGTCGGCACGAGGAGTATCTTGTCGACGCATGGACTCGGTACTCAACTCGAGGAGTGAACTCAACTCGAGGAGAAACGTAGAGTCGGCATGAGGAGTAGCTTGTCGACTCGTGGACTCGGCACTCGACTCGAGGAGTGAACTCAACTCGAGGAGAAACATAGAGTCGGCACGAGGAGTAGCTTGTCGACTCATGGACTCGGCACTCGACTCGTGGAGTGGACTCAACTCGAGGAGAAATGTAGAGTCGGCACGAGGAGTAGCTAGTCGACTCGTGGACTCGGTACTCGACTCGAGGAATGAACTCAACTCGAGGAGTTTTTTGTAGAGTCGGCACGAGGAGTAGCTAGTCGACTCGTGGACTCGGTACTCGACTCGAGGTATGAACTCAACTCGAGGAGATTTTTGTAGAGTCGGCACGAGGAGTAGCTAGTCGACTCGTGGACTCGGTACTCAACTTGAGGAGTGAACTCAACTCGAGGGGAAATGTAGAGTCGGCACGAGGAGTAGCTCGTCGACTCGTGGACTCGGTACTCGACTCGAGGAGTGAATTCAACTCGAAGAGCAATGTAGAGTCGGCACGAGGAGTGGCTTGTCGACTCGTGGACTCGGTACTCGACTCGAGGAGTGAACTCAACTCGAGGAGAAACGTAGAGTCGCCACGACGAGTAGCTAGTCGACTCGTGGACTCGGTACTCGACTCGAGGAGTGAACTCAACTCGAGGAGAAATGTAGAGTCGGCACGAGGAGTGGCTTGTTGACTCGTGGACTCGGTACTCGACTCGAGGAGTGAACTCAACTCGAGGAGAAATGTAGATTCGGCACGAGGAGTAGCTAGTCGACTCGTGGACTCGGTACTAGACTCGAGGAGAAATGTAGAGTCGGCACGAGGAGTAGCTCGTCGGCTCGGTACTCGACTCGAGGAGTGAACTCAACTCGATAAGAAATGTAGAGTCGGCATGAGGAGTAGCTAGTCGACTCGTGGACTCGGTACTCGACTCGAGGAGTGAACTCAACTCGAGGAGAAATGTAGAGTTGGCACGAGGGGTAGCTAGTCGACTCGTGGACTTGGTACTCGACTCGAGGAGAAATGTAGAGTCGGCCCGAGGAGTAGCTTGTCGACTCGTGGACTCGGTACACCACTCGAGGAGTGAACTCAACTCGAGGAGAAACGTAGAGTCGCCACGAGGAGTAGCTTGTCAACTCGTGGACTCGGCACTCGACTCGAGGAGTGAACTCAACTCGAGGAGAAACGTAGAGTCGCCACGAGGAGTAGCTAGTCGACTCGTGGACTCGGTACTCGATTCGAGGAGTGAACTCAACTCGAGGAGAAATGTAGAGTCGGCACGAGGAGTAGCTTGTCGACTCGTGGACTCGGTCCTCGACTCGAGGAGTGAACTCAACTCGAGGAGAAACGTAGAGTCGGCATCAGGAGTAGCTTGTCGACTCGTGGACTCGGCGCTCGACTCGAGGAGTGGACTCAACTCGAGGAGAAATGTAGAGTCGGCACGAGGAGTATCTTGTCGACTCGTGGACTCGGTACTCAAGTCGAGGAGTGGACTCAACTCGAGGAGAAACGTAGAGTCGGCACGAGGAGTATCTTGTCGACTCGTGGACTCGCACTCGACTCGAGGAGTGAACTCAACTCGAGGAGAAACGTAGAGTCGGCACGAGGAGTAGCTTGTCGACTTGTGGACTCGGCACTCGACTCGAGGAGTGGACTCAACTCGAGGAGAAATGTAGAGTCGGCACGAGGAGTATCTTGTCGACTCATGGACTCGGTACTCGACTCGAGGAGTGAACTCAACTCGAGGAGAAACGTAGAGTCGCCACGACGAGTAGCTAGTCGACTCGTGGACTCGGTACTCGACTCGAGGAGTGAACTCAACTCGAGGAGAAATGTAGAGTCGGCACGAGGAGTGGCTTGTTGACTCGTGGACTCGGTACTCGACTCGAGGAGTGAACTCAACTCCAGGAGAAATGTAGAGTCGGCACGAGGAGTAGCTAGTCGACTCGTGGACTCGGTACTAGACTCGAGGAGAAATGTAGAGTCGGCACGAGGAGTAGCTCGTCGACTCGTCGACTCGGTACTCGACTCGAGGAGTGAACTCAACTCGATGAGAAATGTAGAGTCTGCATGAGGAGTAGCTAGTCGACTCGTGGACTCGGTACTCGACTCGAGGAGTGAACTCAACTCGAGGAGAAATGTAGAGTTGGCACGAGGGGTAGCTAGTCGACTCGTGGACTTGGTACTCGACTCGAGGAGAAATGTAGAGTCGACCCGAGGAGTAGCTTGTCGACTCGTGGACTCGGTACACGACTCGAGGAGTGAACTCAACTCGAGGAGAAACGTAGAGTCGCCACAAGGAGTAGCTTGTCAACTCGTGGACTCGGCACTCGACTCAAGGAGTGAACTCAACTCGAGGAGAAACGTAGAGTCGCCAAGAGGAGTAGCTAGTCGACTCGTGGACTCGGTACTCGATTCGAGGAGTGAACTCAACTCGAGGAGAAATGTAGAGTCGGCACGAGGAGTAGCTTGTCGACTCGTGGACTCGGTCCTCGACTCGAGGAGTGAACTCAACTCGAAGAGAAACGTAGAGTCGGCATCAGGAGTAGCTTGTCGACTCGTGGACTCGGCGCTCAACTCGAGGAGTGGACTCAACTCGAGGAGAAACGTAGAGTCGGCACGAGGAGTATCTTGTCGACTCGTGGACTCGGTACTCGAGTCGAGGAGTGGACTCAACTCGAGGAGAAACGTAGAGTCGGCACGAGGAGTATCTTGTCGACTCGTGGACTCGCACTCGACTCGAGGAGTGAACTCAACTCGAGGAGAAACGTAGAGTCGGCACGAGGAGTAGCTTGTCGACTCGTGGACTCGCCACTCGACTCGAGGAGTGGACTCAACTCGAGGAGAAATGTAGAGTCGGCACGAGGAGTATCTTGTCGACTCATGGACTCGGTACTCAACTCGAGGAGTGAACTCAACTCGAGGAGAAATGTAGAGTCGGCATGAGGAGTAGCTTGTCGACTCGTGGACTCGGCACTCGACTCGAGGAGTGAACTCAACTCGAGGAGAAACATAGAGTCGGCACGAGGAGTAGCTTGTCGACTCGTGGACTCGGCACTCGACTCGTGGAGTGGACTCAACTCGAGGAGAAATGTAGAGTCGGCACGAGGAGTAGCTAGTCGACTCGTGGACTCGGTACTCGACTCGAGGAATGAACTCAACTCGAGGAGATTTTTGTAGAGTCGGCACGAGGAGTAGCTAGTCGACTCGTGGACTCGGTACTCAACTTGAGGAGTGAACTCAACTCGAGGGGAAATGTAGAGTCGGCACGAGGAGTAGCTCGTCGACTCGTGGACTCGGTACTCGACTCGAGGAGTGAATTCAACTCGAAGAGCAATGTAGAGTCGGCACGAGGAGTAGCTTGTCGACTCGTGGACTCGGTACTCGACTCGAGGAGTGAACTCAACTCGAGGAGAAACGTAGAGTCGCCACGACGAGTAGCTAGTCGACTCGTGGACTCGGTACTCGACTCGAGGAGTGAACTCAACTCGAGGAGAAATGTAGAGTCGGCACGAGGAGTGGCTTGTTGACTCGTGGACTCGGTACTCGACTCGAGGAGTGAACTCAACTCGAGGAGAAATGTAGATTCGGCACGAGGAGTAGCTAGTCGACTCGTGGACTCGCTACTAGACTCGAGGAGAAATGTAGAGTCGGCACGAGGAGTAGCTCGTCGACTCGGTACTCGACTCGAGGAGTGAACTCAACTCGATAAGAAATGTAGAGTCGGCATGAGGAGTAGCTAGTCGACTCGTGGACTCGGTACTCGACTCGAGGAGTGAACTCAACTCGAGGAGAAATGTAGAGTTGGCACGAGGGGTAGCTAGTCGACTCGTGGACTTGGTACTCGACTCGAGGAGAAATGTAGAGTCGGCCCGAGGAGTAGCTTGTCGACTCGTGGACTCGGTACACGACTCGAGGAGTGAACTCAACTCGAGGAGAAACGTAGAGTCGCCACGAGGAGTAGCTTGTCAACTCGTGGACTCGGCACTCGACTCGAGGAGTGAACTCAACTCGAGGAGAAACGTAGAGTCGCCACGAGGAGTAGCTAGTCGACTCGTGGACTCGGTACTCGATTCGAGGAGTGAACTCAACTCGAGGAGAAATGTAGAGTCGGCACGAGGAGTAGCTTGTCGACTCGTGGACTCAGTCCTCGACTCGAGGAGTGAACTCAACTCGAGGAGAAACGTAGAGTCGGCATCAGGAGTAGCTTGTCGACTCGTGGACTCGGCGCTCGACTCGAGGAGTGGACTCAACTCGAGGAGAAATGTAGAGTCGGCACGAGGAGTATCTTGTCGACTCGTGGACTCGGTACTCGAGTCGAGGAGTGGACTCAACTCGAGGAGAAACGTAGAGTCGGCACGAGGAGTATCTTGTCGACTCGTGGACTCGCACTCGACTCGAGGAGTGAACTCACCTCGAGGAGAAACGTAGAGTCGGCACGAGGAGTAGCTTGTCGACTCATGGACTCGGAACTCGACTCGAGGAGTGAACTCAACTCGAGGAGAAACGTAGAGTCGCCACGACGAGTAGCTAGTCGACTCGTGGACTCGGTACTCGACTCGAGGAGTGAACTCAACTCGAGGAGAAACGTAGAGTCGGCACGAGGAGTAGATTGTCGACTCGTGGACTCGGCACTCGACTCGAGGAGTGGACTCAACTCGAGGAGAAATGTAGAGTCGGCACGAGGAGTATCTTGTCGACTCGTGTACTCGGTACTCGACTCGAGGAGTGAACTCAACTCGAGGAGAAAAGTAGAGTCGGCATGAGGAGTAGCTTGTCGACTCGTGGACTCGCACTCGACTCGAGGAGTGAACTCAACTCGAGGAGAAACGTAGAGTCGGCACGAGGAGTAGCTTGTCGACTCGTGGACTCGGCACTCGACTCGAGGAGTGGACTCAACTCGAGGAGAAATGTAGAGTCGGCACGAGGAGAAGCAAGTCGACTCGTTGACTCGGTACTCGACTCGAGGAATGAACTCAACTCGAGGAGAAATGTAGAGTCGGCACGAGGAGTAGCTAGTCGACTCGTGGACTCGGTACTAGACTCGAGGAGAAATGTAGAGTCGGCACGAGGAGTAGCTCGTCGACTCGTCGACTCGGTACTCGACTCGAGGAGTGAACTCAACTCGATGAGAAATGTAGAGTCTGCATGAGGAGTAGCTAGTCGACTCGTGGACTCGGTATTCGACTCGAGGAGAAATGTAGAGTTGGCACGAGGGGTAGCTAGTCGACTCGTGGACTTGGTACTCGACTCGAGGAGAAATGTAGAGTCTACCCGAGGAGTAGCTTGTCGACTCGTGGACTCGGTACACGACTCGAGGAGTGAACTCAACTCGAGGAGAAACGTAGAGTCGCCACAAGGAGTAGCTTGTCAACTCGTGGACTCGGCACTCGACTCAAGGAGTGAACTCAACTCGAGGAGAAACGTAGAGTCGCCAAGAGGAGTAGCTAGTCGACTCGTGGACTCGGTAATCGATTCGAGGAGTGAACTCAACTCGAGGAGAAATGTAGAGTCGGCACGAGGAGTAGCTTGTCGACTCGTGGACTCGGTCCTCGACTCGAGGAGTGAACTCAACTCGAAGAGAAACGTAGAGTCGGCATCAGGAGTAGCTTGTCGACTCGTGGACTCGGCGCTCGACTCGAGGAGTGGACTCAACTCGAGGAGAAACGTAGTGTCGGCACGAGGAGTATCTTGTCGACTCGTGGACTCGGTACTCGAGTCGAGGAGTGGACTCAACTCGAGGAGAAATGTAGAGTCGGCACGAGGAGTAGCTAGTCGACTCGTGGACTCGGTACTCGACTCGAGGAATGAACTCAACTCGAGGAGTTTTTTGTAGAGTCGGCACGAGGAGTAGCTAGTCGACTCGTGGACTCGGTACTCGACTCGAGGTATGAACTCAACTCGAGGAGATTTTTGTAGAGTCGGCACGAGGAGTAGCTAGTCGACTCGTGGACTCGGTACTCAACTTGAGGAGTGAACTCAACTCGAGGGGAAATGTAGAGTCGGCACGAGGAGTAGCTCGTCGACTCGTGGACTCGGTACTCGACTCGAGGAGTGAATTCAACTCGAAGAGCAATGTAGAGTCGGCACGAGGAGTGGCTTGTCGACTCGTGGACTCGGTACTCGACTCGAGGAGTGAACTCAACTCGAGGAGAAACGTAGAGTCGCCACGACGAGTAGCTAGTCGACTCGTGGACTCGGTACTCGACTCGAGGAGTGAACTCAACTCGAGGAGAAATGTAGAGTCGGCACGAGGAGTGGCTTGTTGACTCGTGGACTCGGTACTCGACTCGAGGAGTGAACTAAACTCGAGGAGAAATGTAGATTCGGCACGAGGAGTAGCTAGTCGACTCGTGGAGTCGGTACTAGACTCGAGGAGAAATGTAGAGTCGGCACGAGGAGTAGCTCGTCGACTCAGTACTCGACTCGAGGAGTGAACTCAACTCGATAAGAAATGTAGAGTCGGCATGAGGAGTAGCTAGTCGACTCGTGGACTCGATACTCGACTCGAGGAGTGAACTCAACTCGAGGAGAAATGTAGAGTTGGCACGAGGGGTAGCTAGTCGACTCGTGGACTTGGTACTCGACTCGAGGAGAAATGTAGAGTCGGCCCGAGGAGTAGCTTGTCGACTCGTGGACTCGGTACACGACTCGAGGAGTGAACTCAACTCGAGGAGAAACGTAGAGTCGCCACGAGGAGTAGCTTGTCAACTCGTGGACTCGGCACTCGACTCGAGGAGTGAACTCAACTCGAGGAGAAACGTAGAGTCGCCACGAGGAGTAGCTAGTCGACTCGTGGACTCGGTACTCGATTCGAGGAGTGAACTCAACTCGAGGAGAAATGTAGAGTCGGCACGAGGAGTAGCTTGTCGACTCGTGGACTCGGTCCTCGACTCGAGGAGTGAACTCAACTCGAGGAGAAACGTAGAGTCGGCATCAGGAGTAGCTTGTCGACTCGTGGACTCGGCGCTCGACTCGAGGAGTGGACTCAACTCGAGGAGAAATGTAGAGTCGGCACGAGGAGTATCTTGTCGACTCGTGGACTCGGTACTCGAGTCGAGGAGTGGACTCAACTCGAGGAGAAACGTAGAGTCGGCACGAGGAGTATCTTGTCGACTCGTGGAC
Source organism: Urtica dioica subsp. dioica (assembly GCF_054948205.1). Lineage (NCBI taxonomy): Eukaryota > Viridiplantae > Streptophyta > Magnoliopsida > Rosales > Urticaceae > Urtica > Urtica dioica. The sequence goes on along the minus strand of NC_142759.1, from coordinate 36,553,650 downwards.
TCGCACTCGACTCGAGGAGTGAACTCAACCCGAGGAGAAACGTAGAGTCGGCACGAGGAGTAGCTTGTCGACTTGTGGACTCGGCACTCGACTCGAGGAGTGGACTCAACTCGAGGAGAAATATAGAGTCGGCACGAGGAGTATCTTGTCGACTCATGGACTCGGAACTCGACTCGAGGAGTGAACTCAACTCGAGGAGAAACGTAGAGTCGCCACGACGAGTAGCTAGTCGACTCGTGGACTCGGTACTCGACTCGAGGAGTGAACTCAACTCGAGGAGAAACGTAGAGTCGGCACGAGAAGTAGCTTGTCGACTCGTGGACTCGGCACTCGACTCGAGGAGTGGACTCAACTCGAGGAGAAATGTAGAGTCGGCACGAGGAGTATCTTGTCGACTCGTGTACTCGGTACTCGACTCGAGGAGTGAACTCAACTCGAGGAGAAAAGTAGAGTCGGCATGAGGAGTAGCTTGTCGACTCGTGGACTCGCACTCGACTCGAGGAGTGAACTCAACTCGAGGAGAAACGTAGAGTCGGCACGAGGAGTAGCTTGTCGACTCGTGGACTCGGCACTCGACTCGAGGAGTGGACTCAACTCGAGGAGAAATGTAGAGTCGGCACGAGGAGAAGCAAGTCGACTCGTTGACTCGGTACTCGACTCGAGGAATGAACTCAACTCGAGGAGAAATGTAGAGTCGGCACGAGGAGTAGCTAGTCGACTCGTGGACTCGGTACTAGACTCGAGGAGAAATGTAGAGTCGGCACGAGGAGTAGCTCGTCGACTCGTCGACTCGGTACTCGACTCGAGGAGTGAACTCAACTCGATGAGAAATGTAGAGTCTGCATGAGGAGTAGCTAGTCGACTCGTGGACTCGGTACTCGACTCGAGGAGTGAACTCAACTCGAGGAGAAATGTAGAGTTGGCACGAGGGGTAGCTAGTCGACTCGTGGACTTGGTACTCGACTCGAGGAGAAATGCAGAGTCGACCCGAGGAGTAGCTTGTCGACTCGTGGACTCGGTACACGACTCGAGGAGTGAACTCAACTCGAGGAGAAACGTAGAGTCGCCACAAGGAGTAGCTTGTCAACTCGTGGACTCGGCACTCGACTCAAGGAGTGAACTCAACTCGAGGAGAAACGTAGAGTCGCCAAGAGGAGTAGCTAGTCGACTCGTGGACTCGGTAATCGATTCGAGGAGTGAACTCAACTCGAGGAGAAATGTAGAGTCGGCACGAGGAGTAGCTTGTCGACTCGTGGACTCGGTCCTCGACTCGAGGAGTGAACTCAACTCGAAGAGAAACGTAGAGTCGGCATCAGGAGTAGCTTGTCGACTCGTGGACTCGGCGCTCGACTCGAGGAGTGGACTCAACTCGAGGAGAAACGTAGTGTCGGCACGAGGAGTATCTTGTCGACTCGTGGACTCGGTACTCGAGTCGAGGAGTGGACTCAACTCGAGGAGAAACGTAGAGTCGGCACGAGGAGTATCTTGTCGACTCGTGGACTCGCACTCGACTCGAGGAGTGAACTCAACTCGAGGAGAAACGTAGAGTCGGCACGAGGAGTAGCTTGTCGACTCGTGGACTCGCCACTCGACTCGAGGAGTGGACTCAACTCGAGGAGAAATGTAGAGTCGGCACGAGGAGTATCTTGTCGACTCATGGACTCGGTACTCAACTCGAGGAGTGAACTCAACTCGAGGAGAAACGTAGAGTCGGCATGAGGAGTAGCTTGTCGACTCGTGGACTCGGCACTCGACTCGAGGAGTGAACTCAACTCGAGGAGAAACATAGAGTCGGCACGAGGAGTAGCTTGTCGACTCGTGGACTCGGCACTCGACTCGTGGAGTGGACTCAACTCGAGGAGAAATGTAGAGTCGGCACGAGGAGTAGCTAGTCGACTCGTGGACTCGGTACTCGACTCGAGGAATGAACTCAACTCGAGGAGTTTTTTGTAGAGTCGGCACGAGGAGTAGCTAGTCGACTCGTGGACTCGGTACTCGACTCGAGGTATGAACTCAACTCGAGGAGATTTTTGTAGAGTCGGCACGAGGAGTAGCTAGTCGACTCGTGGACTCGGTACTCAACTTGAGGAGTGAACTCAACTCGAGGGGAAATGTAGAGTCGGCACGAGGAGTAGCTCGTCGACTCGTGGACTCGGTACTCGACTCGAGGAGTGAATTCAACTCGAAGAGCAATGTAGAGTCGGCACGAGGAGTGGCTTGTCGACTCGTGGACTCGGTACTCGACTCGAGGAGTGATCTCAACTCGAGGAGAAACGTAGAGTCGCCACGACGAGTAGCTAGTCGACTCGTGGACTCGGTACTCGACTCGAGGAGTGAACTCAACTCGAGGAGAAATGTAGAGTCGGCACGAGGAGTGGCTTGTTGACTCGTGGACTCGGTACTCGACTCGAGGAATGAACTAAACTCGAGGAGAAATGTAGATTCGGCACGAGGAGTAGCTAGTCGACTCGTGGAGTCGGTACTAGACTCGAGGAGAAATGTAGAGTCGGCACGAGGAGTAGCTCGTCGACTCAGTACTCGACTCGAGGAGTGAACTCAACTCGATAAGAAATGTAGAGTCGGCATGAGGAGTAGCTAGTCGACTCGTGGACTCGGTACTCGACTCGAGGAGTGAACTCAACTCGAGGAGAAATGTAGAGTTGGCACGAGGGGTAGCTAGTCGACTCGTGGACTTGGTACTCGACTCGAGGAGAAATGTAGAGTCGGCCCGAGGAGTAGCTTGTCGACTCGTGGACTCGGTACACGACTCGAGGAGTGAACTCAACTCGAGGAGAAACGTAGAGTCGCCACGAGGAGTAGCTTGTCAACTCGTGGACTCGGCACTCGACTCGAGGAGTGAACTCAACTCGAGGAGAAACGTAGAGTCGCCACGAGGAGTAGCTAGTCGACTCGTGGACTCGGTACTCGATTCGAGGAGTGAACTCAACTCGAGGAGAAATGTAGAGTCGGCACGAGGAGTAGCTTGTCGACTCGTGGACTCGGTCCTCGACTCGAGGAGTGAACTCAACTCGAGGAGAAACGTAGAGTCGGCATCAGGAGTAGCTTGTCGACTCGTGGACTCGGCGCTCGACTCGAGGAGTGGACTCAACTCGAGGAGAAATGTAGAGTCGGCACGAGGAGTATCTTGTCGACTCGTGGACTCGGTACTCGAGTCGAGGAGTGGACTCAATTCGAGGAGAAACGTAGAGTCGGCACGAGGAGTATCTTGTCGACTCGTGGACTCGCACTCGACTCGAGGAGTGAACTCAACTCGAGGAGAAACGTAGAGTCGGCACGAGGAGTAGCTTGTCGACTTGTGGACTCGGCACTCGACTCGAGGAGTGGACTCAACTCGAGGAGAAATATAGAGTCGGCACGAGGAGTATCTTGTCGACTCATGGACTCGGAACTCGACTCGAGGAGTGAACTCAACTCGAGGAGAAACGTAGAGTCGCCACGACGAGTAGCTAGTCGACTCGTGGACTCGGTACTCGACTCGAGGAGTGAACTCAACTCGAAGAGAAACGTAGAGTCGGCACGAGGAGTAGCTTGTCGACTCGTGGACTCGGCACTCGACTCGAGGAGTGGACTCAACTCGAGGAGAAATGTAGAGTCGGCACGAGGAGTATCTTGTCGACTCGTGTACTCGGTACTCGACTCGAGGAGTGAACTCAACTCGAGGAGAAAAGTAGAGTCGGCATGAGGAGTAGCTTGTCGACTCGTGGACTCGCACTCGACTCGAGGAGTGAACTCAACTCGAGGAGAAACGTAGAGTCGGCACGAGGAGTAGCTTGTCGACTCGTGGACTCGGCACTCGACTCGAGGAGTGGACTCAACTCGAGGAGAAATGTAGAGTCGGCACGAGGAGAAGCAAGTCGACTCGTTGACTCGGTACTCGACTCGAGGAATGAACTCAACTCGAGGAGAAATGTAGAGTCGGCACGAGGAGTAGCTAGTCGACTCGTGGACTCGGTACTAGACTCGAGGAGAAATGTAGAGTCGGCACGAGGAGTAGCTCGTCGACTCGTCGACTCGGTACTCGACTCGAGGAGTGAACTCAACTCGATGAGAAATGTAGAGTCTGCATGAGGAGTAGCTAGTCGACTCGTGGACTCGGTACTCGACTCGAGGAGTGAACTCAACTCGAGGAGAAATGTAGAGTTGGCACGAGGGGTAGCTAGTCGACTCGTGGACTTGGTACTCGACTCGAGGAGAAATGTAGAGTCGACCCGAGGAGTAGCTTGTCGACTCGTGGACTCGGTACACGACTCGAGGAGTGAACTCAACTCGAGGAGAAACGTAGAGTCGCCACAAGGAGTAGCTTGTCAACTCGTGGACTCGGCACTCGACTCAAGGAGTGAACTCAACTCGTGGAGAAACGTAGAGTCGCCAAGAGGAGTAGCTAGTCGACTCGTGGACTCGGTAATCGATTCGAGGAGTGAACTCAACTCGAGGAGAAATGTAGAGTCGGCACGAGGAGTAGCTTGTCGACTCGTGGACTCGGTCCTCGACTCGAGGAGTGAACTCAACTCGAAGAGAAACGTAGAGTCGGCATCAGGAGTAGCTTGTCGACTCGTGGACTCGGCGCTCGACTCGAGGAGTGGACTCAACTCGAGGAGAAACGTAGTGTCGGCACGAGGAGTATCTTGTCGACTCGTGGACTCGGTACTCGAGTCGAGGAGTGGACTCAACTCGAGGAGAAACGTAGAGTCGGCACGAGGAGTATCTTGTCGACTCGTGGACTCGCACTCGACTCGAGGAGTGAACTCAACTCGAGGAGAAACGTAGAGTCGGCACGAGGAGTAGCTTGTCGACTCGTGGACTCGCCACTCGACTCGAGGAGTGGACTCAACTCGAGGAGAAATGTAGAGTCGGCACGAGGAGTATCTTGTCGACTCATGGACTCGGTACTCAACTCGAGGAGTGAACTCAACTCGAGGAGAAACGTAGAGTCGGCATGAGGAGTAGCTTGTCGACTCGTGGACTCGGCACTCGACTCGAGGAGTGAACTCAACTCGAGGAGAAACATAGAGTCGGCACGAGGAGTAGCTTGTCGACTCGTGGACTCGGCACTCGACTCGTGGAGTGGACTCAACTCGAGGAGAAATGTAGAGTCGGCACGAGGAGTAGCTAGTCGACTCGTGGACTCGAGGAATGAACTCAACTCGAGGAGTTTTTTGTAGAGTCGGCACGAGGAGTAGCTAGTCGACTCGTGGACTCGGTACTCGACTCGAGGTATGAACTCAACTCGAGGAGATTTTTGTAGAGTCGGCACGAGGAGTAGCTAGTCGACTCGTGGACTCGGTACTCAACTTGAGGAGTGAACTCAACTCGAGGGGAAATGTAGAGTCGGCACGAGGAGTAGCTCGTCGACTCGTGGACTCAATACTCGACTCGAGGAGTGAATTCAACTCGAAGAGCAATGTAGAGTCGGCACAAGGAGTGGCTTGTCGACTCGTGGACTCGGTACTCGACTCGAGGAGTGAACTCAACTCGAGGAGAAACGTAGAGTCGCCACGACGAGTAGCTAGTCGACTCGTGGACTCGGTACTCGACTCGAGGAGTGAACTCAACTCGAGGAGAAATGTAGAGTCGGCACGAGGAGTGGCTTGTTGACTCGTGGACTCGGTACTCGACTCGAGGAGTGAACTCAACTCGAGGAGAAATGTAGATTCGGCACGAGGAGTAGCTAGTCGACTCGTGGAGTCGGTACTAGACTCGAGGAGAAATGTAGAGTCGGCACGAGGAGTAGCTCGTCGACTCGGTACTCGACTCGAGGAGTGAACTCAACTCGATAAGAAATGTAGAGTCGGCATGAGGAGTAGCTAGTCGACTCGTGGACTCGGTACTCGACTCGAGGAGTGAACTCAACTCGAGGAGAAATGTAGAGTTGGCACGAGGGGTAGCTAGTCGACTCGTGGACTTGGTACTCGACTCGAGGAGAAATGTAGAGTCGGCCCGAGGAGTAGCTTGTCGACTCGTGGACTCGGTACACGACTCGAGGAGTGAACTCAACTCGAGGAGAAACGTAGAGTCGCCACGAGGAGTAGCTTGTCAACTCGTGGACTCGGCACTCGACTCGAGGAGTGAACTCAACTCGAGGAGAAACGTAGAGTCGCCACGAGGAGTAGCTAGTCGACTCGTGGACTCGGTACTCGATTCGAGGAGTTAACTCAACTCGAGGAGAAATGTAGAGTCGGCACGAGGAGTAGCTTGTCGACTCGTGGACTCGGTCCTCGACTCGAGGAGTGAACTCAACTCGAGGAGAAACGTAGAGTCGGCATCAGGAGTAGCTTGTCGACTCGTGGACTCGGCGCTCGACTCGAGGAGTGGACTCAACTCGAGGAGAAATGTAGAGTCGGCACGAGGAGTATCTTGTCGACTCGTGGACTCGGTACTCGAGTCGAGGAGTGGACTCAACTCGAGGAGAAACGTAGAGTCGGCACGAGGAGTATCTTGTCGACTCGTGGACTCGCACTCGACTCGAGGAGTGAACTCAACTCGAGGAGAAACGTAGAGTCGGCACGAGGAGTAGCTTGTCGACTTGTGGACTCGGCACTCGACTCGAGGAGTGGACTCAACTCGAGGAGAAATGTAGAGTCGGCACGAGGAGTATCTTGTCGACTCATGGACTCGGTACTCGACTCGAGGAGTGAACTCAACTCGAGGAGAAACGTAGAGTCGCCACGACGAGTAGCTAGTCGACTCGTGGACTCGGTACTCGACTCGAGGAGTGAACTCAACTCGAGGAGAAACGTAGAGTCGGCACGAGGAGTAGCTTGTCGACTCGTGGACTCGGCACTCGACTCGAGGAGTGGACTCAACTCGAGGAGAAATGTAGAGTCGGCACGAGGAGTATCTTGTCGACTCATGGACTCGGTACTCGACTCGAGGAGTGAACTCAACTCGAGGAGAAACTTAGAGTCGGCATGAGGAGTAGCTTGTCGACTCGTGGACTCGGCACTCGACTCGAGGAGTGAACTCAACTCGAGGAGAAAGATAGAGTCGGCACGAGGAGTAGCTTGTCGACTCGTGGACTCGGCACTCGACTCGTGGAGTGGACTCAACTCGAGGAGAAATGTAGAGTCGGCACGAGGAGTATCTTGTCGACTCGTGGACTCGGTACTCGACTCGAGGAGTGAACTCAACTCGAGGAGAAACGTAGAGTCGGCATGAGTAGTAGCTTGTCGACTCGTGGACTCGGCACTCGACTCGGGGAGTGGACTCAACTCGAGGAGAAACATAGAGTCGGCACGAGGAGTAGCTTGTCGACTCGTGGACTCGGCACTCGACTCGTGGAGTGGACTCAACTCGAGGAGAAATGTAGAGTCGTTACGAGGAGTAGCTAGTCGACTCGTGGACTCGGTACTTGACTCGAGGAATGAACTCAACTCAAGGAGGAATGTAGAGTCGGCACGAGGAGAAGCAAGTCGACTCGATGACTCGGTACTCGACTCGAGGAATGAACTCAACTCGAGGAGAAATGTAGAGTCGGCACGAGGAGTAGCTAGTCGACTCGTGGACTCGGTACTCGACTCGAGGAATGAACTCAACTCGAGGAGTTTTTTGTAGAGTCGGCACGAGGAGTAGCTGGTCGACTCGTGGACTCGGTACTCGAATCGAGGTATGAACTCAACTCGAGGAGATTTTTGTAGAGTCGGCACGAGGAGTAGCTAGTCGACTCGTGGACTCGGTACTCAACTTGAGGAGTGAACTCAACTCGAGAGGAAATGTAGAGTCGGCACGAGGAGTAGCTCGTCGACTCGTGGACTCGGTACTCGACTCGAGGAGTGAATTCAACTCGAAGAGCAATGTAGAGTCGGCACGAGGAGTGGCTTGTCGACTCGTGGACTCGGTACTCAACTTGAGGAGTGAACTCAACTCGAGGGGAAATGTAGAGTCGGCACGAGGAGTAGCTCATCGACTTGTGGACTCGGTACTCGACTCGAGGAGTGAACTCAACTCGAAGAGAAATGTAGAGTCGGCACGAGGAGTGGCTTGTCGACTCGTGGACTCGGTACTAGACTCGAGGAGTGAACTCAACTCGAGGAGAAACGCAGTGTCGCCACGACGAGTAGCTAGTCGACTCGTGGACTCGGTACTCGACTCGAGGAGTGAACTCAACTCGAGGAGAAACATAGAGTCGGCACGAGGAGTAGCTTGTCGACTCGTGGACTCGGCACTCGACTCGAGGAGTGGACTCAACTCGAGGAGAAATGTAGAGTCGGCACGAGGAGTATCTTGTCGACTCGTGTACTCGGTACTCGACTCGAGGAGTGAACTCAACTCGAGGAGAAACGTAGAGTCGGCATGAGGAGTAGCTTGTCGACTCGTGGACTCGCACTCGACTCGAGGACTGAACTCAACTCGAGGAGAAACGTAGAGTCGGCACGAGGAGTAGCTTGTCGACTCGTGGACTCGGCACTCGACTCGAGGAGTGGACTCAACTCGAGGAGAAATGTAGAGTCGGCACGAGGAGAAGCAAGTCGACTCGTTGACTCGGTACTCGACTCGAGGAATGAACTCAACTCGAGGAGAAATGTAGAGTCGGCACGAGGAGTAGCTAGTCGACTCGTGGACTCGGTACTAGACTCGAGGAGAAATGTAGAGTCGGCACGAGGAGTAGCTCGTCGACTCGTCGACTCGGTACTCGACTCGAGGAGTGAACTCAACTCGATGAGAAATGTAGAGTCTGCATGAGGAGTAGCTAGTCGACTCGTGGACTCGGTACTCGACTCGAGGAGTGAACTCAACTCGAGGAGAAATGTAGAGTTGGCACGAGGGGTAGCTAGTCGACTCGTGGACTTGGTACTCGACTCGAGGAGAAATGTAGAGTCGACCCGAGGAGTAGCTTGTCGACTCGTGGACTCGGTACACGACTCGAGGAGTGAACTCAACTCGAGGAGAAACGTAGAGTCGCCACAAGGAGTAGCTTGTCAACTCGTGGACTCGGCACTCGACTCAAGGAGTGAACTCAACTCGTGGAGAAACGTAGAGTCGCCAAGAGGAGTAGCTAGTCGACTCGTGGACTCGGTAATCGATTCGAGGAGTGAACTCAACTCGAGGAGAAATGTAGAGTCGGCACGAGGAGTAGCTTGTCGACTCGTGGACTCGGTCCTCGACTCGAGGAGTGAACTCAACTCGAAGAGAAACGTAGAGTCGGCATCAGGAGTAGCTTGTCGACTCGTGGACTCGGCGCTCGACTCGAGGAGTGGACTCAACTCGAGGAGAAACGTAGTGTCGGCACGAGGAGTATCTTGTCGACTCGTGGACTCGGTACTCGAGTCGAGGAGTGGACTCAACTCGAGGAGAAACGTAGAGTCGGCACGAGGAGTATCTTGTCGACTCGTGGACTCGCACTCGACTCGAGGAGTGAACTCAACTCGAGGAGAAACGTAGAGTCGGCACGAGGAGTAGCTTGTCGACTCGTGGACTCGCCACTCGACTCGAGGAGTGGACTCAACTCGAGGAGAAATGTAGAGTCGGCACGAGGAGTATCTTGTCGACTCATGGACTCGGTACTCAACTCGAGGAGTGAACTCAACTCGAGGAGAAACGTAGAGTCGGCATGAGGAGTAGCTTGTCGACTCGTGGACTCGGCACTCGACTCGAGGAGTGAACTCAACTCGAGGAGAAACATAGAGTCGGCACGAGGAGTAGCTTGTCGACTCGTGGACTCGGCACTCGACTCGTGGAGTGGACTCAACTCGAGGAGAAATGTAGAGTCGGCACGAGGAGTAGCTAGTCGACTCGTGGACTCGAGGAATGAACTCAACTCGAGGAGTTTTTTGTAGAGTCGGCACGAGGAGTAGCTAGTCGACTCGTGGACTCGGTACTCGACTCGAGGTATGAACTCAACTCGAGGAGATTTTTGTAGAGTCGGCACGAGGAGTAGCTAGTCGACTCGTGGACTCGGTACTCAACTTGAGGAGTGAACTCAACTCGAGGGGAAATGTAGAGTCGGCACGAGGAGTAGCTCGTCGACTCGTGGACTCAATACTCGACTCGAGGAGTGAATTCAACTCGAAGAGCAATGTAGAGTCGGCACAAGGAGTGGCTTGTCGACTCGTGGACTCGGTACTCGACTCGAGGAGTGAACTCAACTCGAGGAGAAACGTAGAGTCGCCACGACGAGTAGCTAGTCGACTCGTGGACTCGGTACTCGACTCGAGGAGTGAACTCAACTCGAGGAGAAATGTAGAGTCGGCACGAGGAGTGGCTTGTTGACTCGTGGACTCGGTACTCGACTCGAGGAGTGAACTCAACTCGAGGAGAAATGTAGATTCGGCACGAGGAGTAGCTAGTCGACTCGTGGAGTCGGTACTAGACTCGAGGAGAAATGTAGAGTCGGCACGAGGAGTAGCTCGTCGACTCGGTACTCGACTCGAGGAGTGAACTCAACTCGATAAGAAATGTAGAGTCGGCATGAGGAGTAGCTAGTCGACTCGTGGACTCGGTACTCGACTCGAGGAGTGAACTCAACTCGAGGAGAAATGTAGAGTTGGCACGAGGGGTAGCTAGTCGACTCGTGGACTTGGTACTCGACTCGAGGAGAAATGTAGAGTCGGCCCGAGGAGTAGCTTGTCGACTCGTGGACTCGGTACACGACTCGAGGAGTGAACTCAACTCGAGGAGAAACGTAGAGTCGCCACGAGGAGTAGCTTGTCAACTCGTGGACTCGGCACTCGACTCGAGGAGTGAACTCAACTCGAGGAGAAACGTAGAGTCGCCACGAGGAGTAGCTAGTCGACTCGTGGACTCGGTACTCGATTCGAGGAGTTAACTCAACTCGAGGAGAAATGTAGAGTCGGCACGAGGAGTAGCTTGTCGACTCGTGGACTCGGTCCTCGACTCGAGGAGTGAACTCAACTCGAGGAGAAACGTAGAGTCGGCATCAGGAGTAGCTTGTCGACTCGTGGACTCGGCGCTCGACTCGAGGAGTGGACTCAACTCGAGGAGAAATGTAGAGTCGGCACGAGGAGTATCTTGTCGACTCGTGGACTCGGTACTCGAGTCGAGGAGTGGACTCAACTCGAGGAGAAACGTAGAGTCGGCACGAGGAGTATCTTGTCGACTCGTGGACTCGCACTCGACTCGAGGAGTGAACTCAACTCGAGGAGAAACGTAGAGTCGGCACGAGGAGTAGCTTGTCGACTTGTGGACTCGGCACTCGACTCGAGGAGTGGACTCAACTCGAGGAGAAATGTAGAGTCGGCACGAGGAGTATCTTGTCGACTCATGGACTCGGTACTCGACTCGAGGAGTGAACTCAACTCGAGGAGAAACGTAGAGTCGCCACGACGAGTAGCTAGTCGACTCGTGGACTCGGTACTCGACTCGAGGAGTGAACTCAACTCGAGGAGAAACGTAGAGTCGGCACGAGGAGTAGCTTGTCGACTCGTGGACTCGGCACTCGACTCGAGGAGTGGACTCAACTCGAGGAGAAATGTAGAGTCGGCACGAGGAGTATCTTGTCGACTCATGGACTCGGTACTCGACTCGAGGAGTGAACTCAACTCGAGGAGAAACTTAGAGTCGGCATGAGGAGTAGCTTGTCGACTCGTGGACTCGGCACTCGACTCGAGGAGTGAACTCAACTCGAGGAGAAAGATAGAGTCGGCACGAGGAGTAGCTTGTCGACTCGTGGACTCGGCACTCGACTCGTGGAGTGGACTCAACTCGAGGAGAAATGTAGAGTCGGCACGAGGAGTATCTTGTCGACTCGTGGACTCGGTACTCGACTCGAGGAGTGAACTCAACTCGAGGAGAAACGTAGAGTCGGCATGAGTAGTAGCTTGTCGACTCGTGGACTCGGCACTCGACTCGGGGAGTGGACTCAACTCGAGGAGAAACATAGAGTCGGCACGAGGAGTAGCTTGTCGACTCGTGGACTCGGCACTCGACTCGTGGAGTGGACTCAACTCGAGGAGAAATGTAGAGTCGTTACGAGGAGTAGCTAGTCGACTCGTGGACTCGGTACTTGACTCGAGGAATGAACTCAACTCAAGGAGGAATGTAGAGTCGGCACGAGGAGAAGCAAGTCGACTCGATGACTCGGTACTCGACTCGAGGAATGAACTCAACTCGAGGAGAAATGTAGAGTCGGCACGAGGAGTAGCTAGTCGACTCGTGGACTCGGTACTCGACTCGAGGAATGAACTCAACTCGAGGAGTTTTTTGTAGAGTCGGCACGAGGAGTAGCTGGTCGACTCGTGGACTCGGTACTCGAATCGAGGTATGAACTCAACTCGAGGAGATTTTTGTAGAGTCGGCACGAGGAGTAGCTAGTCGACTCGTGGACTCGGTACTCAACTTGAGGAGTGAACTCAACTCGAGAGGAAATGTAGAGTCGGCACGAGGAGTAGCTCGTCGACTCGTGGACTCGGTACTCGACTCGAGGAGTGAATTCAACTCGAAGAGCAATGTAGAGTCGGCACGAGGAGTGGCTTGTCGACTCGTGGACTCGGTACTCAACTTGAGGAGTGAACTCAACTCGAGGGGAAATGTAGAGTCGGCACGAGGAGTAGCTCATCGACTTGTGGACTCGGTACTCGACTCGAGGAGTGAACTCAACTCGAAGAGAAATGTAGAGTCGGCACGAGGAGTGGCTTGTCGACTCGTGGACTCGGTACTAGACTCGAGGAGTGAACTCAACTCGAGGAGAAACGCAGTGTCGCCACGACGAGTAGCTAGTCGACTCGTGGACTCGGTACTCGACTCGAGGAGTGAACTCAACTCGAGGAGAAACATAGAGTCGGCACGAGGAGTAGCTTGTCGACTCGTGGACTCGGCACTCGACTCGAGGAGTGGACTCAACTCGAGGAGAAATGTAGAGTCGGCACGAGGAGTATCTTGTCGACTCGTGTACTCGGTACTCGACTCGAGGAGTGAACTCAACTCGAGGAGAAACGTAGAGTCGGCATGAGGAGTAGCTTGTCGACTCGTGGACTCGCACTCGACTCGAGGACTGAACTCAACTCGAGGAGAAACGTAGAGTCGGCACGAGGAGTAGCTTGTCGACTCGTGGACTCGGCACTCGACTCGAGGAGTGGACTCAACTCGAGGAGAAATGTAGAGTCGGCACGAGGAGTATCTTGTCGACTCATGGACTCGGTACTCGACTCGAGGAGTGAACTCAACTCGAGGAGAAACGTAGAGTCGCCACGACGAGTAGCTAGTCGACTCGTGGACTCGGTACTCGACTCGAGGAGTGAACTCAACTCGAGGAGAAACGTAGAGTCGGCACGAGGAGTAGCTTGTCGACTCGTGGACTCGGCACTCGACTCGAGGAGTGGACTCAACTCGAGGAGAAATGTAGAGTCGGCATCAGGAGTAGCTTGTCGACTCGTGGACTCGGCGCTCGACTCGAGGAGTGGACTCAACTCGAGGAGAAATGTAGAGTCGGCACGAGGAGTATCTTGTCGACTCGTGGACTCGGTACTCGAGTCGAGGAGTGGACTCAACTCGAGGAGAAACGTAGAGTCGGCACGAGGAGTATCTTGTCGACTCGTGGACTCGCACTCGACTCGAGGAGTGAACTCAACTCGAGGAGAAACGTAGAGTCGGCACGAGGAGTAGCTTGTCGACTTGTGGACTCGGCACTCGACTCGAGGAGTGGACTCAACTCGAGGAGAAATGTAGAGTCGGCACGAGGAGTATCTTGTCGACTCATGGACTCGGTACTCGACTCGAGGAGTGAACTCAACTCGAGGAGAAACGTAGAGTCGCCACGACGAGTAGCTAGTCGACTCGTGGACTCGGTACTCGACTCGAGGAGTGAACTCAACTCGAGGAGAAACGTAGAGTCGGCACGAGGAGTAGCTTGTCGACTCGTGGACTCGGCACTCGACTCGAGGAGTGGACTCAACTCGAGGAGAAATGTAGAGTCGGCACGAGGAGTATCTTGTCGACTCATGGACTCGGTACTCGACTCGAGGAGTGAACTCAACTCGAGGAGAAACTTAGAGTCGGCATGAGGAGTAGCTTGTCGACTCGTGGACTCGCACTCGACTCGAGGACTGAACTCAACTCGAGGAGAAACGTAGAGTCGGCACGAGGAGTAGCTTGTCGACTCGTGGACTCGGCACTCGACTCGAGGAGTGGACTCAACTCGAGGAGAAATGTAGAGTCGGCACGAGGAGTATCTTGTCGACTCATGGACTCGGTACTCGACTCGAGGAGTGAACTCAACTCGAGGAGAAACGTAGAGTCGCCACGACGAGTAGCTAGTCGACTCGTGGACTCGGTACTCGATTCGAGGAGTTAACTCAACTCGAGGAGAAATGTAGAGTCGGCACGAGGAGTAGCTTGTCGACTCGTGGACTCGGTCCTCGACTCGAGGAGTGAACTCAACTCGAGGAGAAACGTAGAGTCGGCATCAGGAGTAGCTTGTCGACTCGTGGACTCGGCGCTCGACTCGAGGAGTGGACTCAACTCGAGGAGAAATGTAGAGTCGGCACGAGGAGTATCTTGTCGACTCGTGGACTCGGTACTCGAGTCGAGGAGTGGACTCAACTCGAGGAGAAACGTAGAGTCGGCACGAGGAGTATCTTGTCGACTCGTGGACTCGCACTCGACTCGAGGAGTGAACTCAACTCGAGGAGAAACGTAGAGTCGGCACGAGGAGTAGCTTGTCGACTTGTGGACTCGGCACTCGACTCGAGGAGTGGACTCAACTCGAGGAGAAATGTAGAGTCGGCACGAGGAGTATCTTGTCGACTCATGGACTCGGTACTCGACTCGAGGAGTGAACTCAACTCGAGGAGAAACGTAGAGTCGCCACGACGAGTAGCTAGTCGACTCGTGGACTCGGTACTCGACTCGAGGAGTGAACTCAACTCGAGGAGAAACGTAGAGTCGGCACGAGGAGTAGCTTGTCGACTCGTGGACTCGGCACTCGACTCGAGGAGTGGACTCAACTCGAGGAGAAATGTAGAGTCGGCACGAGGAGTATCTTGTCGACTCATGGACTCGGTACTCGACTCGAGGAGTGAACTCAACTCGAGGAGAAACTTAGAGTCGGCATGAGGAGTAGCTTGTCGACTCGTGGACTCGGCACTCGACTCGAGGAGTGAACTCAACTCGAGGAGAAAGATAGAGTCGGCACGAGGAGTAGCTTGTCGACTCGTGGACTCGGCACTCGACTCGTGGAGTGGACTCAACTCGAGGAGAAATGTAGAGTCGGCACGAGGAGTATCTTGTCGACTCGTGGACTCGGTACTCGACTCGAGGAGTGAACTCAACTCGAGGAGAAACGTAGAGTCGGCATGAGTAGTAGCTTGTCGACTCGTGGACTCGGCACTCGACTCGGGGAGTGGACTCAACTCGAGGAGAAACATAGAGTCGGCACGAGGAGTAGCTTGTCGACTCGTGGACTCGGCACTCGACTCGTCGAGTGGACTCAACTCGAGGAGAAATGTAGAGTCGTTACGAGGAGTAGCTAGTCGACTCGTGGACTCGGTACTTGACTCGAGGAATGAACTCAACTCAAGGAGGAATGTAGAGTCGGCACGAGGAGAAGCAAGTCGACTCGATGACTCGGTACTCGACTCGAGGAATGAACTCAACTCGAGGAGAAATGTAGAGTCGGCACGAGGAGTAGCTAGTCGACTCGTGGACTCGGTACTCGACTCGAGGAATGAACTCAACTCGAGGAGTTTTTTGTAGAGTCGGCACGAGGAGTAGCTGGTCGACTCGTGGACTCGGTACTCGAATCGAGGTATGAACTCAACTCGAGGAGATTTTTGTAGAGTCGGCACGAGGAGTAGCTAGTCGACTCGTGGACTCGGTACTCAACTTGAGGAGTGAACTCAACTCGAGAGGAAATGTAGAGTCGGCACGAGGAGTAGCTCGTCGACTCGTGGACTCGGTACTCGACTCGAGGAGTGAATTCAACTCGAAGAGCAATGTAGAGTCGGCACGAGGAGTGGCTTGTCGACTCGTGGACTCGGTACTCAACTTGAGGAGTGAACTCAACTCGAGGGGAAATGTAGAGTCGGCACGAGGAGTAGCTCATCGACTTGTGGACTCGGTACTCGACTCGAGGAGTGAACTCAACTCGAAGAGAAATGTAGAGTCGGCACGAGGAGTGGCTTGTCGACTCGTGGACTCGGTACTAGACTCGAGGAGTGAACTCAACTCGAGGAGAAACGCAGTGTCGCCACGACGAGTAGCTAGTCGACTCGTGGACTCGGTACTCGACTCGAGGAGTGAACTCAACTCGAGGAGAAACATAGAGTCGGCACGAGGAGTAGCTTGTCGACTCGTGGACTCGGCACTCGACTCGAGGAGTGGACTCAACTCGAGGAGAAATGTAGAGTCGGCACGAGGAGTATCTTGTCGACTCGTGTACTCGGTACTCGACTCGAGGAGTGAACTCAACTCGAGGAGAAACGTAGAGTCGGCATGAGGAGTAGCTTGTCGACTCGTGGACTCGCACTCGACTCGAGGACTGAACTCAACTCGAGGAGAAACGTAGAGTCGGCACGAGGAGTAGCTTGTCGACTCGTGGACTCGGCACTCGACTCGAGGAGTGGACTCAACTCGAGGAGAAATGTAGAGTCGGCACGAGGAGTATCTTGTCGACTCATGGACTCGGTACTCGACTCGAGGAGTGAACTCAACTCGAGGAGAAACGTAGAGTCGCCACGACGAGTAGCTAGTCGACTCGTGGACTCGGTACTCGACTCGAGGAGTGAACTCAACTCGAGGAGAAACGTAGAGTCGGCACGAGGAGTAGCTTGTCGACTCGTGGACTCGGCACTCGACTCGAGGAGTGGACTCAACTCGAGGAGAAATGTAGAGTCGGCACGAGGAGTATCTTGTCGACTCGTGTACTCGGTACTCGACTCGAGGAGTGAACTCAACTCGAGGGGAAATGTAGAGTCGGCACGAGGAGTAGCTCGTCGACTTGTGGACTCGGTACTCGACTCGAGGAGTGAACTCAACTCGAGGAGAAATGTAGAGTCGGCACGAGGAGTGGCTTGTCGACTCGTGGACTCGGTACTAGACTCGAGGAGTGAACTCAACTCGAGGAGAAACGCAGAGTCGCCACGACGAGTAGCTAGTCGACTCGTGGACTCGGTACTCGACTCGAGGAGTGAACTCAACTCGAGGAGAAACGTAGAGTCAGCACGAGGAGTAGCTTGTCGACTCGTGGACTCGGCACTCGACTCGAGGAGTGGACTCAACTCGAGGAGAAATGTAGAGTCGGCACGAGGAGTATCTTGTCGACTCGTGTACTCGGTACTCGACTCGAGGAGTGAACTCAACTCGAGGAGAAACGTAGAGTCGGCATGAGGAGTAGCTTGTCGACTCGTGGACTCGCACTCGACTCGAGGAGTGAACTCAACTCGAGGAGAAACGTAGAGTCGGCACGAGGAGTAGCTTGTCGACTCGTGGACTCGGCACTCGACTCGAGGAGTGGACTCAACTCGAGGAGAAATGTAGAGTCGGCACGAGGAGTATCTTGTCGACTCATGGACTCGGTACTCGACTCGAGGAGTGAACTCAACTCGAGGAGAAACTTAGAGTCGGCATGAGGAGTAGCTTGTCGACTCGTGGACTCGGCACTCGACTCGAGGAGTGAATTCAACTCGAGGAGAAAGATAGAGTCGGCACGAGGAGTAGCTTGTCGACTCGTGGACTCGGCACTCGACTCGTGGAGTGGACTGAACTCGAGGGGAAATGTAGAGTCAGCACGAGGAGTAGCTCGTCGACTCGTGGACTCGGTACTCGACTCGAGGAGTGAATTCAACTCGAAGAGCAATGTAGAGTCGGCACGAGGAGTGGCTTGTCGACTCGTGGACTCGGTACTCGACTCGAGGAGTGAACTCAACTCGAGGAGAAACGTAGAGTCGCCACGAAGAGTAGCTAGTCGACTCGTGGACTCGGTATTCGACTCGAGGAGTGAACTCAACTCGAGGAGAAATGTAGAGTCGGCACGAGGAGTGGCTTGTTGACTCGTGGACTCGGTACTCGACTCGAGGAGTTAACTCAACTCGAGGAGAAATGTAGAGTCGGCACGAGGAGTAGCTAGTCGACTCGTGGACTCGGTACTAGACTCGAGGAGAAATGTAGAGTCGGCACGAGGAGTAGCTCGTCGACTCGTCGACTTGGTACTCGACTCGAGGAGTGAACTCAACTCGATGAGAAATGTAGAGTCGGCATGAGGAGTAGCTAGTCGACTCGTGGACTCGGTACTCGACTCGAGGAGTGAACTCAACTCGAGGAGAAATGTAGAGTTGGCACGAGGGGTAGCTAGTCGACTCGTGGACTTGGTACTCGACTCGAGGAGAAATGTAGAGTCGGCACGAGGAGTAGCTCGTCGACTCGTGGACTCGGTACTCGACTCGAGGAGTGAATTCAACTCGAAGAGCAATGTAGAGTCGGCACGAGGAGTGGCTTGTCGACTCGTGGACTCGGTACTCAACTTGAGGAGTGAACTCAACTCGAGGGGAAATGTAGAGTCGGCACGAGGAGTAGCTCGTCGACTTGTGGACTCGGTACTCGACTCGAGGAGTGAACTCAACTCGAAGAGAAATGTAGAGTCGGCACGAGGAGTGGCTTGTCGACTCGTGGACTCGGTACTAGACTCGAGGAGTGAACTCAACTCGAGGAGAAACGCAGAGTCGCCACGACGAGTAGCTAGTCGACTCGTGGACTCGGTACTCGACTCGAGGAGTGAACTCAACTCGAGGAGAAACGTAGAGTCGGCACGAGGAGTAGCTTGTCGACTCGTGGACTCGGCACTCGACTCGAGGAGTGGACTCAACTCGAGGAGAAATGTAGAGTCGGCACGAGGAGTATCTTGTCGACTCGTGTACTCGGTACTCGACTCGAGGAGTGAACTCAACTCGAGGAGAAACGTAGAGTCGGCATGAGGAGTAGCTTGTCGACTCGTGGACTCGCACTCGACTCGAGGAGTGAACTCAACTCGAGGAGAAACGTAGAGTCGGCACGAGGAGTAGCTTGTCGACTCATGGACTCGGTACTCGACTCGAGGAGTGAACTAAACTCGAGGAGAAACGTAGAGTCGCCACGACGAGTAGCTAGTCGACTCGTGGACTCGGTACTCGACTCGAGGAGTGAACTCAACTCGAGGAGAAACGTAGAGTCGGCACGAGGAGTAGCTTGTCGACTCGTGGATTCGGCACTCGACTCGAGGAGTGGACTCAACTCGAGGAGAAATGTAGAGTCGGCACGAGGAGTATCTTGTCGACTCGTGTACTCGGTACTCGACTCGAGGAGTGAACTCAACTCAATGGGAAATGTAGAGTCGGCACGAGGAGTAGCTCGTTGACTTGTGGACTCGGTACTCGACTCGAGGAGTGAACTCAACTCGAAGAGAAATGTAGAGTCGGCACGAGGAGTGGCTTGTCGACTCGTGGACTCGGTACTAGACTCGAGGAGTGAACTCAACTCGAGGAGAAACGCAGAGTCGCCACGACGAGTAGCTAGTCGACTCGTGGACTCGGTACTCGACTCGAGGAGTGAACTCAACTCGAGGAGAAACGTAGAGTCGGCACGAGGAGTAGCTTGTCGACTCGTGGACTCGGCACTCGACTCGAGGAGTGGACTCAACTCGAGGAGAAATGTAGAGTCGGCACGAGGAGTATCTTGTCGACTCGTGTACTCGGTACTCGACTCGAGGAGTGAACTCAACTCGAGGAGAAACGTAGAGTCGGCATGAGGAGTAGCTTGTCGACTCGTGGACTCGCACTCGACTCGAGGAGTGAACTCAACTCGAGGAGAAACGTAGAGTCGGCACGAGGAGTAGCTTGTCGACTCGTGGACTCGGCACTCGACTCGAGGAGTGGACTCAACTCGAGGAGAAATGTAGAGTCGGCACGAGGAGTATCTTGT
Source organism: Urtica dioica subsp. dioica (assembly GCF_054948205.1). Lineage (NCBI taxonomy): Eukaryota > Viridiplantae > Streptophyta > Magnoliopsida > Rosales > Urticaceae > Urtica > Urtica dioica. The sequence goes on along the minus strand of NC_142759.1, from coordinate 36,533,787 downwards.
CGACTCATGGACTCGGTACTCGACTCGAGGAGTGAACTCAACTCGAGGAGAAACTTAGAGTCGGCATGAGGAGTAGCTTGTCGACTCGTGGACTCGGCACTCGACTCGAGGAGTGAACTCAACTCGAGGAGAAAGATAGAGTCGGCACGAGGAGTAGCTTGTCGACTCGTGGACTCGGCACTCGACTCGTGGAGTGGACTGAACTCGAGGGGAAATGTAGAGTCGGCACGAGGAGTAGCTCGTCGACTCGTGGACTCGGTACTAGACTCGAGGAGAAATGTAGAGTCGGCACGAGGAGTAGCTCGTCGACTCGTCGACTCGGTACTCGACTCGAGGAGTGAACTCAACTCGATGAGAAATGTAGAGTCGGCATGAGGAGTAGCTAGTCGACTCGTGGACTCGGTACTCGACTCGAGGAGTGAACTCAACTCGAGGAGAAATGTAGAGTTGGCACGAGGGGTAGCTAGTCGACTCGTGGACTTGGTACTCGACTCGAGGAGAAATGTAGAGTCGGCCCGAGGAGTAGCTTGTCGACTCGTGGTCTCGGTACACGACTCGAGGAGTGAACTCAACTCGAGGAGAAACGTAGAGTCGCCACGAGGAGTAGCTTGTCAACTCGTGGACTCGGCACTCGACTCAAGGAGTGAACTCAACTCGAGGAGAAACGTAGAGTCGCCACGAGGAGTAGCTAGTCGACTCGTGGACTCGGTACTCGATTCGCGGAGTGAAGTCCACTCGAGGAGAAATGTAGAGTCGGCACGAGGAGTAGCTTGTCGACTCGTGGACTCGGTCCTCGACTCGAGGAGTGAACTCAACTCGAGGAGAAACGTAGAGTCGGCATCAGGAGTAGCTTGTCAACTCGTGGACTCGGCGCTCGACTCGAGGAGTGGACTCAACTCGAGGAGAAATGTAGAGTCGGCACGAGGAGTATCTTGTCGACTCGTGGCCTCGGTACTCGAGTCGAGGAGTGGACTCAACTCGAGGAGAAACGTAGAGTCGGCACGAGGAGTATCTTGTCGACTCGTGGACTCGCACTCGACTCGAGGAGTGAACTCAACTCGAAGAGAAACGTAGAGTCGGCATGAGGAGTAGCTTGTCGACTCGTGGACTCGGCACTCGACTCGAGAAGTGGACTCAACTCGAGGAGAAATGTAGAGTCGGCACGAGGAGTATCTTGTCGACTCATGTACTCGGTACTCGACTCGAGGAGTGAACTCAACTCGAGGAGAAACGTAGAGTCGGCATGAGGAGTAGCTTGTCGACTCGTGGACTCGGCACTCGACTCGAGGAGTGAACTCAACTCGAGGAGAAACATAGAGTCGGCACGAGGAGTAGCTTGTCGACTCGTGGACTCGGCACTCGACTCGTGGAGTGGACTCAACTCGAGGAGAAATGTAGAGTCGGCACGAGGAGTAGCTAGTCGACTCGTGGACTCGGTACTCGACTCGAGGAATGAACTCAACTCGAGGAGTTTTTTGTAGAGTCGGCACGAGGAGTAGCTAGTCGACTCGTGGACTCGGTACTCGACTCGAGGTATGTGTTGTCGGTCGTTTTCGGAAAACCCGAGATGCCAAGAAGGCACGTCGCTCAAAGGGCCGATGGTCAGGCCGGAGGTCCTGAAGAGCGGCAAGTCTTCAAGCCTTCGCCCAAACTCTTGACTCTTTGAGTCGAGCCTAGCCCCTCGAGTTGAGACTTGAGTCGGCTCCCCGACTTGAGCTTCGCTCCTTGGGTTGAGCCTTGAGTCAGTCTCCTCGAGTCGAGCTTCGTTCCTCGAGTCGAGCCTTGGGTTGTTCCTCGAGTCGAGCCTCGAGTCGGTCTCCTCGAGTCGAGCTTCACTCCTCGAGTCGAGCCTCGAGTCGCTCCTCGAATCGAGTCACTCTCGCCAAGTTGAAACCTTCATATTTCATGTGGCAAGAATGGTATTCGAAGGCCCGCAAGAGCCCGACGAGGCGGGCCATGCGCCGCGCGCGCTGCCGCGCCGGCCAACCAAGCACAGCAGCCCGCGCGCCGCGCCAGACAGGCCGCGCGCCGCGCCAGGAAGACCGCGCGCCGCGCGCTCCATGCGCCGCGCATCCCGCGCCGTGTCCAATGACCCGCGCGCCGCGCCAGATGACCCGCGCGCCGCGCCCCCTGCGCCGCGCTTTGTGCGCCGCTCTTTGTGCGCCGCGCGCGCCGTGCGCCTCCGCTTGATGCCACATGCGTTCCTAGTCCCACATGGACGAAAAAGGAGCCTCCTAAGGCCCCCAAACACCTATAAATACCCCCTCTCATTGAGGGGAAATCCATCCCATTCTTTCTCAAGGAACTTGAGTCTTCTCTCCGCTTCTCTAGATGCCATCCTTGGCCTGAAGCGGATTCTCTACGATTTCTCGCTCTCGGAGATTCTGAAGCGCTTTCCGGGGACTCCCGAGTGCCGCCTCTCTTGATCGAGCGATTAATCTTGGGCCCACGAGTGCTCTAACGGTTTTCTACTGAAAATCGCCTACGCGTCTAGCACCCTAGACGCGTCCGCCATTTCTGACAAGAAATCGCCTACGCGTCCTGCATTTCCGACTAGGAATCGCCTACGCGTCCGTAATCTCCGCCACAACAAGGAACTCTTAACTTAGAGTCTTCCACGTCTCCAAAAGAGAGAAAACACACATTCTCTCTCGCGCCCGTGATCTCCGAAGTTCTGAGACATCGCCGAGGACTCCTCCGTGCCTCGTCTCCTTTGTTGAGCACGCCTCTCCACCAAGGCTCTGCGCCTCATACTGTGTCCTACACGCTTGAACTACGTTCTGGCCTGATCCCACACACGGGTACGTAGGCAGCCGACAACCAAGGCACGGTCACTCCTCCTCCTCACCCCCTACCTCTCCCGAGAGGCGGGTTGATCGGAGAGAACCCTAGCTCGAGACTATCGAGTTCACACTCTTGGCCCGGGTGCGATCACTTGGTCCGGCCTTGGATCGAACCGCCCGAGGTTTTAAATAGTTGTTCATTTTCGTGCGACAACAGTATGAACTCAACTCGAGGAGATTTTTGCAGAGTCGGCACGAGGAGTAGCTAGTCGACTCGTGGACTCGGTACTCAACTTGAGGAGTGAACTCAACTCGAGGGGAAATGTAGAGTCAGCAAGAGGAGTAGCTCGTCGACTTGTGGACTCGGTACTCGACTCGAGGAGTGAACTCAACTCGAAGAGAAATGTAGAGTCGGCACGAGGAGTGGCTTGTCGACTCGTGGACTCGGTACTCGACTCGAGGAGTGAACTCAACTCGAGGAGAAACGTAGAGTCGCCACGACGAGTAGCTAGTCGACTCGTGGACTCGGTACTCGACTCGAGGAGTGAACTCAACTCGAGGAGAAACGTAGAGTCGGCACGAGGAGTAGCTTGTCGACTCGTGGACTCGGCACTCGACTCGAGGAGTGGACTCAACTCGAGGAGAAATGTAGAGTCGGCACGAGGAGTATCTTGTCGACTCGTGTACTCGGTACTCGACTCGAGGAGTGAACTCAACTCGAGGAGAAACGTAGAGTCGGCATGAGGAGTAGCTTGTCGACTCGTGGACTCGCACTCGACTCGAGGAGTGAACTCAACTCGAGGAGAAACGTAGAGTCGGCACGAGGAGTAGCTTGTCGACTCGTGGACTCGGCACTCGACTCGAGGAGTGGACTCAACTCGAGGAGAAATGTAGAGTCGGCACGAGGAGTATCTTGTCGACTCCTGGACTCGGTACTCGACTCGAGGAGTGAACTCAACTCGAGGAGAAACTTAGAGTCGGCATGAGGAGTAGCTTGTCGACTCGTGGACTCGGCACTCGACTCGAGGAGTGAACTCAACTCGAGGAGAAAGATAGAGTCGGCACGAGGAGTAGCTTGTCGACTCGTGGACTCGGCACTCGACTCGTGGAGTGGACTCAACTCGAGGAGAAATGTAGAGTCGGCACGAGGAGTATTTTGTCGACTCGTGGACTCGGTACTCGACTCGAGGAGTGAACTCAACTCGAGGAGAAACGTAGAGTCGGCATAAGGAGTAGCTTGTCGACTCGTGGACTCGGCACTCGACTCGTGGAGTGGACTCAACTCGAGGAGAAATGTAGAGTCGGCATGAGGAGTATCTTGTCGACTCGTGGACTCGGTACTCGACTCGAGGAGTGAACTCAACTCGAGGAGAAACGTAGAGTCGGCATGAGTAGTAGCTTGTCGACTCGTGGACTCGGCACTCGACTCGGCGAGTGGACTCAACTCGAGGAGAAACATAGAGTCGGCACGAGGAGTAGCTTGTCGACTCGTGGACTCGGCACTCGACTCGTGGAGTGGACTCAACTCGAGGAGAAATGTAGAGTCGTTACGAGGAGTAGCTAGTCGAATCGTGGACTCGGTACTTGACTCGAGGAATGAACTCAACTCAAGGAGGAATGTAGAGTCGGCACGAGGAGAAGCAAGTCGACTCGATGACTCGGTACTCGACTCGAGGAATGAACTCAACTCGAGGAGAAATGTAGAGTCGGCACGAGGAGTAGCTAGTCGACTCGTGGACTCGGTACTCGACTCGAGGAATGAACTCAACTCGAGGATTTTTTTGTAGAGTCGGCACGAGGAGTAGCTAGTCGACTCGTGGACTCGGTACTCGAATCGAGGTATGTGTTGTCGCAGTTTTTCGGACAACGATTCAGGAGTCGTAGACGGTTAGACCCAAGGCCGGACCAAGTGGTCTCGTCTCGACTCGAGCGTGTCGGGCTTGGTATCCCAAGCCGTCACTTAGCTGTAGATGATCTCTATCTCGTCCAAGCACCTGAAACGTGAACAGAAAGGTGTGAACTACAAAGGGGAAACAGAGGGGTTGCCTCTGTTTACCTCTCCGACGCTCAACATTAGTAGGATTGAGGTGGTTTGTAGAGGGTTTAGTGTTTAGAGGTCGAGACTTGAGAGAAACGAGCGAGGTACGAGTTCGACAGCGTTTCAGTACTCAAATTCGGATTACCTGGACTAGAGAATGGACTCCTCTATTTATAGGCGACCAAGAGACGTGTTGAGGGTCCCTTGGCCGAGTGAGGCTGAGTCGGCCATCGGCCGAGTGAGGTTGGGCCGGCCGATGGCCGAGTGAGATGATGGTCGCCGAGGGAGATTCACTCGGCCAATGGCCGAGTGAAGGAATGGGCGCCGGGTGAGCTTGACTCGGCCACCGGCCGAGTGATGGCCGAGCGAAGAGTCTGGGCCGAGAGAAGACTCACTCGGCTGTTGGCCGAGTGAGCTGTTGGGCCGGCAGGGCTCTTCATTCGGCCTTCGGCCGACCGAGCGTGCTGGGCCGCCCGGGGCCTCACCCGGTCATCGGCCGAGCGAGCATGGTGGGCCGGCTGGAGACTTCATTCGGCCCTTGGCCGGGCGAACACGCTGGGACGTCTGAGGCTTCATTCGGCCATGGGCCGAGTGAGTATGGTGGGCCTCGTCCGGCCATTGGCCGAGTGAACATATGGAGAAGTTCACTCGGCCATTGGCCGAGTGATGGGCTTGGACCGAGAGAAGGCTCACTCGGCCATTGGCCGAGTGAGTTGATGGGCCGGCCGAGTGTGGGCTGGAAGTAGGGTTTCACTCGGCCAATGGCCGAGTGAGCCTGCTCGGCCGCCCGAAATGTCGATCGAGCCGTCGGACCTCGTCGGGCCGATAACATTAGCCCCCCGAGTTTGGCACCGGGCGTAGCCCGTGTGGTAAACTCAAGCAGCTCCGTCTTCAGTCGTCTCGCCGAACCGTCTCGTCAACAATTGGTAAGCCCGCTCACCTTAGGTATTATTTTAATGTTTTTGCTGACGTGTTTGTCGTTATTCGCGCCCATGGGGTCCCCCAACCACACGTCGGCCAGTGGGCCCCCCGAGGACTTCGTCTCGTTCCTCTTTGACGACCCTTACGAGACTTTGGACGATCTTCTAGATCGAATTTCACCGCCCCCGGTCGACCACAACTCTCTCCCCACTCTAGGTTTGGTTTTCCTAGATCGAACGACAATGAATTTGGACGGCCAAGACCTCCCCACGGTGGATGCTTGGTTGGCGGGCGAGGGAGAACACCTAGCGGCCGAGGGCGACGCCGGCGAGGCCGAGGCGAGCGCTGGTGTGGCTGAGGCGAGCGAGGGAGCAGCCGGGGCGCACGCTGCCGGGGCTGGGTCGCGCTGTGGCGTGGCTGGGTCGGCCGAGCGGGCCGAGGTGGACGAGCGCGCAGACGAGGCCGGGTCGGCCGGGGACAGCGCCGGCGGGGTCGACGCGGCTGGGGACAGCGCAGGCGGGGTCGAGCGAGGCCGCGCTGCTGCCGGGGAGGCCTCGGCCGGCTGTGTCGGCACCGTCTGTGGCGAACCCAACCCCGGGGGGGCGCTGGTGGAGGCGCGCGCGACGAACCCAGGCGAGGGGCACGCCGCTCGGGCCGGTGGAGGCGGCGCCGGCGCTGGAGAGGCCGCGCCTGGCTGGGTCGGCTTCGTGGAAGGCTCTTCCCACGCGGGCGGGGCCGTGTTACAGGTGGCCGGAGACCATGGCGGCCCGGGTGGACCAGCCCCAACTAGGCCGGGGCGCGCGCGCGACGAGGAGACGCCGCCGGCGACGGCCGGCGTCACGGGCGGAGGAGCCGACGCCGGAGGTGGGGCACGTGGGCCATCCATTGCTGGAGGAGAGGGGGCGGCCGGCTTGGACCCTTCCCAAACCCTAGGGCCCATTGGGCCGGGCCTAGGTGGGGAGAGCTTGGAGCATGCTCAAACCCTAGGACCTATTGGGCCGGGCCTAAGTGAGAGAGAGCTTGACCCCTCACAGGACCTTGGGCCGAACCACGAGCTTGGGCCGGACGCAGCCCACGGGGGCCACACGGCCATCCCATCGCTTGACACGCACCATGGGCTCACGAACGGGCCGGACGCGCCGACGGAGCCGCCTCTCGTGGTCAACAACCGGGAAACGGGCCCCAGTGGGCCGAGTGCGCATACCACAGCCCGAGCGAGCTACCGTAGCGGGCACCACGAGGGTTCGGGCTAGACGTCGGGTCGTCGCGTCCTATCGGTCACCCCGACAAGCTCGACTGCGCGGGAAGAAGAACGAACCTCGTCGTTTCCCCTCGGGGAAACGGCGATTCGAGATAGCTTTGACTGTTCTGGCATCGATTTCCCGAGTTCGCTCTCGATTGCCAGCTTTAGTGGTTTGAGGAAGCGGTTCCACATCCCGTCGGCCGTATCGCTTTTGCGACCGTTGCCCGACGATCTGCCGACTCGCCCTCGGAAGGGGTACGCCGCCGTTCACGAGGCGAGCCTTCGGGGAGGGCTACGACTGCCTTTTCAGCCCGTGATCCAGGATCTTCTAGCTCGGCTCGGTGTTCATGCGGCCCAGATGTCCCCATCCTTCTACCGTATGGTGGCGGCCTGCCACATGATGCTGCACCGAGCGAAGGGTCGAGCCGTGACGGCCGACGACATCAGGAATCTCGTGGCCGTCTTCGATGTTCCCGGTAAACCCGGCTTCTACAAGGTCCAGCACCGGAAGCGATTCACCATCCTCACCAAGCTGACCTCGAAACACCGATATCCTTGGGTGTGGGCGTCCGAATCTGCCTTCGGGACGGCACCTCTCACCTTTGGCCCCGTTGCTCAATTCCCGGCCGACTATGGCATCGAGAGCTCCGAACTTGCGCTCGTGATCGGAGCGGTTCCCGACTCGAGGCGGCAAGGATCGCTTTTCGAGTCCCCGAATCTTATGGCAACCACCGGATGGTTCGTGCCTGCTGACGAAGACTCCTCATGTTCCGGACCTGGAGTGGAGACTGGCCCGGAATCCGAGGTGGGGGGTTCGTCTGCCCCCCCACCCGACGCGGGGGGTACTGATAGAACATGCGTCGTCGCGTTATAGTTGTTTTTCCATTATTTACGCTTACCATTACGTTTTAACTGACAAACGCGCTTTTCTTCTCTGCAGGTGCCATGGCTCGACGTCACCGACCGCGCACCTAAATGCCGGGAGCAACGCCCACCGACGATGCTACGACCGTGGCTCGCCCTCCAGCCGAGGCCCGTCACGGGGGGTCGCCATCGCGGGCGAGGAATGAAATGATCTCCTCCAACAAGCGACCATCATCGTCGGCTTCTCTCGGGTCACCGTCCGGCCACAAACGCGCTCACACATCGACAGTGCCAGACAGCCTGGACTCCATGCTCCTAGCGGAGGCGGCAGAGTTGAGAGACCAGTGCTCCCGAGGGATCCTTGAGACCTCCTTGCGGGATTTCAAAGGCCTGCTGACGACGAGCGACCTTGAGCACTTGCAGAACGGGATCGGCGACGCCCGAAAGGTATGGCTCGTTTGCTTGTGTTATGTATGACTGTCGTGCTTATTGTAATTATCCGCGTTTTGCTTGCTTGCAGATGCTCGCGCGCCAAGAGCAGAGCGATCGCATTCTCCGAGATATGCTACGACGCATGCAAATCATGGAGAAGGAGAAGACGAGCATGACGGTTGCGCACGCTACCGCCCTAGCGGGGGCTCGCACCGCCCGAGAATTTGAGGCGCTCGAGGGGGAGCTGGAGCGAGCTCGCGGGGAATTGGCCACCGAGAAGGCGCTTCGTGAGAAGGCGGAGCAGGCAGCCGACACCTTCCTGGGGGAAACGAAGAAGCTTCAGGCGGCGCTCGGGTTAAGGTCGAGAGGGAGAGGGATACCCTCCGGACGGAGATGCGGACCCTTGTTGAGGAGAAGGAAGACGCCGTGCGATCCAAGACCGACTTGGAGGACGACTGGGACTTGGCGTTGGAGGCGGCTCGTTACGAGGCGGCCCGGCGAGTTCGGGAAGCGACCGAGAAGGAGAACGCGTCTCGCGGGACCACGTTTTCCTTTTTCAACACCATGTTCCCTCCTTACGATGACGAGCCACCGGAGGACGACTCGCATCCACAGATCCCCGCCGAGGCTGCTCAGTCGAAGACCCACCAGCCTGACGGAGAAGCCGTTGGCGGGTTTGGCGCCCCTGACCCCGAAGGAGATGAAGAGCAAGTCGATTTTGGCTCGGACTAGTTGAGTTTTCCTTGGTTTTTCGCGCACTTGTTTAGCGCTCGCTTTATGCTTTCTTTCGGATTATTGTTATGTTTGCGTCGTACTTTCGTACCTTTCTTATTGGGTTGTTTACACAATATCGTTTTGCTTTGATTGAAGCTTTCTTTTCATCGTGCGTCTTATTTTCTCGACTTGCTACGCTTAGTGTAATCGATTTGAGCAATTTGAATAGTGCGTGTCTTACGAGCCCGGCTTACTATGCTTAGCGTAACCGGTTGGCACGGCTTACTGCCGCATTTGGCGGCGAAATTTCCCGCGGATGCAGGCTAGACCAGTTTCATCCGGCGGGTGCGATTTCCGGCTATCCATTTGTGACTCGCTGCCTATCGGCGCGCGCGAGCTGGGTGGCCGCCGCGCTCATCCTCCGGCGAGTACGCTACCTATCAGCGTGCGTATCGGGATGGGTTTGCAGCTCCCAGTGAGCGTGGTACTCGTTGGTACGCGTGTCACGTTTTGGGTTTTGACTGCCGAGATCGACGATCCGGTGCGCGGACGTGATCCATCGATGACTTGCCGCCTATCGGTGCGCAAGGTGCATCGGTGCACGAGAGGGTCGCAGCAAAAGACGTGCGAGGCCGGAGGTCCGGTGCGCGGATCCGACTCATCGACGTTTCGCTATCTCTCGGCATACGGCCTCGACCCATGCGAGAGCGTCGCACGAGGAGGGTACGAAGTCGGAGGTCCGGGGCGCGGATCCGATTTATGGGTGTTTTGTTACCGTTTGGCGCGTGGAAAGTGGAGTTACCGTTTGGCGCGTGGAAAGTGGAGTAAGCGAGCTTGTTGCTCTCGCCTTATCCTCCTTAGCCCCCCGAGTTTCTTGGGTGCTCGTAGAGGAGGCTAGAAACTAAGATACCAAGTGTTTTGAAGTGAAATGTAATTTATTAAATTATCGAAATGGTTCAAAAATTACATCCCAGGCCGTTGGCCAAACTCGAAATTGTAAATTGCCTTTGCTAGAATTGAAAATTACATGAAGACAAAAAGCGAAAAAAGGACGAATGAACGTCTACTGGTAATATTGTCGGAGATGCTCCGCATTCCATGGGTGTGTGAACACGAGTCCCTCCATGTTCTCGAGCTCGTATGTGCCATTGTGGATGGCTCGGCGCACACGGTACGGGCCTTCCCAGGTGGGGCCTAGAACTCCCGCACCTTGCACTTTGGTGTTTTGGAACACCCTTCGAAGGACGAGGCTTCCGTCGGCGAACTTCCGCAGCTTGATCTTCGAGTTGTAGTACTTCTCGACCTTCCTCTTCTGCGCAGCAAGCCGGGTAAGTGCGTCCGCCCTCTTTTCGTCTATAAGGTCTAGCTCGAGCCTGATCGCGTCATCGTTGGCGGCTTCGTCGTACTCCTCGATGCGCAAGGTTGGCAACTTGATCTCGACGGGTACCACAGCCTCGACGCCGAACGCGAGGGCGAAAGGGGTTTCGCCGGTCGCGTTTCGGGCGGTGGTGCGGTATGCCCATAAGACCATGGGGAGCTCGTCAGCCCAAGCCCCCTTTCTTGCCTCCAGCTTCTTCTTCAGGTTCTCCTTGATCGTCTTATTCACCGCCTCGACCTGACCGTTGGCTTGGGGATGGCGGGGAGAAGAGAAAGTCTTGCTAATGCCAAGCTGTTCGCACATTTCTCGGAGTCGCGCATTGTCGAATTGTTTTCCGTTGTCGGTTACAATTGACGCAGGGATCCCGAAGCGGCAGATGATGTTTCTCCAAATGAAGCTTGTCGTGTTCGCCTCGGTGATCTTTGCTAGCGGTTCAGCCTCTACCCACTTTGTGAAGTAATCGATAGCCACGATCGCGTGCTTGTATTGTCTCGGGGCCGTAGGTAGCTCGCCGATGAGGTCGATTCCCCACTTCGCGAAAGGTCGCGGCACGATAATCGGACACAAAGGGGCCGGTGCTTGGCGCGGAATGTGGGCGAACCTTTGGCACTTGTCACACTTCTTGGCCCACTCGTGGGAGTCCTTTTTCAAGGTTGGCCAGAAATATCCAAGTCTTAGCAACTTCAATGCCAAAGATTGCCCGGCGGCGTGATTACCGCACACCCCCTCGTGCACCTCGTGGAGTGCTTTCCTCGCCTCCACCTCGGTCAGGCAACGGAGAAGGGGCATGGAGTAGCCTCTCTTGAACAAACTATCCTCCCTCATCGTGTACTTTGGGGCTAGGCTTCTCAGCTTTCTAGCTTCTTCTTTATCCTCGGGGACGACTCCTCGTTTTAGGAACTCCACGAGCGGGGTCATCCATGAGGGAGGTGGAGTCTCGTCAATGACCCCTACGTCACCTCTCGAGACGTAGGGTCGGGTCAACACTTCGATTGGGACGCTGCCCTCGCCCTCCTCGTCTATCCCAGACGCGAGGCGAGCTAGGGCGTCGGCGTCAACGTTCTCTTCTCGAGGGACCTGGACGATCTCGAACCATGACAGGGCCTCCAAGTTCTTTTGGGCCTTGGACAAGTAGGCGATCATGTGTGGCTCCTTTGCGGCGTAGTCGCCCTTAACCTGATTCACGATCAATTGCGAGTCGCAATGGATGCGCAGGTTTCGGGCGCCCAACTTGTTCGCTAGTTCCAAGCCAACAATCAGAGCCTCGTACTCTGCCTCGTTGTTGGAAGCCTTGAACTCGAACCGTAGGGCGTACCTCAGCTTTTCCCTATCGGGATTTGTGAGCACGACGCCGGCGCCAGCCCCCCGGGCGTTTGATGCGCCATCCACGTGCAAGTCCCAGACCGGCCCTATCGGGTCGTTGGTTCTCTTCTTTGACGACTCGCTATGGTCGTCCTCCTTGTCTTCCGTGGTCTTACTTCTTTCGTCGCCCTCGCTGGTTGGGGGCGCGCTTGTGAACTCGGCGAGGGCCTGACCCTTAATGGCGGTTCTCGGTTGGAACTCGACCCCGTATTCGCCCAGCTCTTGGGACCATATCGCCATTCGAGAGGAGGTCCCTTTTTGAAGGGCCTTCTCGATGGGATGCCCCGAGCGGACCACGATGGGGTGCGCCTGGAAGTAGGGCCGGAGCTTTCTCGCGCTCATGACGAGGGCGAGTGACAGTCTCTCGATCTCGGGGTATCGGGTTTCGGCGTCGAGGAGCGCCTTGCTAACGTAGTAGACTGGCCATTGTACTTTGTCCTCTTCGCGTATGAGGACCGCGCTCACGGCCCTATCGGAAACCGCGAGGTAGAGGTATAGGGTTTCGCCATCCTTTGGCTTCGCGAGGAACGGGGGGGAGGTGAAATAGGCTTTCATATCGCGGAATGCTTCCTCGCACTCTTCCGTCCACACGAACCCGTCGGTCTTCTTCAGTGCCTTGAAGAACGGTTGGCACCTGTCAGTGGCTTTGGAAACGAATCGCGTCAGGGCGGCGATCCTTCCCGTCAAGCTTTGAACTTCTTTGACCTTTTGTGGCGACCTCATTTCTAAGATCGCCTTAATCTTCTCAGGATTAGCCTCGATCCCGCGGCGACTCACCATGTAGCCCAGAAATTTCCCAGACTCGACCCCGAAGGCGCACTTGTTGGGGTTAAGCTTCATCTTGTAGCGCCGCAGAATCGTGAACATTTCCCTAAGGTCTCGAACGTGGTCGCGGGCTTTGAGGCTTTTGACCAGCATGTCATCCACGTCGACCTCCATAGTTTTGCCAATTTGATTGGCGAACATGCGGTTCACCAACCTTTGATACGTTGCTCCCGCGTTTTTGAGGCCAAAGGGCATGACCTTGTAACAGTAAAGTCCGCGGTTCGTAACAAAGGTGGTTTTAATTTGATCCGGCTCGTGCATGCGGATCTGGTTGTAGCCTGAGTAGGCTTCCATGAAGCTTAGCAGTTCGTGGCCCGCAGTGGCGTCCACGAGCTGCTCGATCCTCGGGAGAGGGAAGCTGTCTTTCGGGCAGGCTTTGTTGAGATCTTTGTAGTCGATACAGATCCGCCACTTCCCGTTTGGCTTCTTGACCATTACCACATTGGACACCCACTTGGGGTGCTCCGCCTCCCTGATGAAGTCGGCGGCGAGAAGTTTGTCAACTTCTTCACCAATGGCTTGGTACCTGTCCCCACTGAACGCCCGTCGCGGTTGAACGCGCTCGGCCACTCTCTTGTCGTCGTTGAGATGATGAACCATGATCTCGGGGTCGATCCCCGGCATGTCGGCGTGTGTCCACGCAAAGACATCTTTGTGCTCTCGGAGGAAAGCGGCGAGCTCGATTCGGGTCTCAGACGCGAGTTGGGCGCCTACCTTGACCACTTGGTCAGGTTTGGCGTCGTCCAACACGACGGGAACGAGGTCGTCCGGTGTCTCCACCTTTCGACGCTCGACTTCGTCCCTTTGGTCTAGCTCTCCGAAGGTGCCTCCTTCCTCTAACTTGCACGGGAATTTGTCTCCGAGTTGGAAGACGGTGCTCACCACCTTCGCTTTCCCTTTTCCGTCCACGCCCTGGATGTAGCACATCCTCGCCATGGATTGGTCTCCCAACATCACGGCGATCCCTTTATCGGTCGGGAACTTCATCATCAGGTGGTACGTGGACGTTATGGCCTTCAACCGATTGAGAGTCGGGCGGCCGACGATGATGTTGTAAGCCGAAGGCTGATCCACCACCAGGAACGACACGATGTGGGTAACCTCGAGCCCCCCCGGCGTATCGAAGGTAACCGGGAGGTCGATAGTTCCCTCCGTCATAACCCTCTCCCCAGAGAAGCCGAAGAGCGGGGTTGAGATCGGGGTCGGTCTTACCCCGGAGAGCTTCATCCTGTCCAACGCAGATTTGAAGATTATGTCGGCGGAGCTCCCATTGTCGATCAGGATTCTTCGGACGAGATTGTTGGCGACCGGGGCAGAGACGACTATCGCGTCATTGTGTGGATGGAGAACTCGCGTTGCTTCTTGTCCGGTGAAGAACATGGACTCGAAGGGGGCCGGAGGAGGGACCTCGTACGTGTGGTTGATGTAGTGCGCTATTTTCCCTTGGGAAACTTCGCGCACGTACTTCTTCCTTTGCGTAGCCGAGTCTCCGAACTCCGGGCCACCCAAGATTGCACCCAGGACGTGAAGTTGCGAGCTCTCCGGCTCTTCGTTTGTCGCGCGGTCCGTGACAGTCACCGTCGCTGGACCTTTCTTCCCTTGCCGCGGGCGACCTCCGTGTGCCGCGGCCGTCCCGATAGTTCTCAGGACGTACTCTTTAAGCTTCCCATCTTGAATCAGGGCCTCAATCTGACGCTTGAGTTGATAGCATTCGGATGTCAGGTGCCCGTGATCTTGATGGTAATCACAGTACTTGCTTTGATCCCTCTTGGCGGGATCCTTCGTGAGCGGGGTCGGGCTCCCCAACTTGTCACGGTGCAGAGCTAGGATTTGCTCCGGCGGAGTGTTCAGAGGAGTGAATGGCGAGAACCTCCGGAAGCTGTCGACATGCGACGGCTTCGGCCCGGGGAGGGAACGGCCGTTAGGGGCCTGGCTTCCCTTATTCCTCCTCTTTCGGGGGTCGGGACGATCTTCATCTCGATCGTGGCGGCGACTCCCCTGTCGTCCTGCCTTTCGGCCATCTCGGCCATCGAGATAGTCCTCGACTCCCATGTATGTGCGGGCTCTTGTCATCAGCTCCGCCATGTCACGCGGGACTTGGCCAACAATAGACTTGAGGAAGTCGCTCGTGAGCACTCCCTCGGTGATCGCCGTGATGGCGTCCCTGTCGTCGAACCCTTCGACCTTGTGAGACTCCTCGGTGAAGCGAGCGAGGTATTGTCTCAACGTCTCGTCTCTTCCTTGTCGGATAGAGAGGAGGTGGGTCTTCGGCTTCTTTTGCGCCACGAGGGTGGCGAATCGGGCGAGGAAAGCCTCTCGCAAGGCCCGGAAAGACGGGATGCTTCCCGGCCTCAAGCTTCGGAACCACTCAAACCCCGAGCCTGTGAGGGTCAGGCTGAAGGCTTGGCAGAGGGTGGCGTCCGCCTGCCCCTGCATAGTCATCCACGTCTCATAGTGTTGGACGTGGAAGTGGGGGTCCGTACGTCCATCGTAGGGGGGAATGGACGGTAACTTGAAGTTCCCCACGCATGGTTGCGCGAGGATTTGTGCGGCGAAGGGAGAGTATGATTCCTCGATCCCTCCGTACGGCCTTTGCCTCCCCGACTCCCTCATTTCGATGATTTGATTCTGGAGGCTTTGAATCATCGTGACCATGTCGAGCCCGTTAGCGGGGCCGATCGTCGGGGCCACGGGAGTCACCGGTTGGCGTTCGTTGGACGCTTGGTCCACGACATTGGCCTGCGGTCGGCCGAGAGTTGCGGCGGGGAGCGCGTCCCTTCGAGAGTTTAGCCTTTGGCGGAGATCCTCCCCTCGGGAGTTTCTCTGCGCCGTCAAGCGCTCTCTAAGGTCCGCACTCGGTGCGGGGCGAGGTGAGGTCGCCCTTGGTCGGGCCGTCCGGCGGGCGCTTCGGCTGTCGGCCCCATCATCTACCAGAGTCGCTCTCTCCTCGGCGAGGGGCCGTGTCCGGCCACCTCTTGAAACCGAGGGGGCGAGTCCCCAGGAATGTGACCGTGCCTGCTGCCGCACTATGTGCGACGGTCCGGCCAAAGCGTCGTTGGGCCTCTCGGGCCGCGAAGGGGCGAGGCTAGGCGTTGCCTCGTTGGTCCTCGACTCCCCCACATATTCGGAGTCGGAGTAGTCTTTGGCGGACCTATCCTCAACGTCATAGCCGAGGAGGTCGGCTATGAGCGAACCATCGACGCCGGGGCGGTCAAGGAGCTCCGCAAGCCGCCGGGCCGTGTCCTCTCGGAGCGCGGCCTCGGGGTCAACCATCGGGTCTTGGGGCTGGCTCTCGCTATCGCGAGGTTGCTCTTCAAGACGATGTGCGAGGTGCCGAAGACCGTACCTCGAGCCAGTCGCTCGGGTACCCGCGGAGGTAGTGGGAATGTGACTCATCTCTCGAGAGTCGTGAGAACAAAGGGAGAAAACTGGTAGAGGGAATGCGTCGTCAAGGTCGAGAGATCCCCTCCTTCTAGCGCCAAAATGTTGTCGCAGTTTTTCGGACAACGATTCAGGAGTCGTAGATGGTTAGACCCAAGGCCGGACCAAGTGGTCTCGTCTCGACTCGAGCGTGTCGGGCTTGGTATCCCAAGCTGTCACTTAGCTGTAGATGATCTCTATCTCGTCCAAGCACCTGAAACGTGAACAGAAAGGTGTGAACTACAAAGGGGAAACAGAGGGGTTGCCTCTGTTTACCTCTCCGACGCTCAACATTAGTAGGATTGAGGTGGTTTGTAGAGGGTTTAGTGTTTAGAGGTCGAGACTTTAGAGAAACGAGCGAGGTACGAGTTCGACAGCGTTTCAGTACTCAAATTCGGATTACCTGGACTAGAGAATGGACTCCTCTATTTATAGGCGACCAAGAGACGTGTTGAGGGTCCCTTGGCCGAGTGAGGCTGAGTCGGCCATCGGCCGAGTGAGGTTGGGCCGGCCGATGGCCGAGTGAGATGATGGTCGCCGAGGGAGATTCACTCGGCCAATGGCCGAGTGAAGGAATGGGCGCCGGGTGAGCTTGACTCGGCCACCGGCCGAGTGATGGCCGAGCGAAGAGTCTGGGCCGAGAGAAGACTCACTCGGCTGTTGGCCGAGTGAGCTGTTGGGCCGGCAGGGGTCTTCATTCGGCCTTCGGCCGACCGAGCGTGCTGGGCCGCCCGGGGCCTCACGAGCATGGTGGGCCGGCTGGAGACTTCATTCGGCCCTTGGCCGGGCGAACACGCTGGGACGTCTGAGGCTTCATTCGGCCATGGGCCGAGTGAGTATGGTGGGCCTCGTCCGGCCATTGTCCGAGTGAGCATATGGAGAAGTTCACTCGGCCATTGGCCGAGTGATGGGCTTGGACCGAGAGAAGGCTCACTCGGCCATTGGCCGAGT
Organism: Urtica dioica subsp. dioica; assembly: GCF_054948205.1. Classification (NCBI taxonomy): domain Eukaryota; kingdom Viridiplantae; phylum Streptophyta; class Magnoliopsida; order Rosales; family Urticaceae; genus Urtica; species Urtica dioica. The sequence goes on along the minus strand of NC_142759.1, from coordinate 36,516,856 downwards.
GAGTTGATGGGCCGGCCGAGTGTGGGCTGGAAGTAGGGTTTCACTCGGCCAATGGCCGAGTGAGCCTGCTCGGCCGCCCGAAATGTCGATCGAGCCGTCGGACCTCGTCGGGCCGATAACAGTATGAACTCAACTCGAGGAGATTTTTGTAGAGTCGGCACGAGGAGTAGCTAGTCGACTCGTGGACTCGGTACTCAACTTGAGGAGTGAACTCAACTCGAGGGGAAATGTAGAGTCGGCACGAGGAGTAGCTCGTCGACTCGTGTACTCGGTACTCGACTCGAGGAGTGAATTCAACTCGAAGAGCAATGTAGAGTCGGCACGAGGAGTGGCTTGTCGACTCGTGGACTCGGTACTCAACTTGAGGAGTGAACTCAACTCGAGGGGAAATGTAAAGTCGGCATGAGGAGTAGCTCGTCGACTTGTGGACTCGGTACTCGATTCGAGGAGTGAACTCAACTCGAAGAGAAATGTAGAGTCGGCACGAGGAGTGGCTTGTCGACTCGTGGACTCGGTACTCGACTCGAGGAGTGAACTCAACTCGAGGAGAAACGTAGAGTCGCCACGACGAGTAGCTAGTCGACTCGTGGACTCGGTACTCGACTCGAGGAGTGAACTCAACTCGAGGAGAAACGTAGAGTCGGCACGAGGAGTAGCTTGTCGACTCGTGGACTCGGCACTCGACTCGAGGAGTGGACTCAACTCGAGGAGAAATGTAGAGTTGGCACGAGGAGTATCTTGTCGACTCGTGTACTCGGTACTCGACTCGAGGAGTGAACTCAACTCGAGGAGAAACGTAGAGTCGGCATGAGGAGTAGCTTGTCGACTCGTGGACTCGCACTCGACTCGAGGAGTGAACTCAACTCGAGGAGAAACGTAGAGTCGGCACGAGGAGTAGCTTGTCGACTCGTGGACTCGGCACTCGACTCGAGGAGTGGACTCAACTCGAGGAGAAATGTAGAGTCGGCACGAGGAGTATCTTGTCGACTCATGGACTCGGTACTTGACTCGAGGAGTGAACTCAACTCGAGGAGAAACTTAGAGTCGGCATGAGGAGTAGCTTGTCGACTCGTGGACTCGGCACTCGACTCGAGGAGTGAACTCAACTCGAGGAGAAAGATAGAGTCGGCACGAGGAGTAGCTTGTCGACTCGTGGACTCGGCACTCGACTCGTGGAGTGGACTCAACTCGAGGAGAAATGTAGAGTCGGCACGAGGAGTATCTTGTCGACTCGTGGACTCGGTACTCGACTCGAGGAGTGAACTCAACTCGAGGAGAAACGTAGAGTCGGCATGAGGAGTAGCTTGTCGACTCGTGGACTCGGCACTCGACTCGTGGAGTGGACTCAACTCGAGGAGAAATGTAGAGTCGGCACGAGGAGTATCTTGTCGACTCGTGGACTCGGTACTCGACTCGAGGAGTGAACTCAACTCGAGGAGAAACGTAGAGTCGGCATGAGTAGTAGCTTGTCGACTCGTGGACTCGGCACTCGACTCGGGGAGTGGACTCAACTCGAGGAGAAACATAGAGTCGGCACGAGGAGTAGCTTGTCGACTCGTGGACTCGGCACTCGACTCGTGGAGTGGACTCAACTCGAGGAGAAATGTAGAGTCGTTACGAGGAGTAGCTAGTCGACTCGTGGACTCGGTACTCGACTCGAGGAATGAACTCAACTCAAGGAGGAATGTTGAGTCGGCACGAGGAGAAGCAAGTCGACTCGATGACTCGGTACTCGACTCGAGGAATGAACTCAACTCGAGGAGAAATGTAGAGTCGGCACGAGGAGTAGCTAGTCGAGTCGTGGACTCGGTACTCGACTCGAGGAATGAACTCAACTCGAGGAGTTTTTTGTAGAGTCGGCACGAGGAGTAGCTAGTCGACTCGTGGACTCGGTACTCGAATCAAGGTATGAACTCAACTCGAGGAGATTTTTGTAGAGTCGGCACGAGGAGTAGCTAGTCGACTCGTGGATTCGGTACTCAACTTGAGAAGTGAACTCAACTCGAGGGGAAATGTAGAGTCGGCACGAGGAGTAGCTCGTCGACTCGTGGACTCGGTACTCGACTCGAGGAGTGAATTCAACTCGAAGAGCAATGTAGAGTCGGCACGAGGAGTGGCTTGTCGACTCGTGGACTCGGTACTCGACTCGAGGAGTGAACTCAACTCGAGGAGAAACGTAGAGTCGCCACGACGAGTAGCTACTCGACTCGTGGACTCGGTACTCGACTCGAGGAGTGAACTCAACTCGAGGAGAAATGTAGAGTCGGCACGAGGAGTGGCTTGTTGACTCGTGGACTCGGTACTCGACTCGAGGAGTGAACTCAACTCGAGGAGAAATGTAGAGTCGGCACGAGGAGTAGCTAGTCGACTCGTGGACTCGGTACTAGACTCGAGGAGAAATGTAGAGTCGGCACAAGGAGTAGCTCGTCGACTCGTCGACTCGGTACTCGACTCGAGGAGTGAACTCAACTCGATGAGAAATGTAGAGTCGGCATGAGGAGTAGCTACTCGACTCGTGGACTCGGTACTCGACTCGAGGAGTGAACTCAACTCGAGGAGAAACGTAGAGTCGGCACGAGGAGTAGCTTGTCGACTCGTGGACTCGGCACTCGACTCGAGGAGTGGACTCAACTCGAGGAGAAATGTAGAGTTGGCACGAGGAGTATCTTGTCGACTCGTGTACTCGGTACTCGACTCGAGGAGTGAACTCAACTCGAGGAGAAACGTAGAGTCGGCATGAGGAGTAGCTTGTCGACTCGCACTCGACTCGAGGAGTGAACTCAACTCGAGGAGAAACGTAGAGTCGGCACGAGGAGTAGCTTGTCGACTCGTGGACTCGGCACTCGACTCGAGGAGTGGACTCAACTCGAGGAGAAATGTAGAGTCGGCACGAGGAGTATCTTGTCGACTCATGGACTCGGTACTTGACTCGAGGAGTGAACTCAACTCGAGGAGAAACTTAGAGTCGGCATGAGGAGTAGCTTGTCGACTCGTGGACTCGGCACTCGACTCGAGGAGTGAACTCAACTCGAGGAGAAAGATAGAGTCGGCACGAGGAGTAGCTTGTCGACTCGTGGACTCGGCACTCGACTCGTGGAGTGGACTCAACTCGAGGAGAAATGTAGAGTCGGCACGAGGAGTATCTTGTCGACTCGTGGACTCGGTACTCGACTCGAGGAGTGAACTCAACTCGAGGAGAAACGTAGAGTCGGCATGAGGAGTAGCTTGTCGACTCGTGGACTCGGCACTCGACTCGTGGAGTGGACTCAACTCGAGGAGAAATGTAGAGTCGGCACGAGGAGTATCTTGTCGACTCGTGGACTCGGTACTCGACTCGAGGAGTGAACTCAACTCGAGGAGAAACGTAGAGTCGGCATGAGTAGTAGCTTGTCGACTCGTGGACTCGGCACTCGACTCGGGGAGTGGACTCAACTCGAGGAGAAACATAGAGTCGGCACGAGGAGTAGCTTGTCGACTCGTGGACTCGGCACTCGACTCGTGGAGTGGACTCAACTCGAGGAGAAATGTAGAGTCGTTACGAGGAGTAGCTAGTCGACTCGTGGACTCGGTACTCGACTCGAGGAATGAACTCAACTCAAGGAGGAATGTAGAGTCGGCACGAGGAGAAGCAAGTCGACTCGATGACTCGGTACTCGACTCGAGGAATGAACTCAACTCGAGGAGAAATGTAGAGTCGGCACGAGGAGTAGCTAGTCGAGTCGTGGACTCGGTACTCGACTCGAGGAATGAACTCAACTCGAGGAGTTTTTTGTAGAGTCGGCACGAGGAGTAGCTAGTCGACTCGTGGACTCGGTACTCGAATCAAGGTATGAACTCAACTCGAGGAGATTTTTGTAGAGTCGGCACGAGGAGTAGCTAGTCGACTCGTGGATTCGGTACTCAACTTGAGAAGTGAACTCAACTCGAGGGGAAATGTAGAGTCGGCACGAGGAGTAGCTCGTCGACTCGTGGACTCGGTACTCGACTCGAGGAGTGAATTCAACTCGAAGAGCAATGTAGAGTCGGCACGAGGAGTGGCTTGTCGACTCGTGGACTCGGTACTCGACTCGAGGAGTGAACTCAACTAGAGGAGAAACGTAGAGTCGCCACGACGAGTAGCTACTCGACTCGTGGACTCGGTACTCGACTCGAGGAGTGAACTCAACTCGAGGAGAAATGTAGAGTCGGCACGAGGAGTGGCTTGTTGACTCGTGGACTCGGTACTCGACTCGAGGAGTGAACTCAACTCGAGGAGAAATGTAGAGTCGGCACGAGGAGTAGCTAGTCGACTCGTGGACTCGGTACTAGACTCGAGGAGAAATGTAGAGTCGGCACAAGGAGTAGCTCGTCGACTCGTCGACTCGGTACTCGACTCGAGGAGTGAACTCAACTCGATGAGAAATGTAGAGTCGGCATGAGGAGTAGCTACTCGACTCGTGGACTCGGTACTCGACTCGAGGAGTGAACTCAACTTGAGGAGAAATGTAGAGTTGGCACGAGGGGTAGCTAGTCGATTCGTGGACTTGTACTCGACTCGAGGAGAAATGTAGAGTCGGCCCGAGGAGTAGCTTGTCGACTCGTGGACTCGGTACACGACTCGAGGAGTGAACTCAACTCGAGGAGAAACGTAGAGTCGCCACGAGGAGTAGCTTGTCAACTCGTGGACTCGGCACTCGACTCGAGGAGTGAACTCAACTCGAGGAGAAACGTAGAGTCGCCACGAGGAGTAGCTAGTCGACTCGTGGACTCGGTACTCAATTCGAGGAGTGAACTCAACTCGAGGAGAAATGTAGAGTCGGCACGAGGAGTAGCTTGTCGACTCGTGGACTCGGTACTCGACTCGAGGAGTGAACTCAACTCGAGGAGAAACGTAGAGTCGGCATCAGGAGTAGCTTGTCGACTCGTGGACTCGGCGCTCGACTCGAGGAGTGAACTCAACTCGAGGAGAAACGTAGAGTCGGCACGAGGAGTAGCTTGTCGACTCGTGGACTCGGCACTCGACTCGAGGAGTGGACTCAACTCGAGGAGAAATGTAGAGTCGGCACGAGGAGTATCTTGTCGACTCGTGGACTCGGTACTCGACTCGAGGAGTGAACTCAACTCGAGGAGAAACGTAGAGTCGGCATGAGGAGTAGCTTGTCGACTCGTGGACTCGCACTCGACTCGAGGAGTGAACTCAACTCGAGGAGAAACGTAGAGTCGGCACGAGGAGTAGCTTGTCGACTCGTGGACTCGGCACTCGACTCGAGGAGTGGACTCAACTCGAGGAGAAATGTAGAGTCGGCACGAGGAGTATCTTGTCGACTCGTGGACTCGGTACTCGACTCGAGGAGTGAACTCAACTCGAGGAGAAATGTAGAGTCGGCATGAGGAGTAGCTTGTCGACTCGTGGACTCGCACTCGACTCGAGGAGTGAACTCAACTCGAGGAGAAACGTAGAGTCGGCACGAGGAGTAGCTTGTCGACTCGTGGACTCGGCACTCGACTCGAGGAGTGGACTCAACTCGAGGAGAAATGTAGAGTCGGCACGAGGAGTATCTTGTCGACTCATGGACTCGGTACTCGACTCGAGGAGTGAACTCAACTCGAGGAGAAACGTAGAGTCGGCATGAGGAGTAGCTTGTCGACTCGTGGACTCGGCACTCGACTCGAGGAGAAATGTAGAGTCGGCACGAGGAGTAGCTTGTCGACTCGTGGACTCGGTACACGACTCGAGGAGTGAACTCAACTCGAGGAGAAACGTAGAGTCGCCACGAGGAGTAGCTTGTCAACTCGTGGACTCGGCACTCGACTCGAGGAGTGAACTCAACTCGAGGAGAAACGTAGAGTCGCCACGAGGAGTAGCTAGTCGACTCGTGGACTCGGTACTCGATTCGAGGAGTGAACTCAACTCGAGGAGAAATGTAGAGTCGGCACGAGGAGTAGCTTGTCGACTCGTGGACTCGGTACTCGACTCGAGGATTGAACTCAACTCGAGGAGAAACGTAGAGTCGGCATCAGGAGTAGCTTGTCGACTCGTGGACTCGGCGCTCGACTCGAGGAGTGTACTCAACTCGAGGAGAAACGTAGAGTCGGCACGAGGAGTAGCTTGTCGACTCGTGGACTCGGCACTCGACTCGAGGAGTGGACTCAACTCGAGGAGAAATGTAGAGTCGGCACGAGGAGTATCTTGTCGACTCGTGGACTCGGTACTCGACTCGAGGAGTGAACTCAACTCGAGGAGAAACGTAGAGTCGGCATGAGGAGTAGCTTGTCGACTCGTGGACTCGCACTCGACTCGAGGAGTGAACTCAACTCGAGGAGAAACGTAGAGTCGGCACGAGGAGTAGCTTGTCGACTCGTGGACTCGGCACTCGACTCGAGGAGTGGACTCAACTCGAGGAGAAATGTAGAGTCGGCACGAGGAGTATCTTGTCGACTCATGGACTCGGTACTCGACTCGAGGAGTGAACTCAACTCGAGGAGAAACGTAGAGTCGGCATGAGGAGTAGCTTGTCGACTCGTGGACTCGGCACTCGACTCGAGGAGAAATGTAGAGTCGGCACGAGGAGTAGCTCGTCGACTCGTCGACTCGGTACTCGACTCGAGGAGTGAACTCAACTCGATGAGAAATGTAGAGTCGGCATGAGGAGTAGCTTGTCGACTCATGGACTCGGTACTCGACTCGAGGAGTGAACTCAACTCGAGGAGAAACATAGAGTCGGCACGAGGAGTAGTTTGTCGACTCGTGGACTCGGCACTCGACTCGTGGAGTGGACTCAACTCGAGGAGAAATGTAGAGTCGGCACGAGGAGTAGCTAGTCGACTCGTGGACTCGGTACTCGACTCGAGGAATGAACTCAACTCGAGGAGTTTTTTGTAGAGTCGGCACGAGGAGTAGCTAGTCGACTCGTGGACCCGGTACTCGACTCGAGGTATGAACTCAACTCCAGGAGATTTTTGTAGAGTCGGCACGAGGAGTAGCTAGTCGACTCGTGGACTCGGTACTCAACTTGAGGAGTGAACTCAACTCGAGGGGAAATGTAGAGTCGTCACGAGGAGTAGCTCGTCGACTTGTGGACTCGGTACTCGACTCGAGGAGTGAACTCAACTCGAAGAGAAATGTAGAGTCGGCACGAGGAGTGGCTTGTCGACTCGTGGACTCGGTACTCGACTCGAGGAGTGAACTCAACTCGAGGAGAAACGTAGAGTCGCCACGACGAGTAGCTAGTCGACTCGTGGACTCGGTACTCGACTCGAGGAGTGAACTCAACTCGAGGAGAAATGTAGAGTCGGCACGAGGAGTGGCTTGTTGACTCGTGGACTCGGTACTCGAATCGAGGAGTGAACTCAACTCGAGGAGAAATGTAGAGTCGGCACGAGGAGTAGCTAGTCGACTCGTGGACTCGGTACTAGACTCGAGGAGAAATGTAGAGTCGGCACGAGGAGTAGCTTGTCGACTTGTGGACTCGGCACTCGACTCGAGGAGTGGACTCAATTCGAGGAGAAATGTAGACTCGGCACGAGGAGTATCTTGTCGACTCGTGGACTCGGTACTCGACTCGAGGAGTGAACTCAACTCGAGGAGAAACGTAGAGTCGGCATGAGGAGTAGCTTGTCGACTCGTGGACTCGCACTCGACTCGAGGAGTGAACTCAACTCGAGGAGAAACGTAGAGTCGGCACGAGGAGTAGCTTGTCGACTCGTGGACTCGGCACTCGACTCGAGGAGTGGACTCAACTCGAGGAGAAATGTAGAGTCGGCACGAGGAGTATCTTGTCGACTCATGGACTCGGTACTCGACTCAAGGAGTGAACTCAACTCGAGGAGAAACGTAGAGTCGGCATGAGGAGTAGCTTGTCGACTCGTGGACTCGGCACTCGACTCGAGGAGTGAACTCAACTCGAGGAGAAACATAGAGTCGGCACGAGGAGTAGCTTGCCGACTCGTGGACTCGGCACTCGACTCGTGGAGTGGACTCAACTCGAGGAGAAATGTAGAGTCGGCACGAGGAGTAGCTAGTCGACTCGTGGACTCGGTACTTGACTCGAGGAATGAACTCAACTCAAGGAGGAATGTAGAGTCGGCACGAGGAGAAGCAAGTCGACTCGTTGACTCGGTACTCGACTCGAGGAATGAACTCAACTCGAAGAGAAATGTAGAGTCGGCACGAGGAGTAGCTAGTCGACTCGTGGACTCGGTACTCGACTCGAGGAATAAACTCAACTCGAGGAGTTTTTTGTAGAGTCGGCACGAGGAGTAGCTAGTCGACTCGTGGACTCGGTACTCGACTCGAGGTATGAACTCAACTCGAGGAGATTTTTGTAGAGTCGGCACGAGGAGTAGCTAGTCGACTCGTGGACTCGGTACTCGACTCGAGGAGTGAACTCAACTCGAGGAGAAACGTAGAGTCGGCATGAGGAGTAGCTTGTCGACTCGTGGACTCGGCACTCGACTCGAGGAGAAATGTAGAGTCGGCACGAGGAGTAGCTTGTCGACTCGTGGACTCGGTACACGACTCGAGGAGTGAACTCAACTCGAGGAGAAACGTAGAGTCGCCACGAGGAGTAGCTTGTCAACTCGTGGACTCGGCACTCGACTCGAGGAGTGAACTCAACTCGAGGAGAAACGTAGAGTCGCCACGAGGAGTAGCTAGTCGACTCGTGGACTCGGTACTCGATTCGAGGAGTGAACTCAACTCGAGGAGAAATGTAGAGTCGGCACGAGGAGTAGCTTGTCGACTCGTGGACTCGGTACTCGACTCGAGGATTGAACTCAACTCGAGGAGAAACGTAGAGTCGGCATCAGGAGTAGCTTGTCGACTCGTTGACTCGGCGCTCGACTCGAGGAGTGTACTCAACTCGAGGAGAAACGTAGAGTCGGCACGAGGAGTAGCTTGTCGACTCGTGGACTCGGCACTCGACTCGAGGAGTGGACTCAACTCGAGGAGAAATGTAGAGTCGGCACGAGGAGTATCTTGTCGACTCGTGGACTCGGTACTCGACTCGAGGAGTGAACTCAACTCGAGGAGAAACGTAGAGTCGGCATGAGGAGTAGCTTGTCGACTCGTGGACTCGCACTCGACTCGAGGAGTGAACTCAACTCGAGGAGAAACGTAGAGTCGGCACGAGGAGTAGCTTGTCGACTCGTGGACTCGGCACTCGACTCGAGGAGTGGACTCAACTCGAGGAGAAATGTAGAGTCGGCACGAGGAGTATCTTGTCGACTCATGGACTCGGTACTCGACTCGAGGAGTGAACTCAACTCGAGGAGAAACGTAGAGTCGGCATGAGGAGTAGCTTGTCGACTCGTGGACTCGGCACTCGACTCGAGGAGAAATGTAGAGTCGGCACGAGGAGTAGCTCGTCGACTCGTCGACTCGGTACTCGACTCGAGGAGTGAACTCAACTCGATGAGAAATGTAGAGTCGGCATGAGGAGTAGCTTGTCGACTCATGGACTCGGTACTCGACTCGAGGAGTGAACTCAACTCGAGGAGAAACATAGAGTCGGCACGAGGAGTAGTTTGTCGACTCGTGGACTCGGCACTCGACTCGTGGAGTGGACTCAACTCGAGGAGAAATGTAGAGTCGGCACGAGGAGTAGCTAGTCGACTCGTGGACTCGGTACTCGACTCGAGGAATGAACTCAACTCGAGGAGTTTTTTGTAGAGTCGGCACGAGGAGTAGCTAGTCGACTCGTGGACTCGGTACTCGACTCGAGGTATGAACTCAACTCCAGGAGATTTTTGTAGAGTCGGCACGAGGAGTAGCTAGTCGACTCGTGGACTCGGTACTCAACTTGAGGAGTGAACTCAACTCGAGGGGAAATGTAGAGTCGGCACGAGGAGTAGCTCGTCGACTTGTGGACTCGGTACTCGACTCGAGGAGTGAACTCAACTCGAAGAGAAATGTAGAGTCGGCACGAGGAGTGGCTTGTCGACTCGTGGACTCGGTACTCGACTCGAGGAGTGAACTCAACTCGAGGAGAAACGTAGAGTCGCCAAGACGAGTAGCTAGTCGACTCGTGGACTCGGTACTCGACTCGAGGAGTGAACTCAACTCGAGGAGAAATGTAGAGTCGGCACGAGGAGTGGCTTGTCGACTCGTGGACTCGGTACTCGACTCGAGGAGTGAACTCAACTCGAGGAGAAATGTAGAGTCGGCACGAGGAGTAGCTAGTCGACTCGTGGACTCGGTACTAGACTCGAGGAGAAATGTAGAGTCGGCACGAGGAGTAGCTTGTCGACTTGTGGACTCGGCACTCGACTCGAGGAGTGGACTCAACTCGAGGAGAAATGTAGAGTCGGCACGAGGAGTATCTTGTCGACTCGTGGACTCGGTACTCGACTCGAGGAGTGAACTCAACTCGAGCAGAAACGTAGTGTCGGCATGAGGAGTAGCTTGTCGACTCGTGGACTCGCACTCGACTCGAGGAGTGAACTCAACTCGAGGAGAAACGTAGAGTCGGCACGAGGAGTAGCTTGTCGACTCGTGGACTCGGCACTCGACTCGAGGAGTGGACTCAACTCGAGGAGAAATGTAGAGTCGGCACGAGGAGTAGCTTGTCGACTCATGGACTCGGTACTCGACTCGAGGAGTGAACTCAACTCGAGGAGAAACGTAGAGTCGGCATGAGGAGTAGCTTGTCGACTCGTGGACTCGGCACTCGACTCGAGGAGTGAACTCAACTCGAGGAGAAACGTAGAGTCGGCACGAGGAGTAGCTTGTCGACTCGTGGACTCGGCACTCGACTCGAGGAGTGGACTCAACTCGAGGAGAAATGTAGAGTCGGCACGAGGAGTAGCTTGTCGACTCATGGACTCGGTACTCGACTCGAGGAGTGAACTCAACTCGAGGAGAAACGTAGAGTCGGCATGAGGAGTAGCTTGTCGACTCGTGGACTCGGCACTCGACTCGAGGAGTGAACTCAACTCGAGGAGAAACATAGAGTCGGCACGAGGAGTAGCTTGCCGACTCGTGGACTCGGCACTCGACTCGTGGAGTGGACTCAACTCGAGGAGAAATGTAGAGTCGGCACGAGGAGTAGCTAGTCGACTCGTGGACTCGGTACTTGACTCGAGGAATGAACTCAACTCAAGGAGGAATGTAGAGTCGGCACGAGGAGAAGCAAGTCGACTCGTTGACTCGGTACTCGACTCAAGGAATGAACTCAACTCGAAGAGAAATGTAGAGTCGGCACGAGGAGTAGCTAGTCGACTCGTGGACTCGGTACTCGACTCGAGGAATAAACTCAACTCGAGGAGTTTTTTGTAGAGTCGGCACGAGGAGTAGCTTGTCAACTCGTGGACTCGGCACTCGACTCGAGGAGTGAACTCAACTCGAGGAGAAACGTAGAGTCGCCACGAGGAGTAGCTAGTCGACTCGTGGACTCGGTACTCGATTCGAGGAGTGAACTCAACTCGAGGAGAAATGTAGAGTCGGCACGAGGAGTAGCTTGTCGACTCGTGGACTCGGTACTCGACTCGAGGAGTGAACTCAACTCGAGGAGAAACGTAGAGTCGGCATCAGGAGTAGCTTGTCGACTCGTGGACTCGGCGCTCGACTCGAGGAGTGTACTTAACTCGAGGAGAAACGTAGAGTCGGCACAAGGAGTAGCTTGTCGACTCGTGGACTCGGCACTCGACTCGAGGAGTGGACTCAACTCGAGGAGAAATGTAGAGTCGGCACGAGGAGTATCTAGTCGACTTATGGACTCGGTACTCGACTCGAGGAGTGAACTCAACTCGAGGAGAAACGTAGAGTCGGCATGAGGAGTAGCTTGTCGACTCGTGGACTCGGCACTCGACTCGGGGAGTGAACTCAACTCGAGGAGAAACATAGAGTCGGCACGAGGAGTAGCTTGTCGACTCGTGGACTCGGCACTCGACTCGTGGAGTGGACTCAACTCGAGGAGAAATGTAGAGTCGTTACGAGGAGTAGCTAGTCGACTCGTGGACTCGGTACTTGACTCGAGGAATGAACTCAACTCAAGGAGGAATGTAGAGTCGGCACGAGGAGAAGCAAGTCGACTCGTTGACTCGGTACTCGACTCGAGGAATGAACTCAACTCGAGGAGAAATGTAGAGTTGACACGAGGAGTAGCTAGTCGACTCGTGGACTCGGTACTCGACTCGAGGAATGAACTCAACTCGAGGTGTTTTTTGTAGAGTCAGCACGAGGAGTAGCTAGTCGACTCGTGGACTCGGTACTCGAATCGAGGTATGAACTCAACTCGAGGTGTTTTTTGTAGAGTCGCCACGAGGAGTAGCTAGTCGACTCATGGACTCGGTACTCAACTTGAGGAGTGAACTCAACTCGAGGAGAAACGTAGAGTCGGCACGAGGAGTAGCTTGTCGACTCGTGGACTCGGCACTCGACTCGAGGAGTGGACTCAACTCGAGGAGAAATGTAGAGTCGGCACGAGGAGTAGCTTGTCTTCTCATGGACTCGGTACTCGACTCGAGGAGTGAACTCAACTCGAGGAGAAACGTAGAGTCGGCATGAGGAGTAGCTTGTCGACTCGTGGACTCGGCACTCGACTCGAGGAGTGAACTCAACTCGAGGAGAAACATAGAGTCGGCACGAGGAGTAGCTTGCCGACTCGTGGACTCGGCACTCGACTCGTGGAGTGGACTCAACTCGAGGAGAAATGTAGAGTCGGCACGAGGAGTAGCTAGTCGACTCGTGGACTCGGTACTTGACTCGAGGAATGAACTCAACTCAAGGAGGAATGTAGAGTCGGCACGAGGAGAAGCAAGTCGACTCGTTGACTCGGTACTCGACTCAAGGAATGAACTCAACTCGAAGAGAAATGTAGAGTCGGCACGAGGAGTAGCTAGTCGACTCGTGGACTCGGTACTCGACTCGAGGAATAAACTCAACTCGAGGAGTTTTTTGTAGAGTCGGCACGAGGAGTAGCTTGTCAACTCGTGGACTCGGCACTCGACTCGAGGAGTGAACTCAACTCGAGGAGAAACGTAGAGTCGCCACGAGGAGTAGCTAGTCGACTCGTGGACTCGGTACTCGATTCGAGGAGTGAACTCAACTCGAGGAGAAATGTAGAGTCGGCACGAGGAGTAGCTTGTCGACTCGTGGACTCGGTACTCGACTCGAGGAGTGAACTCAACTCGAGGAGAAACGTAGAGTCGGCATCAGGAGTAGCTTGTCGACTCGTGGACTCGGCGCTCGACTCGAGGAGTGTACTTAACTCGAGGAGAAACGTAGAGTCGGCACAAGGAGTAGCTTGTCGACTCGTGGACTCGGCACTCGACTCGAGGAGTGGACTCAACTCGAGGAGAAATGTAGAGTCGGCACGAGGAGTATCTAGTCGACTTATGGACTCGGTACTCGACTCGAGGAGTGAACTCAACTCGAGGAGAAACGTAGAGTCGGCACGAGGAGTAGCTTGTCGACTCGTGGACTCGGCACTCGACTCGTGGAGTGGACTCAACTCGAGGAGAAATGTAGAGTCGTTACGAGGAGTAGCTAGTCGACTCGTGGACTCGGTACTTGACTCGAGGAATGAACTCAACTCAAGGAGGAATGTAGAGTCGGCACGAGGAGAAGCAAGTCGACTCGTTGACTCGGTACTCGACTCGAGGAATGAACTCAACTCGAGGAGAAATGTAGAGTTGACACGAGGAGTAGCTAGTCGACTCGTGGACTCGGTACTCGACTCGAGGAATGAACTCAACTCGAGGTGTTTTTTGTAGAGTCAGCACGAGGAGTAGCTAGTCGACTCGTGGACTCGGTACTCGAATCGAGGTATGAACTCAACTCGAGGTGTTTTTTGTAGAGTCGCCACGAGGAGTAGCTAGTCGACTCATGGACTCGGTACTCAACTTGAGGAGTGAACTCAACTCGAGGAGAAATGTAGAGTCGCCACGAGGAGTAGCTCGTCGACTCGTGGACTCGGTACTCGACTCGAGGAGTGAACTCAACTCGAAAAGAAATGTAGAGTCAGCACGAGGAGTAGCTTGTCGACTCGGGGACTCGATACTCGCCTCGAGGAGTGAACCCAACTCGAGGAGAAATGTGGAGTCGGCACGAGGAGTAGCCTGTCGACTCGTGGACTCGATACTCGACTCGAGGAGTAAATTCAACTCGAGGAGAAACGTAGAGTCGGCACGAGGAGTAGCTTGTCGACTCGTGGACTTGGTACTTGACTCGAGGAGTGAACTCGACTCGAGGAGAAATGTAGAGTCGGCACGAGGAGTAGCCAGTCGACTCGCGGATTCGGTACTTGACTCGAGGATTGAACCCAACTGTAGGCGACATGTAGAGTCGGAACGGGGAGTAGCTTGTCGACTCGTGCACTCGGTACTCGACTTCGAGGAGTGAACTCAACTCGAGGAGAAACGTAGATTCGGCACGAGGAGTAGCTTGTCGACTCGTGGACTCGGTACTCGACTCGAGGAGAGAACTCAACTCGAGGAGAAACGTAGAGTCGGCACGAGGAGTAGCTTGTCGACTCCTGGACTCGGTACTCGACTCGAGGAGTGAACTCAACTCGAGGATAAATGTAGTGTTGGCGCAAGGAGTAGCTTGTCGACTCGTGGACTCGGTACTCGACTCGAGGAGTGAACTCAACTCTAGGATAAACGTAGAGCCGGCGCGAGGAGTAGCTTGTCGACTCGTGGACTTGGTACTCGACTCGAGGAGTGAACTCAACTCAGGGATAAACGTAGAGCCGGCGCGAGAAGTAGCTTGTCGGCTCGTGGACTCGTGGACTCGGTACTCGACTCGAGGAATGAACTCAACTCGAGGAGAAATGTATAGTCGGCACGAGGAGTAGCTCGTCGACTCGTGGACTCGGTACTTGACTCGAGGAGCGAATTCAACTCGAGGAGAAACGTAGAGTCGGCACGAGGAGTAGCTTGCCGACTCGTGGAGTTGGTACTCGACTCGAGGAGAAACGTAGATTCGGCACGAGGAGTAGCTTGTCGACTCGTGAACTCGATACTCGACTCGAGGAGTGAATTCAACTCGAGGAGAAATGTAGAGTCGGCACGAGGAGTAGCTTGTCGACTCATGGACTCGTTATTCGACTCGAGGAGTGAACTCAACTCGAGGAGAAACGTAGAGTCGGCAGGAGGAGTAGCTTGTCGAGTTGTGGACTCGTTACTCGACTCGAGGAGTGAACTCTACTCGAGGAGAAAGGTAGAGTCGGCACGAGGAAAGGCTTGTCGACTCGTGGACTCGGTACTTGACTCGAGGAGTGAACTCAACTCGAGGAGAAACGTAGAGTCGGCATGAGGAGTAGCTTGGCGACTCGTGGACTCGGTACTCGACTCGAGGAGTGAACTCAACTCAAGGAGAAACGTAGAGTCGGCACGAGGAGTAGCTTGTCGACTCGTGGACTCAGTACTCGACTCGAGGAGAGAACTCGACTCGAGGAGAAACGTAGAGTTGGCACGAGGAGTAGCTTGTCGACTCGTGGACTCGGTACTCGACCCGAGGAGTGAACTCAACTCGAGGATAAATGTAGTGTTGGCGCAAGGAGTAGCTTGTCGACTCGTGGACTCGGTACTCGACTCGAGGAGTGAACTCAACTCTAGGATAAACGTAGAGCCGGCGCGAGGAGTAGCTTGCCGACTCGTGGACTTGGTACTCGACTCGAGGAGTGAACTCAACTCAGGGATAAACGTAGAGTCGGCGCGAGAAGTAGCTTGTCGGCTCGTGGACTCGGTACTCGACTCGAGGAATGAACTCAACTCGAGGAGAAATGTAGAGTCGGCACGAGGAGTAGCTCGTCGACTCGTGGACTCGGTACTTGACTCGAGGAGCGAATTCAACTCGAGGAGAAACGTAGAGTCGGCACGAGGAGTAGCTTGCCGACTCGTGGAGTTGGTACTCGACTCGAGGAGAAACGTAGATTCGGCACGAGGAGTAGCTTGTCGACTCGTGAACTCGATACTCGACTCGAGGAGTGAATTCAACTCGAGGAGAAATGTAGTGTCGGCACGAGGAGTAGCTTGTCGACTCATGGACTCGTTATTCGACTCGAGGAGTGAACTCAACTCGAGGAGAAACGTAGAGTCGGCAGGAGGAGTAGCTTGTCGAGTTGTGGACTCGTTACTCGACTCGAGGAGTGAACTCTACTCGAGGAGAAAGGTAGAGTCGGCACGAGGAAAGGCTTGTCGACTCGTGGACTCGGTACTCGACTCGAGGAGTGAACTCAACTCGAGGAGAAACGTAGAGTCGGCATGAGGAGTAGCTTGGCGACTCGTGGACTCGGTACTCGACTCGAGGAGTGAACTCAACTCAAGGAGAAACGTAGAGTCGGCACGAGGAGTAGCTTGTCAACTCGTGGACTCAGTACTCGACTCGAGGAGAGAACTCAACTCGAGGAGAAACGTAGAGTTGGCACGAGGAGTAGCTTGTCGACTCGTGGACTCGGTACTCGACCCGAGGAGTGAACTCAACTCGAGGATAAATGTAGTGTTGGCGCAAGGAGTAGCTTGTCGACTCGTGGACTCGGTACTCGACTCGAGGAGTGAACTCAACTCTAGGATAAACGTAGAGTCAGCATGAGGAGTAGCTTGTCGACTTGTGGACTTGGTACTGGACTCGAGGAGTGAACTCAACTCAAGGATAAACGTAGAGTCGGCGCGAGAAGTAGCTTGTCGGCTCGTGGACTCGGTACTCGACTCGAGGAATGAACTCAGCTCGAGGTGAAATGCAGAGTCGGCACGAGGAGTAGCTCGTCGACTCGTGGACTCGGTACTTGACTCGAGGAGCGAATTCAACTCGAGGAGAAACGTAGTGTCTGTTGTCAATAGTGCCCACAAGAAGAGTTGTAGTCTTTATTTTGAACATTTGATGTAATAAAGTCTCATGAAGACTCTTGCTTGTAATTGCCTATTCATTCATTAATAAAGTTGAAACGTTCATTCAATCTTCCTTGTCTGAAGCTTTATGATAAAACCATAGTCTTTTAGTCCATAAACAAACTTAACAACTTACGAAGAGACAAATGTAGATTTGCATGAACAAACTCTTCGTAGTTTGCTTAAAACGATATATTCGCAATCTTAGGGTCAAAGGACTATTGACCTCAGTATGATTGTTAGAAGAATCTATGATGTCTGGTTATGAGGCATTGAGAGTTAGGAACTCTATAGTTCTTCTAGGTATCTTCCGAAGGTACTGAATTGACCAGTGCACTTCTAGAGACAAGATAAGAACAAACCATTTAACCTCTTATGTCTCGAAGTCACTATGTATGAATTGCATCATGCTTACCTTAATCCTGAAATGAGACATGCCATTTCACACCTTAGTATTCTCATTTGAGAAAGTCAAAGTTCGGACTCACTATGTGATTCCGAACAAGGCCTATTGGTGAAGTACTAAGTTGTGAGTCTGTCATGAGTAACTTTGTGAAGTTCTCATAGATATGGAATTCATGTACAAGATTGCTGAAATGCAATGTATGTCACCTCATGCTTTGTTCCTTGGAGTGTGAATAAATGAACTGGCCAGTGTCCAAATTGAGTCTTGACTCTTTTGGATGAAACAATGTGACTTGTTAGCTCCTCGTCAATACATTGTTTCTAACTTATTCACAAGCGACAAAGGAGTTGAGGAAATAACAGCTAGAAGGGTAAAATGGTAATTTAGTAAATCCCGACTAGCTGATGACATTCATGAAGGGTAAACATAGATAATATTCAGTGGATCCGCTCATCATAATTAGGTCGAATTCTTGAGTAGAAAATAAATTCATTTGAACCGAGAGATTTTCAGTGTCAGCTCTTTAGTGGAGTCAGTTGGCATTAAGCTAAACTTGGAAAAGGTTTGTGAACTTTTGAGTCCAAGTGTTTAGCTAAAGCTTTGTTCATTTGGGTCCATGAGGTCACTGTCACGAATCACATCGATAGGAATAGTTAAACTGGAAGCTAAGCCAAAACAAGAACGAAAATAGTTAAAAGGGTATTTTTGTCTTTTGAGACATAAGGATGAAATGGATGTCAATAAATTTTGACAAGTTCATTTGATGACTTAATGTCACTCGGCCATAATATGATTAATTGGGCCTTGTGAATTAATTTCATTTCATAAGAATTTTATTGAAAACTCTTAATGGGCCTTTTTCATGTTCTCATGAATAAATGAAGAAGCTTCTAGAAGCTCCTTCTAGAAGTGAAATGGGCGCCCATAATACCCAAGGAAAGAGAGTTTATTTTGTGCATAAATGTATTTAGATACTTGCCAAAAGAAAAAGAGGAAACAAATTTCCCACACATGCAATGGGAAATTCGGCCAAGTGAGAAAAGGGAAAGCCAAGGAACAAAAAAAGGAAACAAATCCTTGCCTCTAGGAGGCAGCCTTGGGCGCCCAACAAGGAATGGGAAATGAAGGATTTTTGCTCATGAATATGTGATATTCTATAGAAGAGGAAACTACCTTATTGAAGGTGAGACCTCTCCTATAAATAGGAGCCCCATTTCCTCACAATTCATTCATCCAAGTTTAAGAGATTTGAGAGACTCTCTCTCTAGAACTTGGCCGAAGTCCTCTTCTCTCTCTCTCTAGTTTATTTTCGGTTTTCTCTTGTCTTGGCACCTAGGTCCTCACTCGACCTAGTCTTTAGCTCTGCGACTTCGAGACTCGTTCTCAAGTCGTAGTGTTTAAAAGTGCCCACTCACTAATTCCTTCTTTTCGAGTGATTTAGTGATAGAAACTTTCGTGGTTGCTCGAGGTGCCGAGGAAAGAAAAGAGAGACGTGCTGCGAGGGGAGACGAACGTTGCCAACCTTCCAAAGGCTCATCAACGTTCAAGCATCAAAAAGGTTAGTAACTTTTAAAGCTCATATTAGTTTTTATTTACATGCATATGCTCTTGTCTAGGTTAGTAAAAACTAGTTTTACTTAAAAAGAAAATTTTTAAAATTCCGCCGCTTTGCGAAGCGTTTAATCTTTTTCTTAAACCCTAGATCGATTCCAACAAATGGTATCAGAGCTATGGTCAAAGGAATGCATGTGCATGTTTTTTAAATTATGAGCTTGAAAATCGTTTTCGAAAGTTTACTAATTTTGTGACAAGTTAGAATTGTAATCTTAGATTTTTTTTTAATTTATTGCTCTTGTCTTTAAATTAAAAAAAACATGTTGATTTTCTATGAGTTTGGGATGATGTTAAAACACATTAGAATCAGTTCTAAAAGTTTTTAATTTTTTATATTGAAAAACGTGTTTTAAAGGTTTGAGAATTTTCGAGTAAATTTTGTGACTAGTTTTATTTTCTTACTAGTTCCGTTTATTTACTTGAATCGTTTTATGCATGTTGTTATTTCTTTTATTCTATGTTGTTACCCTGCTAATAAAACACAAATAAAAGCTTTAAACAACCTCATAAAACGTTCCGTTACACTCGATTCTTTTTCGCACCTAAAAGGACAAAGCTTTAATTTATTTCTTTTTCTTCGAGCTGGAATGTAAACCCGCATTAAAAGCGGCATAACTCTCTGCTCAGAAATCGAAATTTAATGATTCTTGAATCAAATTAAAGCTCTGTCTGTCCTCTGTCCAATGCCACCGGTTTCGGCTCAAAAGGACATCGGAGCCGCCAGTTATGGCGATTTTACTCCGAGGTGCGCGGCTGTCTGAAACTCCAGTTTTTTTTTTTAGAAATCCGGATTTTCAAACCCCACTACCATGAGTTATAGAACTCTAATGAGAAAACTTTCTTGAGAAAAAATGTTTTTCATATGATTATAAACATGATGTGTAAAGATTAAAAGTTTTGTTTTTTGAAAGATTAATTGAAATTGAATTTTTACAAAACTAGTTTGAATTTTGAAAAACCGTTTTCACTTTCAAACTTGAAAATATTTTGTCATCCAAATCAAATAAATTTTCAAAATGTTTTCAAAACTATATCTATATCACATATGTTCAAAATCTATATGCTCTTGAAATTTTGAGTGGGAGGTCTCTTTGTAGACAAAACCGAAAAATAAAAAGATGTGTAATCTCAAACTTTCAAGTGTTCGAGTGGGTTGAAGTTCACACTTCCCTCACGCACTTTCCCGAAATAGAAAATAGGAAAAGATCGAGTATGTCCCTTGTGCCTTTATGCACTAATACTGCTCTGAACATGTCGATCTAGGATTCTCTTCTAGTTATCCGCTCCGTCGCTCTCTAACTAGGAAATCTGTTTCCGAACTTAAAAGAGTCGATGAACCAACTCCAAAAACTAAGTGGGAGGGTTATACTCGTTGTTTGTAACCCGCGATCCCCAACACTAGTGAAAGATGCAATAACGTGGGACTAAGAGCCGCTCTTGCGACCCTCACTTAAATGTGAGTACTCCAAGGCGTTATTGCTTCGATCATTGCTCAATGAACTACGTCCGAGAGTGATGCAATGATGGCAAGGCCTCCCCTTGGGGGATTGTTTTTCAAAGCTGATCTTTTGGACTAAGTGGTTGGTTGCACACTTAGGCTCAATCCCTAGTATCCTTCCTTAAGGCTCTGCGAAAGGATATGAGTGATCAAACCAATTTACAAGGTGGCTAGTCGAAATGATGTACTGACATCTTGGCTTAGCATTAATGATGTGTCATTTACTTATAAAAGGAGATTTTTTGCGGCCTTCTCTTGAGGGAGTAAATTATCGTTTGGTTTATAACACCTTTGGGTTTTACAAAAGTCTTAATAAAACTTAAATCCTAAACCAAAGACTAATCATAAACTTGTTTCAACTTCAATAGGCTTTATGTCCCGCAAACATCTCTCAATCTTTCTTTCCTCGATCAAACTCGAAAACGAAAACTACGTAGATTAGAAACGTAACCTCGACATAATACCTACCGTTAACAAGCACAAATGGGTACTCACCACCCCGTGTCCTCCTCTGACGAATGATGATTCAACTCAAGAGGAAAATGACGCCTTAGCGGCCTGGCTTCGATCCGATGAGATTGTGAGGTGCTATATGATGGCATCTATGAACAATATGCTGAAAGAGCAACATCGTGACATCGAGACTGCCGCTGACATGCTCTACAATCTCCTTGAGATGTTTGAAGGGCAAAGGCGTCAAACAAGGCTACAAGCAGTCCGACAGTTTATGAACTGTCGCATGAAGGCTAGGACTCCTGTTAGGGACCATATGATGCTGATCATTAGTTACCTAAATGAAAAGGAAATCCTAGGATCTGAGATTGATGGGAAGAATATCATAGATATGATCTTAGAAACTCTCCCCGATTCTCCTGATACCTTCATGCTGAACTACTCCATTACAAGGCTAAAGTACACTATTACCGAGCTTATGAAGGAGCTTCACACTGCTGTAGGTCTCACTAAGAGAAAGAGGAATCAAGGAGAGGCACATGCTACTGAGCAAAAAGCCTCCGCCTCTGGAACTGTGAAGAGACCTTACAAGGCCGATAAAGAGAACTGTCCCGCCTATCTCAAAGCAAAGGAACATAGTATTGTACTAGTTACCGAAGCATGCTTAGTAGCTGATAATGTATCAACGTGGATTCTTGACTCCGCTGCTACTAACCATATTTGTTGTTCCTTAAATGGTTTCAAGAAAACCAAAAGCTTAGAGGAAGGCGAGTTCTGTTTCAAATGGGGTGATGGGAGCCTGGTGTCTGCAAAGGCTGTGGGATCCGTGACGCTGTCTTTTGAAGACCGCACTTTAAACTTGAATAATGTTTATTTTGTTCCTACCTTTGGGAAGAACTTAATATCCGTTGCTCGTCTTCGTGAGCAAGATTATTGTTTAAAGTTCATTAAGAATGGAATTCGTATTTCGTTTCCTGATAATTCTTTTGTCACTGATGCATGTATGAAGAATGCTCTTTTCTACATCTATCCCACTAAACCTTCTCTTTTAGACACCGAAATAGATAACGATCTAATTAGGGAGCCAAAGAGGATCAAACTTTCTAAATCCTCCGATCTAACAAAATCAACATACCTATGGCACTTAAGACTTGGTCATATCAGTCTAGATAGGATTAAGAGACTTGTGAGGGATGGTCCACTCCAAGCCTCTGCAATAGGTTCACTACCTACTTGTGAATCCTGTATAGAAGGAAAAATGACTAAGCGACCTTTCTCCGATAAGGGTCGAAGAGCCACTGAGTTGCTGGAACTAATACATTCTGATGTATGTGGTCCGCTCAGCCAACAGGCACGTGGAGGATACGAATACTTCGTTACCTTCACTGATGATTACTCAAGATATGGGTTTGTCTATTTGCTTAAACACAAATCCGAGACCTTTAACGTATTTAAGGTCTTTAGGGCTTTAGTGGAAAAGCAAACTGGCAAAGTGATCAAAACCCTTCGATCTGATCGAGGTGGTGAGTATATGTCTGGAGAGTTCGATGACTTTCTTAAAGAAGAAGGTATCGCTTCTCAGCTTACCGCACCTGGCACACCTCAACAAAACGGAGTGTCAGAGAGAAGAAACCGAACTCTTATGGAGATGGTTAGATCAATGATGAGTTACTCATCACTCCCGCTTTCCTTTTGGGGATATGCCCTCGAAACAGCCGCTTACATTCTGAACCAAGTTCCGTCTAAAACGGTTCCTGGTACTCCTTATGAAAGATGGACTGGCCGTAAAGTAAGTTTGGGCCACATCCGAATTTGGGGTTGCCCTGCACATGTGCTAAGGCAAAAGACTAGCAAGTTGGCTAGTAGGTCAGAATTGTGCCTGTTTGTAGGATATCCAAAGGAAACCAAAGGTTTCATTTTCTATAGTCCCGAGGACGATAAGACTTTCGTTAGCACGAATGCTCGTTTCCTTGAGGAGGACTTTATGAATGATGCGAAACCTAGAAGCAAAATTGTGCTTGAAGAAAAGTTGGGTGAGGAAGCTTCTACCTCATCTGTAAGAACTGTTCTTACCCCAACTGAAACACAACCTAACTCGTCAGAATCTCGTCAAGTAGTACTTAGACGTAGTGGGAGGGCTACTCAAAAGCCTGACAGGTACATGTCTTATGGAGACTCTCTTGTAGCCGTCTCCGACATGGATGACCCTGTTTCCTATAGCCAAGCGATGGCTTGTTCTGAATCAAACCTTTGGCTTGACGCCATGAAAGTTGAAATGCACTCGATGTATGTCAACAAAGTCTGGAAACTTGTAGACCTTCCTGAAGGGATTAAACCCGTAGGGTGTAAGTGGATATACAAGAAGAAAAGGGGTCCTGATGGGAACGTCGAGACGTTCAAAGCACGACTTGTGGCGAAGGGTTATACCCAACAAGAAGGGATTGACTATGAAGAAACCTTCTCGCCAGTCGCAATGCTTAAATCCATCCGCATACTCCTATCCATAGCTGCAGCTCTCGACTATGAGATCTGGCAAATGGATGTCAAGACAGCCTTTCTGAATGGCAATCTTGACGAGCGCATTTACATGGCTCAACCAGACGGTTTCGTGGATAAAGGTCAAGAGACCAAGGTTTGTGAGTTGCTTAAATCCATTTATGGACTAAAGCAAGCATCTAGGTCATGGAATATTAGATTCGATGAAACTGTAAAGAGCTTCGGCTTTGAACAGTCAATAGATGAGCCTTGTGTTTACAAGTTAATACACGAAGGCAAAGTTGTGTTTCTGGTACTATATGTCGATGATATACTACTCATTGGTAATGACGTGGGTAAGTTATCTGAGGTTAAGGTCTGGCTAGCAAAGCAATTCGATATGAAGGATCTAGGAGAAGCCGCGTACATTCTGGGAATCCAAATCTTTCGAGATAGGAAAAACCGGACCCTGTCGCTCTCTCAAGCATCTTATATTGATAAGGTGATGGATCGCTTCTCGATGCAAGACTGCAAGAGGGGTCAAACACCCTTTAGGCATGGAGTTCACTCTCTAAGGACCAGTCTCCCAAGACTGCACAAGAGATTGAAGACATGAGGAAAATTCCTTACGCCTCTGCCGTAGGAAGTCTCATGTATGCTATGCTTTGCACCCGACCTGATATATGTTTCGCCGTTGGCGTAGTTAGTCGTTTCCAATCCAACCCTGGACCCGAGCACTGGATTGCTGTTAAGCATGTTCTTAAGTATCTTCGAAGAACTAGGAACTTGATGCTTACATACTCAGGTACTGACCTGACTATGACGGGATATACCGACTCCAATTTTCAAGCGGATAAGGATTCCAGGAAATCCACTTCGGGATCTGTGTTCATCCTTAATGGTGGAGCTGTTGTGTGGAGAAGTATTAAGCAATCTTGCATTGCTGACTCCACAATGGAAGCAGAATATGTGGTTGCTTGTGAAGCATCCAAAGAGGCTGTATGGCTTAGAAAGTTCCTTAAGTATTTGGAAGTTGTTCCAAACGTCGACGAGCCCATGACCCTTTATTGTGATAATAGTGGGGCTGTCGCTAACTCAAAGGAACCTAGAAGCCATAAGCGCTCTAAGCATATTGAGAGGAAATACCATTTGATTCGAGAGATCGTGCAGCGCGGAGACGTGGAAGTGAAGAAGATCTCAACGGTGGACAACCTCGCAGATCCATTCACCAAGGCCCTAGCGAACAAGGTCTTCGACCAACATCGTGAGGGATTAGGCATGAAGGACTACACACACCTTCTTTGAGTCAAGTGGGAGTTTGTTGTCAATAGTGCCCACAAGAAGAGTTGTAGTCTTTATTTTGAACATTTGATGTAATAAAGTCTCATGAAGACTCTTGCTTGTAATTGCCTATTCATTCATTAATAAAGTTGAAACGTTCATTCAATCTTCCTTGTCTGAAGCTTTATGATAAAACCATAGTCTTTTAGTCCATAAACAAACTTAACAACTTACGAAGAGACAAATGTAGATTTGCATGAACAAACTCTTCGTAGTTTGCTTAAAACGATATATTCGCAATCTTAGGGTCAAAGGACTATTGACCTCAGTATGATTGTTAGAAGAATCTATGATGTCTGGTTATGAGGCATTGAGAGTTAGGAACTCTATAGTTCTTCTAGGTATCTTCCGAAGGTACTGAATTGACCAGTGCACTTCTAGAGACAAGATAAGAACAAACCATTTAACCTCTTATGTCTCGAAGTCACTATGTATGAATTGCATCATGCTTACCTTAATCCTGAAATGAGACATGCCATTTCACACCTTAGTATTCTCATTTGAGAAAGTCAAAGTTCGGACTCACTATGTGATTCCGAACAAGGCCTATTGGTGAAGTACTAAGTTGTGAGTCTGTCATGAGTAACTTTGTGAAGTTCTCATAGATATGGAATTCATGTACAAGATTGCTGAAATGCAATGTATGTCACCTCATGCTTTGTTCCTTGGAGTGTGAATAAATGAACTGGCCAGTGTCCAAATTGAGTCTTGACTCTTTTGGATGAAACAATGTGACTTGTTAGCTCCTCGTCAATACATTGTTTCTAACTTATTCACAAGCGACAAAGGAGTTGAGGAAATAACAGCTAGAAGGGTAAAATGGTAATTTAGTAAATCCCGACTAGCTGATGACATTCATGAAGGGTAAACATAGATAATATTCAGTGGATCCGCTCATCATAATTAGGTCGAATTCTTGAGTAGAAAATAAATTCATTTGAACCGAGAGATTTTCAGTGTCAGCTCTTTAGTGGAGTCAGTTGGCATTAAGCTAAACTTGGAAAAGGTTTGTGAACTTTTGAGTCCAAGTGTTTAGCTAAAGCTTTGTTCATTTGGGTCCATGAGGTCACTGTCACGAATCACATCGATAGGAATAGTTAAACTGGAAGCTAAGCCAAAACAAGAACGAAAATAGTTAAAAGGGTATTTTTGTCTTTTGAGACATAAGGATGAAATGGATGTCAATAAATTTTGACAAGTTCATTTGATGACTTAATGTCACTCGGCCATAATATGATTAATTGGGCCTTGTGAATTAATTTCATTTCATAAGAATTTTATTGAAAACTCTTAATGGGCCTTTTTCATGTTCTCATGAATAAATGAAGAAGCTTCTAGAAGCTCCTTCTAGAAGTGAAATGGGCGCCCATAATACCCAAGGAAAGAGAGTTTATTTTGTGCATAAATGTATTTAGATACTTGCCAAAAGAAAAAGAGGAAACAAATTTCCCACACATGCAATGGGAAATTCGGCCAAGTGAGAAAAGGGAAAGCCAAGGAACAAAAAAAGGAAACAAATCCTTGCCTCTAGGAGGCAGCCTTGGGCGCCCAACAAGGAATGGGAAATGAAGGATTTTTGCTCATGAATATGTGATATTCTATAGAAGAGGAAACTACCTTATTGAAGGTGAGACCTCTCCTATAAATAGGAGCCCCATTTCCTCACAATTCATTCATCCAAGTTTAAGAGATTTGAGAGACTCTCTCTCTAGAACTTGGCCGAAGTCCTCTTCTCTCTCTCTCTAGTTTATTTTCGGTTTTCTCTTGTCTTGGCACCTAGGTCCTCACTCGACCTAGTCTTTAGCTCTGCGACTTCGAGACTCGTTCTCAAGTCGTAGTGTTTAAAAGTGCCCACTCACTAATTCCTTCTTTTCGAGTGATTTAGTGATAGAAACTTTCGTGGTTGCTCTAGGTGCCGAGGAAAGAAAAGAGAGACGTGCTGCGAGGGGAGACGAACGTTGCCAACCTTCCAAAGGCTCATCAACGTTCAAGCATCAAAAAGGTTAGTAACTTTTAAAGCTCATATTAGTTTTTATTTACATGCATATGCTCTTGTCTAGGTTAGTAAAAACTAGTTTTACTTAAAAAGAAAATTTTTAAAATTCCGCCGCTTTGCGAAGCGTTTAATCTTTTTCTTAAACCCTAGATCGATTCCAACAGTGTCGGCACGAGGAGTAGCTTGTCGACTCGTGGACTTGGTACTCGAGGAGAAACGTAGAGTCAGCACGAGGAGTAGCTTGTCGACTCGTGAACTCGATACTCGACTCGAGGAGTGAATTCAACTCGAGGAGAAACGTAGAGTCGGCACGAGGAGTAGCTTGTCGACTCATGGACTCGTTATTCGACTCGAGGAGTGAACTCAACTCGAGGAGAAACGTAGAGTCGGCATGAGGAGTAGCTTGTCGAGTTGTGGACTCTTTACTCGACTCGAGGAGTGAACTCAACTCGAGGATAAATGTAGTGTTGGCGCAAGGAGTAGCTTGTCGACTCGTGGACTCGGTACTCGACTCGAGGAGTGAACTCAACTCTAGGATAAACGTAGAGCCGGCGCGAGGAGTAGCTTGCCGACTCGTGGACTCGGCACTCGACTCGAGGAGTGGACTCAACTCGAGGAGAAATGTAGAGTCGGCACGAGGAGTATCTAGTCGACTTATGGACTCGGTACTCGACTCGAGGAGTGAACTCAACTCGAGGAGAAACGTAGAGTCGGCATGAGGAGTAGCTTGTCGACTCGTGGACTCGGCACTCGACTCGGGGAGTGAACTCAACTCGAGGAGAAACATAGAGTCGGCACGAGGAGTAGCTTGTCGACTCGTGGACTCGGCACTCGACTCGTGGAGTGGACTCAACTCGAGGAGAAATGTAGAGTCGTTACGAGGAGTAGCTAGTCGACTCGTGGACTCGGTACTTGACTCGAGGAATGAACTCAACTCAAGGAGGAATGTAGAGTCGGCACGAGGAGAAGCAAGTCGACTCGTTGACTCGGTACTCGACTCGAGGAATGAACTCAACTCGAGGAGAAATGTAGAGTTGACACGAGGAGTAGCTAGTCGACTCGTGGACTCGGTACTCGACTCGAGGAATGAACTCAACTCGAGGTGTTTTTTGTAGAGTCAGCACGAGGAGTAGCTAGTCGACTCGTGGACTCGGTACTCGAATCGAGGTATGAACTCAACTCGAGGTGTTTTTTGTAGAGTCGCCACGAGGAGTAGCTAGTCGACTCATGGACTCGGTACTCAACTTGAGGAGTGAACTCAACTCGAGGAGAAATGTAGAGTCGCCACGAGGAGTAGCTCGTCGACTCGTGGACTCGGTACTCGACTCGAGGAGTGAACTCAACTCGAAGAGAAATGTAGAGTCAGCACGAGGAGTAGCTTGTCGACTCGGGGACTCGATACTCGCCTCGAGGAGTGAACCCAACTCGAGGAGAAATGTGGAGTCGGCACGAGGAGTAGCTTGTCGACTCGTGGACTCGATACTCGACTCGAGGAGTAAATTCAACTCGAGGAGAAACGTAGAGTCGGCACGAGGAGTAGCTTGTCGACTCGTGGACTTGGTACTTGACTCGAGGAGTGAACTCGACTCGAGGAGAAACGTAGAGTCGGCACGAGGAGTAGCCAGTCGACTCGCGGATTCGGTACTTGACTCGAGGATTGAACCCAACTGTAGGCGACATGTAGAGTCGGAACGGGGAGTAGCTTGTCGACTCGTGCACTCGGTACTCGACTTCGAGGAGTGAACTCAACTCGAGGAGAAACGTAGATTCGGCACGAGGAGTAGCTTGTCGACTCGTGGACTCGGTACTCGACTCGAGGAGAGAACTCAACTCGAGGAGAAACGTAGAGTCGGCACGAGGAGTAGCTTGTCGACTCCTGGACTCGGTACTCGACTCGAGGAGTGAACTCAACTCGAGGATAAATGTAGTGTTGGCGCAAGGAGTAGCTTGTCGACTCGTGGACTCGGTACTCGACTCGAGGAGTGAACTCAACTCTAGGATAAACGTAGAGCCGGCGCGAGGAGTAGCTTGTCGACTCGTGGACTTGGTACTCGACTCGAGGAGTGAACTCAACTCAGGGATAAACGTAGAGCCGGCGCGAGAAGTAGCTTGTCGGCTCGTGGACTCGTGGACTCGGTACTCGACTCGACGAATGAACTCAACTCGAGGAGAAATGTAGAGTCGGCACGAGGAGTAGCTCGTCGACTCGTGGACTCGGTACTTGACTCGAGGAGCGAATTCAACTCGAGGAGAAACGTAGAGTCGGCACGAGGAGTAGCTTGCCGACTCGTGGAGTTGGTACTCGACTCGAGGAGAAACGTAGATTCGGCACGAGGAGTAGCTTGTCGACTCGTGAACTCGATACTCGACTCGAGGAGTGAATTCAACTCGAGGAGAAATGTAGAGTCGGCACGAGGAGTAGCTTGTCGACTCATGGACTCGTTATTCGACTCGAGGAGTGAACTCAACTCGAGGAGAAACGTAGAGTCGGCAGGAGGAGTAGCTTGTCGAGTTGTGGACTCGTTACTCGACTCGAGGAGTGAACTCTACTCGAGGAGAAAGGTAGAGTCGGCACGAGGAAAGGCTTGTCGACTCGTGGACTCGGTACTTGACTCGAGGAGTGAACTCAACTCGAGGAGAAACGTAGAGTCGGCATGAGGAGTAGCTTGGCGACTCGTGGACTCGGTACTCGACTCGAGGAGTGAACTCAACTCAAGGAGAAACGTAGAGTCGGCACGAGGAGTAGCTTGTCGACTCGTGGACTCAGTACTCGACTCGAGGAGAGAACTCGACTCGAGGAGAAACGTAGAGTTGGCACGAGGAGTAGCTTGTCGACTCGTGGACTCGGTACTCGACCCGAGGAGTGAACTCAACTCGAGGATAAATGTAGTGTTGGCGCAAGGAGTAGCTTGTCGACTCGTGGACTCGGTACTCGACTCGAGGAGTGAACTCAACTCTAGGATAAACGTAGAGCCGGCGCGAGGAGTAGCTTGCCGACTCGTGGACTTGGTACTCGACTCGAGGAGTGAACTCAACTCAGGGATAAACGTAGAGTCGGCGCGAGAAGTAGCTTGTCGGCTCGTGGACTCGGTACTCGACTCGAGGAATGAACTCAACTCGAGGAGAAATGTAGAGTCGGCACGAGGAGTAGCTCGTCGACTCGTGGACTCGGTACTTGACTCGAGGAGCGAATTCAACTCGAGGAGAAACGTAGAGTCGGCACGAGGAGTAGCTTGCCGACTCGTGGAGTTGGTACTCGACTCGAGGAGAAACGTAGATTCGGCACGAGGAGTAGCTTGTCGACTCGTGAACTCGATACTCGACTCGAGGAGTGAATTCAACTCGAGGAGAAATGTAGAGTCGGCACGAGGAGTAGCTTGTCGACTCATGGACTCGTTATTCGACTCGAGGAGAAACGTAGAGTCGGCAGGAGGAGTAGCTTGTCGAGTTGTGGACTCGTTACTCGACTCGAGGAGTGAACTCTACTCGAGGAGAAAGGTAGAGTCGGCACGAGGAAAGGCTTGTCGACTCGTGGACTCGGTACTCGACTCGAGGAGTGAACTCAACTCGAGGAGAAACGTAGAGTCGGCATGAGGAGTAGCTTGGCGACTCGTGGACTCGGTACTCGACTCGAGGAGTGAACTCAACTCAAGGAGAAACGTAGAGTCGGCACGAGGAGTAGCTTGTCGACTCGTGGACTCAGTACTCGACTCGAGGAGAGAACTCAACTCGAGGAGAAACGTAGAGTTGGCACGAGGAGTAGCTTGTCGACTCGTGGACTCGGTACTCGACCCGAGGAGTGAACTCAACTCGAGGATAAATGTAGTGTTGGCGCAAGGAGTAGCTTGTCGACTCGTGGACTCGGTACTCGACTCGAGGAGTGAACTCAACTCTAGGATAAACGTAGAGTCAGCATGAGGAGTAGCTTGTCGACTTGTGGACTTGGTACTGGACTCGAGGAGTGAACTCAACTCAAGGATAAACGTAGAGTCGGCGCGAGAAGTAGCTTGTCGGCTCGTGGACTCGGTACTCGACTCGAGGAATGAACTCAGCTCGAGGTGAAATGCAGAGTCGGCACGAGGAGTAGCTCGTCGACTCGTGGACTCGGTACTTGACTCGAGGAGCGAATTCAACTCGAGGAGAAACGTAGAGTCGGCACGAGGAGTAGCTTGTCGACTCGTGGACGTGGTACTCGAGGAGAAACGTAGAGTCAGCACGAGGAGTAGCTTGTCGACTCGTGAACTCGATACTCGACTCGAGGAGTGAATTCAACTCGAGGAGAAACGTAGAGTCGGCACGAGGAGTAGCTTGTCGACTCATGGACTCGTTATTCGACTCGAGGAGTGAACTCAACTCGAGGAGAAACGTAGAGTCGGCATGAGGAGTAGCTTGTCGAGTTGTGGACTCTTTACTCGACTCGAGGAGTGAACTCAACTCGAGGATAAATGTAGTGTTGGCGCAAGGAGTAGCTTGTCGACTCGTGGACTCGGTACTCGACTCGAGGAGTGAACTCAACTCTAGGATAAACGTAGAGCCGGCGCGAGGAGTAGCTTGCCGACTCGTGGACTCGGCACTCGACTCGAGGAGTGGACTCAACTCGAGGAGAAATGTAGAGTCGGCACGAGGAGTATCTAGTCGACTTATGGACTCGGTACTCGACTCGAGGAGTGAACTCAACTCGAGGAGAAACGTAGAGTCGGCATGAGGAGTAGCTTGTCGACTCGTGGACTCGGCACTCGACTCGGGGAGTGAACTCAACTCGAGGAGAAACATAGAGTCGGCACGAGGAGTAGCTTGTCGACTCGTGGACTCGGCACTCGACTCGTGGAGTGGACTCAACTCGAGGAGAAATGTAGAGTCGTTACGAGGAGTAGCTAGTCGACTCGTGGACTCGGTACTTGACTCGAGGAATGAACTCAACTCAAGGAGGAATGTAGAGTCGGCACGAGGAGAAGCAAGTCGACTCGTTGACTCGGTACTCGACTCGAGGAATGAACTCAACTCGAGGAGAAATGTAGAGTTGACACGAGGAGTAGCTAGTCGACTCGTGGACTCGGTACTCGACTCGAGGAATGAACTCAACTCGAGGTGTTTTTTGTAGAGTCAGCACGAGGAGTAGCTAGTCGACTCGTGGACTCGGTACTCGAATCGAGGTATGAACTCAACTCGAGGTGTTTTTTGTAGAGTCGCCACGAGGAGTAGCTAGTCGACTCATGGACTCGGTACTCAACTTGAGGAGTGAACTCAACTCGAGGAGAAATGTAGAGTCGCCACGAGGAGTAGCTCGTCGACTCGTGGACTCGGTACTCGACTCGAGGAGTGAACTCAACTCGAAGAGAAATGTAGAGTCAGCACGAGGAGTAGCTTGTCGACTCGGGGACTCGATACTCGCCTCGAGGAGTGAACCCAACTCGAGGAGAAATGTGGAGTCGGCACGAGGAGTAGCTTGTCGACTCGTGGACTCGATACTCGACTCGAGGAGTAAATTCAACTCGAGGAGAAACGTAGAGTCGGCACGAGGAGTAGCTTGTCGACTCGTGGACTTGGTACTTGACTCGAGGAGTGAACTCGACTCGAGGAGAAACGTAGAGTCGGCACGAGGAGTAGCCAGTCGACTCGCGGATTCGGTACTTGACTCGAGGATTGAACCCAACTGTAGGCGACATGTAGAGTCGGAACGGGGAGTAGCTTGTCGACTCGTGCACTCGGTACTCGACTTCGAGGAGTGAACTCAACTCGAGGAGAAACGTAGATTCGGCACGAGGAGTAGCTTGTCGACTCGTGGACTCGGTACTCGACTCGAGGAGAGAACTCAACTCGAGGAGAAACGTAGAGTCGGCACGAGGAGTAGCTTGTCGACTCCTGGACTCGGTACTCGACTCGAGGAGTGAACTCAACTCGAGGATAAATGTAGTGTTGGCGCAAGGAGTAGCTTGTCGACTCGTGGACTCGGTACTCGACTCGAGGAGTGAACTCAACTCTAGGGTAAACGTAGAGCCGGCGCGAGGAGTAGCTTGTCGACTCGTGGACTTGGTACTCGACTCGAGGAGTGAACTCAACTCAGGGATAAACGTAGAGCCGGCGCGAGAAGTAGCTTGTCGGCTCGTGGACTCGTGGACTCGGTACTCGACTCGAGGAATGAACTCAACTCGAGGAGAAATGTAGAGTCAGCACGAGGAGTAGCTCGTCGACTCGTGGACTCGGTACTTGACTCGAGGAGCGAATTCAACTCGAGGAGAAACGTAGAGTCAGCACGAGGAGTAGCTTGCCGACTCGTGGAGTTGGTACTCGACTCGAGGAGAAACGTAGATTCGGCACGAGGAGTAGCTTGTCGACTCGTGAACTCGATACTCGACTCGAGGAGTGAATTCAACTCGAGGAGAAATGTAGAGTCGGCACGAGGAGTAGCTTGTCGACTCATGGACTCGTTATTCGACTCGAGGAGTGAACTCAACTCGAGGAGAAACGTAGAGTCGGCAGGAGGAGTAGCTTGTCGAGTTGTGGACTCGTTACTCGACTCGAGGAGTGAACTCTACTCGAGGAGAAAGGTAGAGTCGGCACGAGGAAAGGCTTGTCGACTCGTGGACTCGGTACTTGACTCGAGGAGTGAACTCAACTCGAGGAGAAACGTAGAGTCGGCATGAGGAGTAGCTTGGCGACTCGTGGACTCGGTACTCGACTCGAGGAGTGAACTCAACTCAAGGAGAAACGTAGAGTCGGCACGAGGAGTAGCTTGTCGACTCGTGGACTCAGTACTCGACTCGAGGAGAGAACTCGACTCGAGGAGAAACGTAGAGTTGGCACGAGGAGTAGCTTGTCGACTCGTGGACTCGGTACTCGACCCGAGGAGTGAACTCAACTCGAGGATAAATGTAGTGTTGGCGCAAGGAGTAGCTTGTCGACTCGTGGACTCGGTACTCGACTCGAGGAGTGAACTCAACTCTAGGATAAACGTAGAGCCGGCGCGAGGAGTAGCTTGCCGACTCGTGGACTTGGTACTCGACTCGAGGAGTGAACTCAACTCAGGGATAAACGTAGAGTCGGCGCGAGAAGTAGCTTGTCGGCTCGTGGACTCGGTACTCGACTCGAGGAATGAACTCAACTCGAGGAGAAATGTAGAGTCGGCACGAGGAGTAGCTCGTCGACTCGTGGACTCGGTACTTGACTCGAGGAGCGAATTCAACTCGTGGAGAAACGTAGAGTCGGCACGAGGAGTAGCTTGCCGACTCGTGGAGTTGGTACTCGACTCGAGGAGAAACGTAGATTCGGCACGAGGAGTAGCTTGTCGACTCGTGAACTCGATACTCGACTCGAGGAGTGAATTCAACTCGAGGAGAAATGTAGAGTCGGCACGAGGAGTAGCTTGTCGACTCATGGACTCGTTATTCGACTCGAGGAGTGAACTCAACTCGAGGAGAAACGTAGAGTCGGCAGGAGAAGTAGCTTGTCGAGTTGTGGACTCGTTACTCGACTCGAGGAGTGAACTCTACTCGAGGAGAAAGGTAGAGTCGGCACGAGGAAAGGCTTGTCGACTCGTGGACTCGGTACTCGACTCGAGGAGTGAACTCAACTCGAGGAGAAACGTAGAGTCGGCATGAGGAGTAGCTTGGCGACTCGTGGACTCGGTACTCGACTCGAGGAGTGAACTCAACTCAAGGAGAAACGTAGAGTCGGCACGAGGAGTAGCTTGTCGACTCGTGGACTCAGTACTCGACTCGAGGAGAGAACTCAACTCGAGGAGAAACGTAGAGTTGGCACGAGGAGTAGCTTGTCGACTCGTGGACTCGGTACTCGACCCGAGGAGTGAACTCAACTCGAGGATAAATGTAGTGTTGGCGCAAGGAGTAGCTTGTCGACTCGTGGACTCGGTACTCGACTCGAGGAGTGAACTCAACTCTAGGATAAACGTAGAGTCAGCATGAGGAGTAGCTTGTCGACTTGTGGACTTGGTACTGGACTCGAGGAGTGAACTCAACTCAAGGATAAACGTAGAGTCGGCGCGAGAAGTAGCTTGTCGGCTCGTGGACTCGGTACTCGACTCGAGGAATGAACTCAGCTCGAGGTGAAATGCAGAGTCGGCACGAGGAGTAGCTCGTCGACTCGTGGACTCGGTACTTGACTCGAGGAGCGAATTCAACTCGAGGAGAAACGTAGAGTCGGCACGAGGAGTAGCTTGTCGACTCGTGGACTTGGTACTCGAGGAGAAACGTAGAGTCAGCACGAGGAGTAGCTTGTCGACTCGTGAACTCGATACTCGACTCGAGGAGTGAATTCAACTCGAGGAGAAACGTAGAGTCGGCACGAGGAGTAGCTTGTCGACTCATGGACTCGTTATTCGACTCGAGGAGTGAACTCAACTCGAGGAGAAACGTAGAGTCGGCATGAGGAGTAGCTTGTCGAGTTGTGGACTCTTTACTCGACTCGAGGAGTGAACTCAACTCGAGGATAAATGTAGTGTTGGCGCAAGGAGTAGCTTGTCGACTCGTGGACTCGGTACTCGACTCGAGGAGTGAACTCAACTCTAGGATAAACGTAGAGCCGGCGCGAGGAGTAGCTTGCCGACTCGTGGACTTGGTACTCGACTCGAGGAGTGAACTCAACTCAGGGATAAACGTAGAGTCGGCGCGAGAAGTAGCTTGTCGGCTCGTGGACTCGGTACTCGACTCGAGGAATGAACTCAACTCGAGGAGAAATGTAGAGTCGGCACGAGGAGTAGCTCGTCGACTCGTGGACTCGGTACTTGACTCGAGGAGCGAATTCAACTCGAGGAGAAACGTAGAGTCGGCACGAGGAGTAGCTTGCCGACTCGTGGAGTTGGTACTCGACTCGAGGAGAAACGTAGATTCGGCACGAGGAGTAGCTTGTCGACTCGTGAACTCGATACTCGACTCGAGGAGTGAATTCAACTCGAGGAGAAATGTAGAGTCGGCACGAGGAGTAGCTTGTCGACTCATGGACTCGTTATTCGACTCGAGGAGTGAACTCAACTCGAGGAGAAACGTAGAGTCGGCAGGAGGAGTAGCTTGTCGAGTTGTGGACTCGTTACTCGACTCGAGGGGTGAACTCTACTCGA
Organism: Urtica dioica subsp. dioica; assembly: GCF_054948205.1. Classification (NCBI taxonomy): domain Eukaryota; kingdom Viridiplantae; phylum Streptophyta; class Magnoliopsida; order Rosales; family Urticaceae; genus Urtica; species Urtica dioica. The sequence goes on along the minus strand of NC_142759.1, from coordinate 36,481,191 downwards.
GGAGAAAGGTATAGTCGGCACGAGGAAAGGCTTGTCGACTCGTGGACTCGGTACTTGACTCGAGGAGTGAACTCAACTCGAGGAGAAACGTAGAGTCGGCATGAGGAGTAGCTTGGCGACTCGTGGACTCGGTACTCGACTCGAGGAGTGAACTCAACTCAAGGAGAAACGTAGAGTCGGCACGAGGAGTAGCTTGTCGACTCGTGGACTCAGTACTCGACTCGAGGAGAGAACTCGACTCGAGGAGAAACGTAGAGTTGGCACGAGGAGTAGCTTGTCGACTCGTGGACTCGGTACTCGACCCGAGGAGTGAACTCAACTCGAGGATAAATGTAGTGTTGGCGCAAGGCGTAGCTTGTCGACTCGTGGACTCGGTACTCGACTCGAGGAGTGAACTCAACTCTAGGATAAACGTAGAGCCGGCGCGAGGAGTAGCTTGCCGACTCGTGGACTTGGTACTCGACTCGAGGAGTGAACTCAACTCAGGGATAAACGTAGAGTCGGCGCGAGAAGTAGCTTGTCGGCTCGTGGACTCGGTACTCGACTCGAGGAATGAACTCAACTCGAGGAGAAATGTAGAGTCGGCACGAGGAGTAGCTCGTCGACTCGTGGACTCGGTACTTGACTCGAGGAGCGAATTCAACTCGAGGAGAAACGTAGAGTCGGCACGAGGAGTAGCTTGCCGACTCGTGGAGTTGGTACTCGACTCGAGGAGAAACGTAGATTCGGCACGAGGAGTAGCTTGTCGACTCGTGAACTCGATACTCGACTCGAGGAGTGAATTCAACTCGAGGAGAAATGTAGAGTCGGCACGAGGAGTAGCTTGTCGACTCATGGACTCGTTATTCGACTCGAGGAGTGAACTCAACTCGAGGAGAAACGTAGAGTCGGCAGGAGGAGTAGCTTGTCGAGTTGTGGACTCGTTACTCGACTCGAGGAGTGAACTCTACTCGAGGAGAAAGGTAGAGTCGGCACGAGGAAAGGCTTGTCGACTCGTGGACTCGGTACTCGACTCGAGGAGTGAACTCAACTCGAGGAGAAACGTAGAGTCGGCATGAGGAGTAGCTTGGCGACTCGTGGACTCGGTACTCGACTCGAGGAGTGAACTCAACTCAAGGAGAAACGTAGAGTCGGCACGAGGAGTAGCTTGTCGACTCGTGGACTCAGTACTCGACTCGAGGAGAGAACTCAACTCGAGGAGAAACGTAGAGTTGGCACGAGGAGTAGCTTGTCGACTCGTGGACTCGGTACTCGACCCGAGGAGTGAACTCAACTCGAGGATAAATGTAGTGTTGGCGCAAGGAGTAGCTTGTCGACTCGTGGACTCGGTACTCGACTCGAGGAGTGAACTCAACTCTAGGATAAACGTAGAGTCGGCATGAGGAGTAGCTTGTCGACTTGTGGACTTGGTACTGGACTCGAGGAGTGAACTCAACTCAAGGATAAACGTAGAGTCGGCGCGAGAAGTAGCTTGTCGGCTCGTGGACTCGGTACTCGACTCGAGGAATGAACTCAGCTCGAGGTGAAATGCAGAGTCGGCACGAGGAGTAGCTCGTCGACTCGTGGACTCGGTACTTGACTCGAGGAGCGAATTCAACTCGAGGAGAAACGTAGAGTCGGCACGAGGAGTAGCTTGTCGACTCGTGGACTTGGTACTCGAGGAGAAACGTAGAGTCAGCACGAGGAGTAGCTTGTCGACTCGTGAACTCGATACTCGACTCGAGGAGTGAATTCAACTCGAGGAGAAACGTAGAGTCGGCACGAGGAGTAGCTTGTCGACTCATGGACTCGTTATTCGACTCGAGGAGTGAACTCAACTCGAGGAGAAACGTAGAGTCGGCATGAGGAGTAGCTTGTCGAGTTGTGGACTCTTGACTCGACTCGAGGAGTGAACTCAACTCGAGGATAAATGTAGTGTTGGCGCAAGGAGTAGCTTGTCGACTCGTGGACTCGGTACTCGACTCGAGGAGTGAACTCAACTCTAGGATAAACGTAGAGCCGGCGCAAGGAGTAGCTTGCCGACTCGTGGACTTGGTACTCGACTCGAGGAGTGAACTCAACTCAGGGATAAACGTAGAGTCGGCGCGAGAAGTAGCTTGTCGGCTCGTGGACTCGGTACTCGACTCGAGGAATGAACTCAACTCGAGGAGAAATGTAGAGTCGGCACGAGGAGTAGCTCGTCGACTCGTGGACTCGGTACTTGACTCGAGGAGCGAATTCAACTCGAGGAGAAACGTAGAGTCGGCACGAGGAGTAGCTTGCCGACTCGTGGAGTTGGTACTCGACTCGAGGAGAAACGTAGATTCGGCACGAGGAGTAGCTTGTCGACTCGTGAACTCGATACTCGACTCGAGGAGTGAATTCAACTCGAGGAGAAATGTAGAGTCGGCACGAGGAGTAGCTTGTCGACTCATGGACTCGTTATTCGACTCGAGGAGTGAACTCAACTCGAGGAGAAACGTAGAGTCGGCAGGAGGAGTAGCTTGTCGAGTTGTGGACTCGTTACTCGACTCGAGGAGTGAACTCTACTCGAGGAGAAAGGTAGAGTCGGCACGAGGAAAGGCTTGTCGACTCGTGGACTCGGTACTTGACTCGAGGAGTGAACTCAACTCGAGGAGAAACGTAGAGTCGGCACGAGGAGTAGCTTGGCGACTCGTGGACTCGGTACTCGACTCGAGGAGTGAACTCAACTCAAGGAGAAACGTAGAGTCGGCACGAGGAGTAGCTTGTCGACTCGTGAACTCAGTACTCGACTCGAGGAGAGAACTCGACTCGAGGAGAAACGTAGAGTTGGCACGAGGAGTAGCTTGTCGACTCGTGGACTCGGTACTCGACCCGAGGAGTGAACTCAACTCGAGGATAAATGTAGTGTTGGCGCAAGGCGTAGCTTGTCGACTCGTGGACTCGGTACTCGACTCGAGGAGTGAACTCAACTCTAGGATAAACGTAGAGCCGGCGCGAGGAGTAGCTTGCCGACTCGTGGACTTGGTACTCGACTCGAGGAGTGAACTCAACTCAGGGATAAACGTAGAGTCGGCGCGAGAAGTAGCTTGTCGGCTCGTGGACTCGGTACTCGACTCGAGGAATGAACTCAACTCGAGGAGAAACGTAGAGTCGGCATGAGGAGTAGCTTGGCGACTCGTGGACTCGGTACTCGACTCGAGGAGTGAACTCAACTCAAGGAGAAACGTAGAGTCGGCACGAGGAGTAGCTTGTCGACTCGTGAACTCAGTACTTGACTCGAGGAGAGAACTCGACTCGAGGAGAAACGTAGAGTTGGCACGAGGAGTAGCTTGTCGACTCGTGGACTCGGTACTCGACCCGAGGAGTGAACTCAACTCGAGGATAAATGTAGTGTTGGCGCAAGGAGTAGCTTGTCGACTCGTGGACTCGGTACTCGACTCGAGGAGTGAACTCAACTCTAGGATAAACGTAGAGTCGGCATGAGGAGTAGCTTGTCGACTTGTGGACTTGGTACTGGACTCGAGGAGTGAACTCAACTCAAGGATAAACGTAGAGTCGGCGCGAGAAGTAGCTTGTCGGCTCGTGGACTCGGTACTCGACTCGAGGAATGAACTCAGCTCGAGGTGAAATGCAGAGTCGGCACGAGGAGTAGCTCGTCGACTCGTGGACTCGGTACTTGACTCGAGGAGCGAATTCAACTCGAGGAGAAACGTAGAGTCGGCACGAGGAGTAGCTTGTCGACTCGTGGACTTGGTACTCGAGGAGAAACGTAGAGTCAGCACGAGGAGTAGCTTGTTGACTCGTGAACTCGATACTCGACTCGAGGAGTGAATTCAACTCGAGGAGAAACGTAGAGTCGGCACGAGGAGTAGCTTGTCGACTCATGGACTCGTTATTCGACTCGAGGAGTGAACTCAACTCGAGGAGAAACGTAGAGTCGGCATGAGGAGTAGCTGGTCGAGTTGTGGACTCTTTACTCGACTCGAGGAGTGAACTCAACTCGAGGATAAATGTAGTGTTGGCGCAAGGAGTAGCTTGTCGACTCGTGGACTCGGTACTCGACTCGAGGAGTGAACTCAACTCTAGGATAAACGTAGAGCCGGCGCGAGGAGTAGCTTGCCGACTCGTGGACTTGGTACTCGACTCGAGGAGTGAACTCAACTCAGGGATAAACGTAGAGTCGGCGCGAGAAGTAGCTTGTCGGCTCGTGGACTCGGTACTCGACTCGAGGAATGAACTCAACTCGAGGAGAAATGTAGAGTCGGCACGAGGAGTAGCTCGTCGACTCGTGGACTCGGTACTTGACTCGAGGAGCGAATTCAACTCGAGGAGAAACGTAGAGTCGGCACGAGGAGTAGCTTGCCGACTCGTGGAGTTGGTACTCGACTCGAGGAGAAACGTAGATTCGGCACGAGGAGTAGCTTTTCGACTCGTGAACTCGATACTCGACTCGAGGAGTGAATTCAACTCGAGGAGAAATGTAGAGTCGGCACGAGGAGTAGCTTGTCGACTCATGGACTCGTTATTCGACTCGAGGAGTGAACTCAACTCTAGGAGAAACGTAGAGTCGGCAGGAGGAGTAGCTTGTCGAGTTGTGGACTCGATACTCGACTCGAGGAGTGAACTCTACTCGAGGAGAAAGGTAGAGTCGGCACGAGGAAAGGCTTGTCGACTCGTGGACTCGGTACTTGACTCGAGGAGTGAACTCAACTCGAGGAGAAACGTAGAGTCGGCATGAGGAGTAGCTTGGCGACTCGTGGACTCGGTACTCGACTCGAGGAGTGAACTCAACTCAAGGAGAAACGTAGAGTCGGCACGAGGAGTAGCTTGTCGACTCGTGGACTCAGTACTCGACTCGAGGAGAGAACTCGAGTCGAGGAGAAACGTAGAGTTGGCACGAGGAGTAGCTTGTCGACTCGTGGACTCGGTACTCGACCCGAGGAGTGAACTCAACTCGAGGATAAATGTAGTGTTGGCGCAAGGCGTAGCTTGTCGACTCGTGGACTCGGTACTCGACTCGAGGAGTGAACTCAACTCTAGGATAAACGTAGAGCCGGCGCGAGGAGTAGCTTGCCGACTCGTGGACTTGGTACTCGACTCGAGGAGTGAACTCAACTCAGGGATAAACGTAGAGTCGGCGCGAGAAGTAGCTTGTCGGCTCGTGGACTCGGTACTCGACTCGAGGAATGAACTCAACTCGAGGAGAAATGTAGAGTCGGCACGAGGACTAGCTCGTCGACTCGTGGACTCGGTACTTGACTCGAGGAGCGAATTCAACTCGAGGAGAAACGTAGAGTCGGCACGAGGAGTAGCTTGCCGACTCGTGGAGTTGGTACTCGACTCGAGGAGAAACGTAGATTCGGCACGAGGAGTAGCTTGTCGACTCGTGAACTCGATACTCGACTCGAGGAGTGAATTCAACTCGAGGAGAAATGTAGAGTCGGCACGAGGAGTAGCTTGTCGACTCATGGACTCGTTATTCGACTCGAGGAGTGAACTCAACTCGAGGAGAAACGTAGAGTCGGCAGGAGGAGTAGCTTGTCGAGTTGTGGACTCGTTACTCGACTCGAGGAGTGAACTCTACTCGAGGAGAAAGGTAGAGTCGGCACGAGGAAAGGCTTGTCGACTCGTGGACACGGTACTCGACTCGAGGAGTGAACTCAACTCGAGGAGAAACGTAGAGTCGGCATGAGGAGTAGCTTGGCGACTCGTGGACTCGGTACTCGACTCGAGGAGTGAACTCAACTCAAGGAGAAACGTAGAGTCGGCACGAGGAGTAGCTTGTCGACTCGTGGACTCAGTACTCGACTCGAGGAGAGAACTCAACTCGAGGAGAAACGTAGAGTTGGCACGAGGAGTAGCTTGTCGACTCGTGGACTCGGTACTCGACCCGAGGAGTGAACTCAACTCGAGGATAAATGTAGTGTTGGCGCAAGGAGTAGCTTGTCGACTCGTGGACTCGGTACTCGACTCGAGGAGTGAACTCAACTCTAGGATAAACGTAGAGTCGGCATGAGGAGTAGCTTGTCGACTTGTGGACTTGGTACTGGACTCGAGGAGTGAACTCAACTCAAGGATAAACGTAGAGTCGGCGCGAGAAGTAGCTTGTCGGCTCGTGGACTCGGTACTCGACTCGAGGAATGAACTCAGCTCGAGGTGAAATGCAGAGTCGGCACGAGGAGTAGCTCGTCGACTCGTGGACTCGGTACTTGACTCGAGGAGCGAATTCAACTCGAGGAGAAACGTAGAGTCGGCACGAGGAGTAGCTTGTCGACTCGTGGACTTGGTACTCGAGGAGAAACGTAGAGTCAGCACGAGGAGTAGCTTGTCGACTCGTGAACTCGATACTCGACTCGAGGAGTGAATTCAACTCGAGGAGAAACGTAGAGTCGGCACGAGGAGTAGCTTGTCGACTCATGGACTCGTTATTCGACTCGAGGAGTGAACTCAACTCGAGGAGAAACGTAGAGTCGGCATGAGGAGTAGCTTGTCGAGTTGTGGACTCTTTACTCGACTCGAGGAGTGAACTCAACTCGAGGATAAATGTAGTGTTGGCGCAAGGAGTAGCTTGTCGACTCGTGGACTCGGTACTCGACTCGAGGAGTGAACTCAACTCTAGGATAAACGTAGAACCGGCGCGAGGAGTAGCTTGCCGACTCGTGGACTTGGTACTCGACTCGAGGAGTGAACTCAACTCAGGGATAAACGTAGAGTCGGCGCGAGAAGTAGCTTGTCGGCTCGTGGACTCGGTACTCGACTCGAGGAATGAACTCAACTCGAGGAGAAATGTAGAGTCGGCACGAGGAGTAGCTCGTCGACTCGTGGACTCGGTACTTGACTCGAGGAGCGAATTCAACTCGAGGAGAAACGTAGAGTCGGCACGAGGAGTAGCTTGCCGACTCGTGGAGTTGGTACTCGACTCGAGGAGAAACGTAGATTCGGCACGAGGAGTAGCTTGTCGACTCGTGAACTCGATACTCGACTCGAGGAGTGAATTCAACTCGAGGAGAAATGTAGAGTCGGCACGAGGAGTAGCTTGTCGACTCATGGACTCGTTATTCGACTCGAGGAGTGAACTCAACTCGAGGAGAAACGTAGAGTCGGCAGGAGGAGTAGCTTGTCGAGTTGTGGACTCGTTACTCGACTCGAGGAGTGAACTCTACTCGAGGAGAAAGGTAGAGTCGGCACGAGGAAAGGCTTGTCGACTCGTGGACTCGGTACTCGACTCGAGGAGTGAACTCAACTCGAGGAGAAACGTAGAGTCGGCATGAGGAGTAGCTTGGCGACTCGTGGACTCGGTACTCGACTCGAGGAGTGAACTCAACTCAAGGAGAAACGTAGAGTCGGCACGAGGAGTAGCTTGTCGACTCGTGGACTCAGTACTCGACTCGAGGAGAGAACTCAACTCGAGGAGAAACGTAGAGTTGGCACGAGGAGTAGCTTGTCGACTCGTGGACTCGGTACTCGACCCGAGGAGTGAACTCAACTCGAGGATAAATGTAGTGTTGGCGCAAGGAGTAGCTTGTCGACTCGTGGACTCGGTACTCGACTCGAGGAGTGAACTCAACTCTAGGATAAACGTAGAGTCGGCATGAGGAGTAGCTTGTCGACTTGTGGACTTGGTACTGGACTCGAGGAGTGAACTCAACTCAAGGATAAACGTAGAGTCGGCGCGAGAAGTAGCTTGTCGGCTCGTGGACTCGGTACTCGACTCGAGGAATGAACTCAGCTCGAGGTGAAATGCAGAGTCGGCACGAGGAGTAGCTCGTCGACTCGTGGACTCGGTACTTGACTCGAGGAGCGAATTCAACTCGAGGAGAAACGTAGAGTCGGCACGAGGAGTAGCTTGTCGACTCGTGGACTTGGTACTCGAGGAGAAACGTAGAGTCAGCACGAGGAGTAGCTTGTCGACTCGTGAACTCGATACTCGACTCGAGGAGTGAATTCAACTCGAGGAGAAACGTAGAGTCGGCACGAGGAGTAGCTTGTCGACTCATGGACTCGTTATTCGACTCGAGGAGTGAACTCAACTCGAGGAGAAACGTAGAGTCGGCATGAGGAGTAGCTTGTCGAGTTGTGGACTCTTTACTCGACTCGAGGAGTGAACTCAGCTCGAGGAGAAAGGTAGAGTCGGCACAAGGAAAGGCTTGTCGACTTGTGGACTTGGTACTCGACTCGAGGAGTGAACTCAACTCGAGGAGAAACGTAGAGTCGGCATGAGGAGTAGCTTGGCGACTCGTGGACTCGGTACTCGACTCGAGGAGTGAACTCAACTCAAGGAGAAACGTAGAGTCGGCACGAGGAGTAGCTTGTCGACACGTGGACTCAGTACTCGACTCGAGGAGAGAACTCAACTCGAGGAGAAACGTAGAGTCGGCACGAGGAGTAGCTTGTCGACTCGTGGACTCGGTACTCGACTCGAGGAGTGAACTCAACTCTAGGATAAATGTAGTGTTGGCGCAAGGAGTAGCTTGTCGACTCGTGGACTCGGTACTCGACTCGAGGAGTCAACTCAACTCTAGGATAAACGTAGAGCCGGCGCGAGGAGTAGCTTGTCGACTCGTGGACTTGGTACTCGACTCGAGGAGTGAACTTAACTCAAGGATAAACGTAGAGTCGGCGCGAGAAGTAGCTTGTCGGCTCGTGGACTCGGTACTCGACTCGAGGAATGAACTCAACTCGTGGAGAAATGTAGAGTCGGCACGAGGAGTAGCTCGTCGACTCGTGGACTCGGTACTTGACTCGAGGAGCGAATTCAACTCGAGGAGAAACGTAGAGTCGGCACGAGGAGTAGCTTGTCGACTCGTGGACTTGGTACTCGACTCGAGGAGAAACGTAGAGTCGGCACGAGGAGTAGCTTGACGACTCGTGGACTCGATACTCGACTCGAGGAGTGAATTCAACTCGAGGAGAAACGTAGAGTCGGCACGAGGAGTAGCTTGTCGACTCATGGACTCGTTATTCGACTCGAGGACTGAACTCAACTCGAGGAGAAACGTAGAGTCGGCATGATTAGTAGCTTGTCGAGTTGTGGACTCTTTACTCGACTCGAGGAGTGAACTCAACTCGAGGAGAAAGGTAGAGTCGGCACAAGGAAAGGCTTGTCCACTTGTGGACTCGGTACTCGACTCGAGGAGTGAACTCAACTCGAGGAGAAACGTAGAGTCGGCATGAGGAGTAGCTTGGCGACTCGTGGACTCGGTACTCAACTCGAGGAGTGAACTCAACTCAAGGAGAAACATAGAGTCGGCACGAGGAGTAGCTTGTCGACTTGTGGACTCGGTACTCGACTCGAGGAGTGAACTCAACTCGTGGAGAAACATAGAGTCGGCACGAGTAGTAGCTTGTCGACTTGTGGACTCGGTGCTCGACTTGAGGAGAAAGGTAGAGTCGGCACGAGGAGTAGCTTGGCGACTCGTGGACTCGGTACTCGACTCGAGGACTGAACTCAACTCGAGGAGAGACGTAGAGTCGGCACGAGGAGTAGCTTGTCGACTCGTGGACTTGGTACTCGAGGAGAAACGTAGAGTCAGCACGAGGAGTAGCTTGTCGACTCGTGAACTCGATACTCGACTCGAGGAGTGAATTCAACTCGAGGAGAAACGTAGAGTGGGCACGAGGAGTAGCTTGTCGACTCATGGACTCGGTACTTGACTCGAGGAGCGAATTCAACTCGAGGAGAAACGTAGAGTCGGCACGAGGAGTAGCTTGTCGACTCGTGGACTTGGTACTCGAGGAGAAACGTAGAGTCAGCACGAGGAGTAGCTTGTCGACTCGTGAACTCGATACTCGACTCGAGGAGTGAATTCAACTCGAGGAGAAACGTAGAGTCGGCACGATGAGTAGCTTGTCGACTCATGGACTCGTTATTCGACTCGAGGAGTGAACTCAACTCGAGGAGAACCGTAGAGTCGGCATGAGGAGTAGCTTGTCGAGTTGTGGACTCTTTACTGGACTCGAGGAGTGGACTCAACTCGAGGAGAAATGTAGAGTCGGCACGAGGAGTAGCTTGTCGACTCGTGGACTCGGCACTCGACTCGAGGAGTGGACTCAACTCGAGGAGAAATGTAGAGTCGGCACGAGGAGTAGCTAGTCGACTCGTGGACTCGGTACTCGACTCGAGGAGTGAACTCAACTCGAGGAGAAACGTACAGTCGGCAGGAGGAGTAGCTTGTCGACTCGTGGACTCGGCACTCGACTCGAGGAGTGAACTCAACTCGAGGTGAAACGTAGAGTCACCACGAGGAGTAGCTAGTCGACTCGTGGACTCGGTACTCGACTCGAGGAGTGAACTCAACTCGACGAGAAACGTAGAGTCGGCACGAGGAGTAGCTTGTCGACTCGTGGACTCGGTACTCGACTCGAGGAGTGAACTCAACTCGAGGAGAAACGTAGAGTCGGCACGAGGAGTAGCTTGTCGACTCGTGAACTCGATACTTGACTCGAGGAGTGAATTCAACTCGAGGAGAAACGTAGAATCGGCACGAGGAGTAGCTTGTCGACTCATGGACTCGTTATTCGACTCGAGGAGTGAACTCAACTCGAGGAGAAACGTAGAGTCGGCATGAGGAATAGCTTGTCGAGTTGTGGACTCTTTACTCGACTCGAGGAGTGAACTCAACTCGAGGAGAAAGGTAGAGTCGGCACAAGGAAAGGCTTGTCGACTTGTGGACTCGGTACTCGACTCGAGGAGTGAACTCAACTCGAGGAGAAACGTAGAGTCGGCATGAGGAGTAGCTTGGCGATTCGTGGACTCGGTACTCGACTCGAGGAGTGAACTCAACTCAAGGAGAAACGTAGAGTCGGCACGAGGAGTAGCTTGTCGACTTGTGGACTCGGTACTCGACTCGAGGAGTGAACTCAACTCGTGGAGAAACATAGAGTCGGCACGAGGAGTAGCTTGTCGACTTGTGGACTCGGTACTCGACTTGAGGAGAAAGGTAGAGTCGGCACGAGGACTAGCTTGGCGACTCGTGGACTCGGTACTCGACTCGAGGACTGAACTCAACTCGAGGAGAGACGTAGAGTCGGCACGAGGAGTAGCTTGTCGACTCGTGGACTCAGTACTCGACTCGAGGAGTGAACTCAACTCGAGGAGAAACGTAGAGTCGGCACGAGGAGTAGCTTGTCGAGTCGTGGACTCGGTACTCGACTCGAGGAGTGAACTCAACTCGACGAGAAACGTAGAGTCGGCACGAGGAGTAGCTTGTCGACTCGTGGACTCGGTACTCAACTCGAGGAGTGAACTCAACTCGAGGAGAAACGTAGAGTCGGCACGAGGAGTAGCTTGTTGACTCGTGGACTCGGTACTCGACTCGAGGAGTGAACTCAACTCGAGGAGAAACGTAGAGTCGGCACGAGGAGTAGCTTGTCGGCTCGTGGACTCGGTACTCGACTCGAGGAGTGAACTCAACTCCAGGAGAAACGTAGAGTCGGCACGAGGAGTAGCTTGTCGGCTCGTGGACTCGGTACTCGACTCGAGGAATGAACTCGACTCGAGGAGAAATGTAGAGTCGGCACGAGGAGTAACTCGTCGACTCGTGGACTCTGTACTCGACTCGAGGAGCGAATTCAACTCGAGGAGAAACGTAGAGTCGGCACGAGGAGTAGCTTGTCGACTCGTGGACTTGGTACTCGACTCGAGGAGCGAACTCAACTCGAGGAGAAACGTAGAGTCGGCACGAGGAGAAGCTTTTCGACTCGTGGACTCGGTACTTGACTCGAGGAGCGAATTAAACTCGAGGAGAAACATAGAGTCGGCACGAGGAGCAGCTTGTCAACTCGTGGACTCGGTACTCGACTTGAGGAGCGAATTCAACTCGAGGAGAAACGTAGAGTCGGCACGAGTAGTAGCTCGTCGACTCGTTGACTCGGTACTGGACTCGAGGAGTGAATTCAACTCAAGGAGAAACGTAGAGTCGGCACGAGGAGTAGCTTGTCGACTCGTGGACTCGATACTCGACTCGAGTTGTGAATTCAACTCGACGAGAAACGTAGAGTCGGCACGAGGAGTAGCTTGTCGACTCCTGGACTCGGTACTCGACTTGAGTAGTGAGTGAACTCAACTCGAGGAGAAACGTAGAGTCGGCACGAGGAGTAGCTTGTCGGCTCGTGGACTCGGTACTCGACTCGAGGAGTGAACTCAACTCGAGGAGAAACGTAGAGTCGGCACGAGGAGTAGCTCGTCGACTCGTGGACTCGGTACTCGACTCGAGGAGTGAACCCAACTCGAGGAGAAACGTAGAGTCGGCACGAGGAGTAGCATGTCGACTCGTGGACTCGGTACTCGACTCGAGGAGCGAACTCAACTCGAGGAGAAACGTGAAGAGTCGGCATGAGGAGTAGCTTGTCGACTAGTGGACTCGGTACTCGACTCGAGAAGCGAACTCAACTCAAGGAGAAACGTGAAGAGTCGGCACGAGGAGTAGCATGTCGACTCGTGGACTCGGTACTCGACTCGAGGAGTGAACTCAACTCGAGGAGAAACGTAGAGTCGGCATGAGGAGTAGCTTGGCGACTCGTGGACTCGGTACTCGACTCGAGGAGTGAACTCAACTCAAGGAGAAACGTAGAGTCGGCACGAGGAGTAGCTTGTCGACTCGTGGACTCAGTACTCGACTCGAGGAGAGAACTCAACTCGAGGAGAAACGTAGAGTTGGCACGAGGAGTAGCTTGTTGACTCGTGGACTCGGTACTCGACCCGAGGAGTGAACTCAACTCGAGGATAAATGTAGTGTTGGCGCAAGGAGTAGCTTGTCGACCCGTGGACTCGGTACTCGACTCGAGGAGTGAACTCAACTCTAGGATAAACGTAGAGTCGGCATGAGGAGTAGCTTGTCGACTTGTGGACTTGGTACTGGACTCGATGAGTGAACTCAACTCAAGGATAAACGTAGAGTCGGCGCGAGAAGTAGCTTGTCGGCTCGTGGACTCGGTACTCGACTCGAGGAATGAACTCAACTCGAGGTGAAATGCAGAGTCGGCACGAGGAGTAGCTCGTCAACTCGTGGACTCGGTACTTGACTCGAGGAGCGAATTCAACTCGAGGAGAAACGTAGAGTCGGCACGATGAGTAGCTTGTCGACTCGTGGACTTGGTACTCAAGGAGAAACGTAGAGTCACCACGAGGAGTAGCTTGTCGACTCGTGAACTCGATACTCGACTCGAGGAGTGAATTCAACTCGAGGAGAAACGTAGAGTCGGCACGAGGAGTAGCTTGTCGACTCATGGACTCGTTATTCGACTCGAGGAGTGAACTCAACTCGAGGAGAAACGTAGAGTCGGCATGAGGAGTGGCTTGTCGAGTTGTGGACTCTTTACTCGACTCGAGGAGTGAACTCAACTCGAGGAGAAAGGTAGAGTCGGCACAATTAAAGGCTTGTCGACTTGTGGACTCGGTACTCGACTCGAGGAGTGAACTCAACTCGAGGAGAAACGTAGAGTCGGCATGAGGAGTAGCTTGGCGACTCGTGGACTCCGTACTCGACTCGAGGAGTGAACTCAACTCAAGGAGAAACGTAGAGTCGGCACGAGGAGTAGCTTGTCGACTCGTGGACTCAGTACTCGACTCGAGGAGAGAACTCAACTCGAGGAGAAACGTAGAGTCGGCACGAGGAGTAGCTTGTCGACTCGTGGACTCGGTACTCGACTCGAGGAGTGAACTCAACTCTAGGATAAATGTAGTGTTGGCGCAAGGAGTAGCTTGTCGACTCGTGGACTCGGTACTCGACTCGAGGAGTGAACTCAACTCTAGGATAAACGTAGAGCCGGCGCGAGGAGTAGCTTGTCGACTCGTGGACTTGGTACTCGACTCGAGGAGTGAACTTAACTCAAGGATAAACGTAGAGTCGGCGCGAGAAGTAGCTTGTCGGCTCGTGGACTCGGTACTCGACTCGAGGAATGAACTCAACTCGTGGAGAAATGTAGAGTCGGCACGAGGAGTAGCTCGTCGACTCGTGGACTCGGTACTTGACTCGAGGAGCGAATTCAACTCGAGGAGAAACGTAGAGTCGGCACGAGGAGTAGCTTGTCGACTCGTGGATTTGGTACTCGACTCGAGGAGAAACGTAGAGTCGGCACGAGGAGTAGCTTGTCGACTCGTGGACTCGATACTCGACTCGAGGAGTGAATTCAACTCGAGGAGAAACGTAGAGTCGGCACGAGGAGTAGCTTGTCGACTGATGGACTCGTTATTCGACTCCAGGAGTGAACTCAACTCGAGGAGAAACGTAGAGTCGGCATGAGGAGTAGCTTGTCGAGTTGTGGACTCTTTACTCGACTCGAGGAGTGAACTCAACTCGAGGAGAAAGGTAGAGTCGGCACAAGGAAAGGCTTGTCGACTTGTGGACTCGGTACTCGACTCGAGGAGAAACGTAGAGTCGGCACGAGGAGTAGCTTGTCGACTCGTGGACTTGGTACTCGAGGAGAAACGTAGAGTCAGCACGAGGAGTAGCTTGTCGACTCGTGAACTCGATACTCGACTCGAGGAGTGAATTCAACTCGAGGAGAAACGTAGAGTCGGCACGATGAGTAGCTTGTCGACTCATGGACTCGTTATTCGACTCGAGGAGTGAACTCAACTCGAGGAGAACCGTAGAGTCGGCATGAGGAGTAGCTTGTCGAGTTGTGGACTCTTTACTGGACTCGAGGAGTGGACTCAACTCGAGGAGAAATGTAGAGTCGGCACGAGGAGTAGCTTGTCGACTCGTGGACTCGGCACTCGACTCGAGGAGTGGACTCAACTCGAGGAGAAATGTAGAGTCGGCACGAGGAGTAGCTAGTCGACTCGTGGACTCGGTACTCGACTCGAGGAGTGAACTCAACTCGAGGAGAAACGTACAGTCGGCAGGAGGAGTAGCTTGTCGACTCGTGGACTCGGCACTCGACTCGAGGAGTGAACTCAACTCGAGGTGAAACGTAGAGTCACCACGAGGAGTAGCTAGTCGACTCGTGGACTCGGTACTCGACTCGAGGAGTGAACTCAACTCGACGAGAAACGTAGAGTCGGCACGAGGAGTAGCTTGTCGACTCGTGGACTCGGTACTCGACTCGAGGAGTGAACTCAACTCGAGGAGAAACGTAGAGTCGGCACGAGGAGTAGCTTGTCGACTCGTGAACTCGATACTTGACTCGAGGAGTGAATTCAACTCGAGGAGAAACGTAGAGTCGGCACGAGGAGTAGCTTGTCGACTCATGGACTCGTTATTCGACTCGAGGAGTGAACTCAACTCGAGGAGAAACGTAGAGTCGGCATGAGGAATAGCTTGTCGAGTTGTGGACTCTTTACTCGACTCGAGGAGTGAACTCAACTCGAGGAGAAAGGTAGAGTCGGCACAAGGAAAGGCTTGTCGACTTGTGGACTCGGTACTCGACTCGAGGAGTGAACTCAACTCGAGGAGAAACGTAGAGTCGGCATGAGGAGTAGCTTGGCGATTCGTGGACTCGGTACTCGACTCGAGGAGTGAACTCAACTCAAGGAGAAACGTAGAGTCGGCACGAGGAGTAGCTTGTCGACTTGTGGACTCGGTACTCGACTCGAGGAGTGAACTCAACTCGTGGAGAAACATAGAGTCGGCACGAGGAGTAGCTTGTCGACTTGTGGACTCGGTACTCGACTTGAGGAGAAAGGTAGAGTCGGCACGAGGACTAGCTTGGCGACTCGTGGACTCGGTACTCGACTCGAGGACTGAACTCAACTCGAGGAGAGACGTAGAGTCGGCACGAGGAGTAGCTTGTCGACTCGTGGACTCAGTACTCGACTCGAGGAGTGAACTCAACTCGAGGAGAAACGTAGAGTCGGCACGAGGAGTAGCTTGTCGAGTCGTGGACTCGGTACTCGACTCGAGGAGTGAACTCAACTCGACGAGAAACGTAGAGTCGGCACGAGGAGTAGCTTGTCGACTCGTGGACTCGGTACTCAACTCGAGGAGTGAACTCAACTCGAGGAGAAACGTAGAGTCGGCACGAGGAGTAGCTTGTTGACTCGTGGACTCGGTACTCGACTCGAGGAGTGAACTCAACTCGAGGAGAAACGTAGAGTCGGCACGAGGAGTAGCTTGTCGGCTCGTGGACTCGGTACTCGACTCGAGGAGTGAACTCAACTCCAGGAGAAACGTAGAGTCGGCACGAGGAGTAGCTTGTCGGCTCGTGGACTCGGTACTCGACTCGAGGAATGAACTCGACTCGAGGAGAAATGTAGAGTCGGCACGAGGAGTAACTCGTCGACTCGTGGACTCTGTACTCGACTCGAGGAGCGAATTCAACTCGAGGAGAAACGTAGAGTCGGCACGAGGAGTAGCTTGTCGACTCGTGGACTTGGTACTCGACTCGAGGAGCGAACTCAACTCGAGGAGAAACGTAGAGTCGGCACGAGGAGAAGCTTTTCGACTCGTGGACTCGGTACTTGACTCGAGGAGCGAATTAAACTCGAGGAGAAACATAGAGTCGGCACGAGGAGCAGCTTGTCAACTCGTGGACTCGGTACTCGACTTGAGGAGCGAATTCAACTCGAGGAGAAACGTAGAGTCGGCACGAGTAGTAGCTCGTCGACTCGTTGACTCGGTACTGGACTCGAGGAGTGAATTCAACTCAAGGAGAAACGTAGAGTCGGCACGAGGAGTAGCTTGTCGACTCGTGGACTCGATACTCGACTCGAGTTGTGAATTCAACTCGACGAGAAACGTAGAGTCGGCACGAGGAGTAGCTTGTCGACTCCTGGACTCGGTACTCGACTTGAGTAGTGAGTGAACTCAACTCGAGGAGAAACGTAGAGTCGGCACGAGGGGTAGCTTGTCGGCTCGTGGACTCGGTACTCGACTCGAGGAGTGAACTCAACTCGAGGAGAAACGTAGAGTCGGCACGAGGAGTAGCTCGTCGACTCGTGGACTCGGTACTCGACTCGAGGAGTGAACCCAACTCGAGGAGAAACGTAGAGTCGGCACGAGGAGTAGCATGTCGACTCGTGGACTCGGTACTCGACTCGAGGAGCGAACTCAACTCGAGGAGAAACGTGAAGAGTCGGCATGAGGAGTAGCTTGTCGACTAGTGGACTCGGTACTCGACTCGAGAAGCGAACTCAACTCAAGGAGAAACGTGAAGAGTCGGCACGAGGAGTAGCATGTCGACTCGTGGACTCGGTACTCGACTCGAGGAGTGAACTCAACTCGAGGAGAAACGTAGAGTCGGCATGAGGAGTAGCTTGGCGACTCGTGGACTCGGTACTCGACTCGAGGAGTGAACTCAACTCAAGGAGAAACGTAGAGTCGGCACGAGGAGTAGCTTGTCGACTCGTGGACTCAGTACTCGACTCGAGGAGAGAACTCAACTCGAGGAGAAACGTAGAGTTGGCACGAGGAGTAGCTTGTTGACTCGTGGACTCGGTACTCGACCCGAGGAGTGAACTCAACTCGAGGATAAATGTAGTGTTGGCGCAAGGAGTAGCTTGTCGACTCGTGGACTCGGTACTCGACTCGAGGAGTGAACTCAACTCTAGGATAAACGTAGAGTCGGCATGAGGAGTAGCTTGTCGACTTGTGGACTTGGTACTGGACTCGATGAGTGAACTCAACTCAAGGATAAACGTAGAGTCGGCGCGAGAAGTAGCTTGTCGGCTCGTGGACTCGGTACTCGACTCGAGGAATGAACTCAACTCGAGGTGAAATGCAGAGTCGGCACGAGGAGTAGCTCGTCAACTCGTGGACTCGGTACTTGACTCGAGGAGCGAATTCAACTCGAGGAGAAACGTAGAGTCGGCACGATGAGTAGCTTGTCGACTCGTGGACTTGGTACTCGAGGAGAAACGTAGAGTCACCACGAGGAGTAGCTTGTCGACTCGTGAACTCGATACTCGACTCGAGGAGTGAATTCAACTCGAGGAGAAACGTAGAGTCGGCACGAGGAGTAGCTTGTCGACTCATGGACTCGTTATTCGACTCGAGGAGTGAACTCAACTCGAGGAGAAACGTAGAGTCGGCATGAGGAGTGGCTTGTCGAGTTGTGGACTCTTTACTCGACTCGAGGAGTGAACTCAACTCGAGGAGAAAGGTAGAGTCGGCACAAGGAAAGGCTTGTCGACTTGTGGACTCGGTACTCGACTCGAGGAGTGAACTCAACTCGAGGAGAAACGTAGAGTCGGCATGAGGAGTAGCTTGGCGACTCGTGGACTCCGTACTCGACTCGAGGAGTGAACTCAACTCAAGGAGAAACGTAGAGTCGGCACGAGGAGTAGCTTGTCGACTCGTGGACTCAGTACTCGACTCGAGGAGAGAACTCAACTCGAGGAGAAACGTAGAGTCGGCACGAGGAGTAGCTTGTCGACTCGTGGACTCGGTACTCGACTCGAGGAGTGAACTCAACTCTAGGATAAATGTAGTGTTGGCGCAAGGAGTAGCTTGTCGACTCGTGGACTCGGTACTCGACTCGAGGAGTGAACTCAACTCTAGGATAAACGTAGAGCCGGCGCGAGGAGTAGCTTGTCGACTCGTGGACTTGGTACTCGACTCGAGGAGTGAACTTAACTCAAGGATAAACGTAGAGTCGGCGCGAGAAGTAGCTTGTCGGCTCGTGGACTCGGTACTCGACTCGAGGAATGAACTCAACTCGTGGAGAAATGTAGAGTCGGCACGAGGAGTAGCTCGTCGACTCGTGGACTCGGTACTTGACTCGAGGAGCGAATTCAACTCGAGGAGAAACGTAGAGTCGGCACGAGGAGTAGCTTGTCGACTCGTGGATTTGGTACTCGACTCGAGGAGAAACGTAGAGTCGGCACGAGGAGTAGCTTGTCGACTCGTGGACTCGATACTCGACTCGAGGAGTGAATTCAACTCGAGGAGAAACGTAGAGTCGGCACGAGGAGTAGCTTGTCGACTGATGGACTCGTTATTCGACTCCAGGAGTGAACTCAACTCGAGGAGAAACGTAGAGTCGGCATGAGGAGTAGCTTGTCGAGTTGTGGACTCTTTACTCGACTCGAGGAGTGAACTCAACTCGAGGAGAAAGGTAGAGTCGGCACAAGGAAAGGCTTGTCGACTTGTGGACTCGGTACTCGACTCGAGGAGTGAACTCAACTCGAGGAGAAACGTAGAGTCGGCATGAGGAGTAGCTTGGCGACTCGTGGACTCGGTAGTCAACTCGAGGAGTGAACTCAACTTAAGGAGAAACATAGAGTCGGCACGAGGAGTAGCTTGTCGACTTGTGGACTCGGTACTCGACTCGAGGAGTGAACTCAACTCGTGGAGAAGCATAGAGTCGGCACGAGAAGTAGCTTGTCGACTTGTGGACTCGGTACTCGACTTGAGGAGAAAGGTAGAGTCGGCACGAGGAGTAGCTTGGCGACTCGTGGACTCGGTACTCGACTCGAGGACTGAACTCAACTCGAGGAGAGACGTAGAGTCGGCACGAGGAGTAGCTTGTCGACTCGTGGACTTGGTACTCGAGGAGAAACGTAGAGTCAGCACGAGGAGTAGCTTGTCGACTCGTGAACTCGATACTCGACTCGAGGAGTGAATTCAACTCGAGGAGAAACGTAGAGTCGGCACGAGGAGTAGCTTGTCGACTCATGGACTCGGTACTTGACTCGAGGAGCGAATTCAACAAGAGGAGAAACGTAGAGTCGGCACGAGGAGTAGCTTGTCGACTCGTGGACTTGGTACTCGAGGAGAAACGTAGAGTCAGCACGAGGAGTAGCTTTTCGACTCGTGAACTCGATACTCGACTCGAGGAGTGAATTCAACTCGAGGAGAAACGTAGAGTCGGCACGAGGAGTAGCTTGTCGACTCATGGACTCGTTATTCGACTCGAGGAGTGAACTCAACTCGAGGAGAAACGTAGAGTCGGCATGAGGAGTAGCTTGTCGAGTTGTGGACTCTTTACTCGACTCGAGGAGTGGACTCAACTCGAGGAGAAATGTAGAGTCGGCACGAGGAGTAGCTTGTCGACTCGTGGACTCGGCACTCGACTCGAGGAGTGGACTCAACTCGAGGAGAAATGTAGAGTCGGCACGAGGAGTAGCTAGTCGACTCGTGGACTCGGTACTCGACTCGAGGAGTGAACTCAATTCGAGGAGAAACGTAGAGTCGGCATGAGGAGTAGCTTGTCGACTCGTGGACTCGGCACTCGACTCGAGGAGTGAACTCAACTCGAGGAGAAACGTAGAGTCACCACGAGGAGTAGCTAGTCGACTCGTGGACTCGGTACTCGACTCGAGGAGTGAACTCAACTCGACGAGAAACGTAGAGTCGGCACGAGGAGTAGCTTGTCGACTCGTGGACTCGGTACTCGACTCGAGGAGTGAACTCAACTCGAGGAGAAACGTAGAGTCGGCACGAGGAGTAGCTTGTCGACTCGTGAACTCGATACTCGACTCGAGGAGTGAATTCAACTCGAGGAGAAATGTAGAGTCGGCACGAGGAGTAGCTTGTCGACTTATGGACTCGTTATTCGACTCGAGGAGTGAACTCAACTCGAGGAGAAACGTAGAGTCGGCATGAGGAGTAGCTTGTCGAGTTGTGGACTCTTTACTCGACTCGAGGAGTGAACTCAACTCGAGGAGAAAGGTAGAGTCGGCACAAGGAAAGGCTTGTCGACTTGTGGACTCGGTACTCGACTCGAGGAGTGAACTCAACTCGAGGAGAAACGTAGAGTCGGCGTGAGGAGTAGCTTGGCGACTCGTGGAATCGGTACTCGACTCGAGGAGTGAACTCAACTCAAGGAGAAACGTAGAGTCGGCACGAGGAGTAGCTTGTCGACTTGTGGACTCGGTACTCGACTCGGGGAGTGAACTCAACTCGTGGAGAAACATAGAGTCGGCACGAGGAGTAGCTTGTCGACTTGTGGACTCGGTACTCGACTTGAGGAGAAAGGTAGAGTCGGCACGAGGACTAGCTTGGCGACTCGTGGACTCGGTACTCGACTCGAGGACTGAACTCAACTCGAGGAGAGACGTAGAGTCGGCACGAGGAGTAGCTTGTCGACTCGTGGACTCAGTACTCGACTCGAGGAGTGAACTCAACTCGAGGAGAAACGTAGAGTCGGCACGAGGAGTAGCTTGTCGAGTCGTGGACTCGGTACTCGACTCGAGGAGTGAACTCAACTCGACGAGAAACGTAGAGTCGGCACGAGGAGTAGCTTGTCGACTCGTGGACTCGGTACTCGACTCGAGGAGTGAACTCAACTCGAGGAGAAACGTAGAGTCGGCACGAGGAGTAGCTTGTTGACTCGTGGACTCGGTACTCGACTCGAGGAGTGAACTCAACTCGAGGAGAAACGTAGAGTCGGCACGAGGAGTAGCTTGTCGGCTCGTGGACTCGGTACTCGACTCGAGGAGTGAACTCAACTCCAGGAGAAACGTAGAGTCGGCACGAGGAGTAGCTTGTCGGCTCGTGGACTCGGTACTCGACTCGAGGAATGAACTCGACTCGAGGAGAAATGTAGAGTCGGCACGAGGAGTAACTCGTCGACTCGTGGACTCTGTACTCGACTCGAGGAGCGAATTCAACTCGAGGAGAAACGTAGAGTCGGCACGAGGAGTAGCTTGTCGACTCGTGGACTTGGTACTCGACTCGAGGAGCGAACTCAACTCGAGGAGAAACGTAGAGTCGGCACGAGGAGAAGCTTTTCGACTCGTGGACTCGGTACTTGACTCGAGGAGCGAATTAAACTCGAAGAGAAACATAGAGTCGGCACGAGGAGTAGCTTGTCAACTCGTGGACTCGGTACTCGACTCGAGGAGCGAATTCAACTCGAGGAGAAACGTAGAGTCGGCACGAGTAGTAGCTCGTCGACTCGTTGACTCGGTACTGGACTCGAGGAGTGAATTCAACTCAAGGAGAAACGTAGAGTCGGCACGAGGAGTAGCTTGTCGACTCGTGGACTCGATACTCGACTCGAGTTGTGAATTCAACTCGACGAGAAACGTAGAGTCGGCACGAGGAGTAGCTTGTCGACTCCTGGACTCGGTACTCGACTTGAGTAGTGAGTGAACTCAACTCGAGGAGAAACGTAGAGTCGGCACGAGGAGTAGCTTGTCGGCTCGTGGACTCGGTACTCGACTCGAGGGGTGAACTCAACTCGAGGAGAAACGTAGAGACGGCACGAGGAGTAGCTCGTCGACTCGTGGACTCGGTACTCGACTCGAGGAGTGAGCTCGACCCGAGGAGAAACGTAGAGTCGGCAGGAGGAGTAGCTCGTTGACTCGTGGACTAGAACTGGACTCGAGGAGTGAATTCAACTCAAGGAGAAACGTAGAGTCGACACGAGGAGTAACTTGTCGACTCGTGGACTCGGTACTCGAATCGAGGAGTGAACCCAACTCGAGGAGAAACATGGAGGCGGCACGAGGAGTAGCTTGTCGACTCGTGGACTCGGTACTCGACTCGAGGAGCGAACTCAACTCGAGGAGAAACGTAGAGTCGGCACGAGGAGTAGCATGTCGACTCGTGGACTCGGTACTCGACTCGAGGAGCGAACTCAACTCGAAGACAAAACGTAGAGTCGGCACGAGGAGTAGCTTGTCGACTCGTGGACTCGGTACTCGACTCGAGGAGCGAACTCAACTCGAGGAGAAACGTGAAGAGTCGGCATGAGGAGTAGCTTGTCGACTAGTGGACTCGGTACTCGACTCGAGGAGCGAGCTCAACTCAAGGAGAAACGTGAAGAGTCGGCACGAGGAGTATTGTTGTCGGCAAGTCTCGGACCGACAAGGAAAAAGACATCACTTCGACCCACGTGACCTGCGCGAGGCCTTTGACCGCGGAGCCTTGCCTCAGCCATTGGCCGGCCCAAACCAATGGCCGGCCCAAGTTCCAGCCGGCCAATGGCCGGTCATATGCTCAGCCGGCCCATGGCCGGTCCAAGGGTCTCACTTGGCCATTG
Source organism: Urtica dioica subsp. dioica (assembly GCF_054948205.1). NCBI lineage: Eukaryota > Viridiplantae > Streptophyta > Magnoliopsida > Rosales > Urticaceae > Urtica > Urtica dioica. The sequence goes on along the minus strand of NC_142759.1, from coordinate 36,458,358 downwards.
GCCGAGGCAAAGCTTCAGCCGGCCAATGGCCGGCCCAGTTCACTCGGCCATTGGCCGAGGCAAAGTTTCAGTCGGCCAATGGCCGACCCAAGGGTCTCACTCGGCCATTGGCCGAGGTAAAGCTTCAGCCGGCCAATGGTCGGCCCAGTAAACTCGGCCATTGCCGAGGCAAAGCTTCAGTCGGCCAATGGCCGACCCAAGGGTCTCACTCGGCCATTGGCCGAGGCAAAGCTTCAGCCGGCCCAGTTCACTCGGCCATTGGCCGAGGCAAAGTTTCAGTCGGCCAATGGCCGACCCAAGGGTCTCACTCGGCCATTGGGCGAGGCAAAGCTTCAGCCGGCCAATGGCCGGCCCAGTTCACTAGGCCATTGGCCGAGGCAAAGCTTTAGTCGGCCCAGTTCACTAGGCCATTGGCCGAGGCAAAGCTTCAGCTGGCCCAGTTCACTCGGCCATTGGCCGAGGCAAAGTTTCAGTCGGCCAATGGCAGACCCAAGGGTCTCACTCGGCCATTGGGCGAGGCAAAGCTTCAGCCGGCCAATGGCCGGCCCAAATCACTAGGCCATTGGCCGAGGCAAAGCTTTAGTCGGCCAATGGCCGACCCAAGGGTCTCACTCGGCCATTGGCCGAGGCAAAGCTTCAGCCGGCCAATGGCCGGCCCAGTTCACTCGGCCATTGGCCGAGGCAAAGTTTCAGTCGGCCAATGGCCGACCCAAGGGTCTCACTCGGTCATTGGGCGAGGCAAAGCTTCAGCCGGCCAATTGCCGGCCCAGTTCACTCGGCCATTGGCCGAGGCAAAGCTTCAGTCGGCCAATGGCCGACCTAACATGCTCACTCGGCCATTGGCCGGTCCAACCATTCAGCCGGGGCAATGGCCGGCCCAGTTCACTCGGCCATTGGCCGAGGCAAAGTTTCAGTCGGCCAATGGCCGACCCAAGGGTCTCACTCGGCCATTGGCCGAGGCAAAGCTTCAGCCGGCCAATGGCCGGCCCAGTTCACTCGGCCATTGGCCGAGGCAAAGCTTCAGTCGGCCAATGGCCGACCCAAGGGTCTCACTCGGCCATTGGCCGAGGCAAAGCTTCAGCCGGCCAATGGCTGGCCCAGTTCACTCGGCCATTGGCCGAGGCAAAGTTTCAGTCGGCCAATGGCCGACCCAAGGGTCTCACTCGGCCATTGGCCGAGGCAAAGTTTCAGTCGGCCAATGGCCGACCCAAGGGTCTCACTCGGCCATTGGGCGACGCAAAGCTTCAGCCGGCCAATGGCCGGCCCAGTTCACTCGGCCATTGGCCGAGGCAAAGCTTCAGTCGGCCAATGGCCGACCCAACATGCTCACTCGGCCATTGGCCGGTCCAACCATTCAGCCGGCCAATGGCCAACCCAACCTTGCTCACTCGGCCAAGGGGTCTTCAAACCACCCTTTGGCTGCCTGTAAATGCAGGGGCCGCTCCCCTAGTCCTGGTAATCCACTCTTGAGTACTGCAACGCTGTCGAACTCGTAACTCGCTCGTTTCTCTCAAGTCTCGGCCTCTAAACACCCCTAAAACCTCTATACTCCACCTCAATCCCACTAATGTTGAGCGTTGTAGAGGTAAACAGGGGCACCCCCCCTGTTTCCCCTTTGTAGTTCACAACCTCTTTCTTGCTTTTCAGGTATCGAGACAAGGTGAGCTTCACCCACAGCTAAGGGACGACTTGGGACACCAAGTCCGACACGCTCGAGCCGGAGTGAGACCACTTGGTCCGGCCTTGGGTCTAACCACTCTGGGCTCCTAAATAGTTGTCCAAAAATCAGCGACAACATTTTGGCGCTAGAAGGAGGGGATCTCTTGACCTTGGCAACACATCCCCTCTACCAGTCTTCTTCTCACTTCTACGACTCTCGAGAGATGAGTCGTAGCCCCGCCACCTCCGTGGGCGCCCCGAGCGACTAGCTCGAGGCACGACCTCCAAAGCTCCGCGCACCGTCTCGAAGGGCAACCTCGTGATAACGAGAGCCAGCCCCGAGACCTGGCGAATGACCCCGAGGCCGCAGTCCGAGAGGACACGGCTCGAAGGCTCGCCGAGCTCCTAGACCGCCCCGGCGTCACCGGCGCGCTCATCGCCGTCGTCCTCGACTCCAACAATGTCGATGACATCAACCACGAGACCAACCTCGACCACGCTATTCACGAAAGTGGACACACGCGCACGCCTCCAAGGGGACACCCTCGGGCGGCCGCGTCGAAACGTCAACTTTCTGATGAGCACGCGCACGCGCCCTCGAGGGGACACCCTTGGGCGACCACGTCAAGGCTCCAAACCTCACGCAATACCCGAGAACGCTCAGTCTCGAGGTCCCGAAAGGGACGCTCCAAGCTCTCCATCCGCGTCCAAAACCCTCGTGAAGGTGACAACATCGATGGTCGCGGCCTCCGTCAAGGGCGTCGCCTGAATGACGCGCCCTTAACAAGGGTGATAGGGACAGCCTCCGGAGACTTGAGAGACCGCCTCAGTTCTCAAAGAGAGAATCACGGGTTCGACTTGAGAGAAAAGCTCAACGCTCGACGCGAGACCGCGATCGTCTTGGGGCAGCAACCACCCAACATTGATCGAGCACCCAGCCAGAAGCGCGCGGCGGCACTTGTGATACCGGCCGTTGGTCCCGAGTCACGAAGGAAAAGGCGCCGGAAGGGTCAACTCCCTAATGACCACCCTTCTCCAGCCCCGAAGCGATCCTTCGTCCCGCTCAACACAACGCCCAACCGGATCCTGAGCTTACGCCGCGATGAGCTGGGAAGCCCCGCTCCACTCACAAAGGACCCCGCGAAGCGAGATCGAAGTAGGTTCTGCGAATACCACAAAGATCACGGGCACGTGACGATCGAATGCAAGCAGCTTAAGAAGCGAATTGATTCCCTAATTCGAGGTGGGAATCTCAGGGAATTCGTCGCATCCGTTAACAAGGTGACAACCCCGACCGAGCGCCCGACTCGTCAGATGGAATGAGGCGTCTCAAGGGGCCGATGGTTAGGCCGGAGGTCCCAAAGAGAGACGAGCACCCACCACTCGCCGTGGTGACTACCACGGCTTCCGCCATTAAGCTCACGACCGAACTCAATCGGCTTCATGATCACTTTTATTTCAAAATTGTAATTTTCTTTTTTCTCAAAAGAAGGCCAAGTGCCATGACTACCTGTAACAACCCCCTTTATTGCAATAAAGAGTTATTCTACACATGACAACTTTTTGACACGCACTATTGTATACCTCCTACACAAGAGTTTCTTGGCCTTCGTCTCACAAACGCAAGAAACTCGGGGGGCTAACAGGGATCAATGATCAATAAAAAACAACTCAACAACAACTCAAAAAAAATGATAATAATAAAGTCTCAAGGGGCCGATGGTTAGGCCGGAGGTCCCCAAGAAAGATTTCTCACATAACTCCTCGTGTAGGCTTTACATGAGTCCTCGAGTCGAGTCCAGAGTCCATGAGTCGACTGATACTCCTCATGCCGACTCTTCACATATCTTCTCGAGACGAGCTCATTCCTCGAGTCGATCTCCGAGTCCGCGAGTCGACCGATACTCCTCGCGCCGACTCTTCACGAAACTCCTCGTGCAGGCTACATAAGCCCTCGAGTCGAGTTCGAGTCCACGAGTCGACCGACACTCCTCGTGGCGACTCCACATGTCTCCTTGAAATGCGTTCATTCCTCGAGTCGAGTTTGAATCCACGAGTCGACAAGCTACTCCTCGTGGCAACTCTACATGTCTCCTCGAGATGCGTTCATTCCTCGAGTCGAGTTTGAATCCACGAGTCGACGAGCTACTCCTCGTGGCAACTCCACATGTCTCCTCGAGATGCGTTCATTCCTCGAGTCGAGTTCGAATCCACTAGTCGACAAGCCATCCTCGTGCCGACTTCACACGCCTCCTCGAGACGAGTTCATTCCTCGAGTCGAGTTCGAGTCGACTAGTCGACAAGCTACGCCTTGTGCCGACCCCACATGGCTCCTCGAGATGAGTTCATTCCTCGAGTCGAGTTCGAACCCACGAGTCGACCGCTAGTCCGTGTGCCGATTCTTCACGAAACTCCTCGTGCAGGCTCTACGTGAGTCCTCGAGTCGAGTTCGAGTCCACGAGTCGATTGATACTCCTCGTGCAGGCTCTACGATGTCTCCTCGAGATGAGTTAATTCCTCGAGTCGAGCTCCGAGTCCGCGAGTTGACCGATACTCCTCGCGACGACTCTTTACGAAACTCCTCGTGCAGGCTCTACGTGAGTCCTCGAGTCAAGTTCGAGTCCACGAGTCGATTGATACTCCTCGTGCAGGCTCTACGATGTCTCCTCGAGATAAATTCATTTCTCGATTCGAGCTCCGAGTCCGCGAGTCGACCGATACTCCTCGCGACGACTCTTCACGAAACTCCTCGTGCAGGCTCTACGAGAGCCCTTGAGTTGAGTCCCGAGTCCACAAGACAACTAACCACTCCTCGTGCAGGCTCTACGAGAGCCCTCGAGTTGAGTCCCGAGTCCACAAGCCAACTAACCATTCCTCTTGCAGGCTTTACATGAGTCCTCGAGTTGAGTCCCAAGTCCACAAGTCAACTAACTATTCCTCGTGCAGGCTCTACACGAACCCTCGAGTTGAGTCTTGAGTCCGCGCTCGCCGCCCAGCTCGTGGGCCGAAAGGCAACGAGTTACAAATGGGTTCAAGGTCTGCGTCCGCTGGGCGTATCTGGTCTAGCCAGCGTCCACTGGAAACCTCGCCGCACAAAAGTGGCATCGCGCTCGCCGCCCAGCTCGTGGGCCGAAAGGCAACGAGTTACAAATGGGTTCAAGGTCTGCGTCCGCTGGGCGTATCTGGTCTAGCCAGCGTCCACGGGAAACCTCGCCACACAAAAGTGGCATCGCGCTCGCCGCCCAGCTCGTGGGCCGAAAGACAACGAGTTACAAATGGGTTCAAGGTCTGCGTCCGCTGGGCGTATCTTGTCTAGCCAGCGTCCACGGGAAACCTCGCCACACAAAAGTGGCATCGCGCTCGCCGCCCAGCTCGTGGGCCGAAAGGCAACGAGTTACAAATGGGTTCAAGGTCTGCGTCCGCTGGGCGTATCTGGTCTAGCCAGCGTCCACGGGAAACCTCGCCACACAAAAGTGGCATCGCGATCGCCGCCCAGCTCGTGGGCCGAAAGGCAACGAGTTACAAATGGGTTCAAGGTCTGCGTCCGCTGGGCGTATCTGGTCTAGCCAGCGTCCACGGGAAACCTCGCCACACAAAAGTGGCATCGCGCTCGCCGCCCAGCTCCTGGGCCGATAGGCAACGAGTTACAAATGGGTTCAAGGTCTGCGTCCGCTGGGCGTATCTGGTCTAGCCAGCGTCCACGGAAAACCTCGCCACACAAGTGTGGCATCGCGCTCGCCGCCCAGCTCCTGGGCCGATAGGCAACGAGTTACAAATGGGTTCAAGGTTTGCGTCCGCTGTGCGTATCTGGTCTAGCCAGCGTCCACGGGAAACCTGGCCACACAAATGTGGCATCACGCTCGCCGCCCAGCTCGTGAGCCGATAGGCAACGAGTTTTAAATGGGTTCAAAGGCTTGCGTCCGCCAGGGCGTATCTAGTCTAGCCAGCGTCCATGGAAAACCCGGTCACGCAACGTGACACCGAGGCCCCCCGAGGCCCAAGCCGTGCTAATCGATCATGCCTTCATTGGTAGGTCGAGAAAACAAGCCGCGCACAACAAAAACGTGCAAATAGATTACACCTTCATTGGTAAGTCGAGGAAATAAGCCACGCACAACAAAAGCCATCCCTCGTGACGCATAAAGGCCGTCCCTCGTGACGCACAAAGCCGTCCCTCGTGACGCACCGATGCCATCCCTCGCGATGCATTGAAAGCCCTTCTACAATGCGACCACAAACCCGAGAGCGTTTGTCCTGGGTCCGCACATCAACGCAAGCACTGAGTTTCCGCTCGACCTACGCTCGACCAGAAACTCGGGGGGCTAATGTTGTCGGCCTGTCTCGGACCGACGAGGAAAAAGACATCACTTCGACCCACGCGACCGGCGCGAGGCCTTTGACGGCGGAGCCTTGCCTAAGCCATTGGCCGGCCCAAACCAATGGCCGGCCCAAGTTCCAGCCGGCCAATGGCCGGCCATATGCTCAGCCGGCCCATGGCCGGCCCAAGGGTCTCACTCGGCCATTGGCCGAGGCAAAGCTTCAGCCGGCCAATGGCCGGCCCAGTTCACTCGGCCATTGGCCGAGGCAAAGCTTCAGTCGGCCAATGGCCGACCCAAGGGTCTCACTCGGCCATTGGCCGAGGCAAAGCTTCAGCCGGCCAATGGCCGGCCCAGTTCACTCGGCCATTGTCCGAGGCAAAGTTTCAGTCGGCCAATGGCTGACCCAAGGGTCTCACTCGGCCATTGGCCGAGGCAAAGCTTCAGCCGTCCAATGGCCGGCCCAGTTCACTCGGCCATTGGCCGAGGCAAAGCTTCAGTCGGCCAATGGCCGACCCAACATGCTCACTCGGCCATTGGCCGGTCCACCATTCAGCCGGCCAATGGCCGACCCAACCTTGCTCACTCGGCCAAGGGGTCTTCAAACCACCCTTTGGCTGCCTATAAATACAGGGGCCGCTCCCCTAGTCCAGGTAATCCATTCTTGAGTACTGAAACGCTGTCGAACTCGTACCTCGCTCGTTTCTCTCAAGTCTCGGCCTCTAAACACCCCTAAAACCTCTATACTCCACCTCAATCCCACTAATGTTGAGCGTCGGAGAGGTAAACAGGGGCACTCCCCCTGTTTCCCCTTTGTAGTTCACAACCTCTTTCTTGCTTTTCAGGTATCGAGACAAGGTGAGCTTAACCCACAGCTAAGGGATGAGTTGCGACACCAAGTCCGACACGCTCGAGCCGGAGTGAGACCACTTGGTCCGGCCTTGGGTCTAACCACTCTGGGCTCCTAAATAGTTGTCCGAAAATCAGCGACAACAAGTATCAATCGACTCATGGACTCGAACTCGACTCGAGGAATAAACTCATCTCGAGGAGTTATGTGAAGATTGTCTCTCTTTGGGACCTCCGGCCTGACCATCGGCCCCTTGGGACTTTTTTTTATATTTTTTATTATTTATTTTTGAGTTGTTTTTGTTTGAGCATTGATCCCCATTAGCCCCCGAGTTTCTTGCGTTTGTGAGACGAAGGCCAAGAAACTCTCGTGTTGGAGGTATACAACAGTGTGTTAGAATAATTTTTTATTGCAATAAGGGGGTCGTTACAGGTAGTCATGGCACTTTGCCTTTTTTGAGAAAGAAAATTACATTTTTGAAATGAAAGCGATCACGAGGTTGATCGAGTTCGGTCGTGTGTTTGAGGGTGTAGGCTGCGACAATCATGGCTTGCTAGCAGATGCGACGAATTTCTTGAAGTCCCCACTTCGAAGTAGGGAATCAATTCGCTTCCTAAGCTGGTAGCATTCTGTTGTCGCGTGCCCATGGTCATGGTGATATTCGCATTGCTTGCTCTCGTCCCTCGTTGCGGGGTCCATCTTTAACGGGGCCGGAGATCCTAGCTTCTCCCTATGTAAGCTCAGGATCCGGTCGGGCGCCGTGTTGAGTTGGACGAAGGATTGCTTCGGCGCTGGAGACAGATGGTCATAGGGGACTGGACCGCTTCTATGCCTCTTCCTTCGCGAGCCGGGATCGGTGGCCGGCGCCATGAGTGGGGCGGCGCGCCTTTTGTTGGATGCGCGGTCAGCAACGTTGGGTGGTTGATGTCCCAAGACGACTTCTCTCTCGACCCTGCGTCGGGCGTTGAGTTTTTCTCTCAAGTCGCTCCCATGAGATTCCCTTCTGGAATTGAGGCGATCTCTCAAGTCTCCGGTGGCGGTCCCTATTACTTTAGGCGAGGACACGTCATTTGGGTGATGTCCTCGACAGACGCCATGGCCACTGACATCGTCATCTCCCCGGGGGTTTTGGACGAGGATGGTGAACTTGGGGCGTCCCTTTCGGGGCCTGGAGGTGTCGGGGTTGTCGCGTGCACTGACGAGGGTCGACTTTGGATCTGCAACATCGGTTGGGATGGAAGCTTCAGCGAGCACCGGAGTCGGCTCGCGCGTGCTGGGGTCGATCAGATCTACAGCGCCGGTGGGAGTCGAGACTTCGGCGGGTGTCGGGGCTGGTTCGCGCGCGGAGGGATCGCGCGGATCTGCAGCGCCCGATGACCAGCTGGCCCGAGGAGAATGGCTCGCCTACGTTCACGCCGTCGACGCGAGCTCCGGACCCTTCTTCCCCGTCGCCACGATCTCTTCCCTTTCTTCTGTCTCTTCTCTTTTTTTCCTTTTCTCTCACTTTTCTTCTCGCTGGAGAGTCTGAGATGAAGACCAAAGAGGAATCTCTTTTTCTGTCTTTTGTTTTGTGGCTGAAGGATAAAATGGGAGAGAGAATATGTTTGGAGAGGAAATTGTTGGCTTTGATTTTTTCTAGTCTTCCGTGGGGGAAGTGAGTTTGCCGGTGGAGAGCTCGTGGTTGTTCTCGAGATCCCCTCCTTCTAGCGCCAAAATGTTGTCGCTCGTTTTCGGACAACGATTTAGGAGCCCCGAACGGTTCGACCCGAGGCCGGACCAAGTGGTCGCGTTCGGGCTCGAGCGTGTCGGACTCGGTATCCCGAGCCTTCCCTTAGATGTGAATGTCCCTTGAGTTTGTCCAAGCACCTGAGGAGGAAGAAAGAACACGTGAACTACAAAGGGAAAGCAGAGGGGGTGCCTCTGTTTACCTCTCCGACGCTCAACATTAGTGGGATTGACGTGGAGAATAGAGGGTTTAGGTGTTTAAGGGCCGAGACTTGAGAGAAACGAGCGAGAGGTGAGTTCGGCAGCATTTCAGTACTCAAGAATGGATTACCGTTTGAAGAGGGTGGGCCTCTTGTATTTATAGGCGACCAAGGGGTCATTGGTGGGCCCCTTGGCCGAGGATAACGTAGGCTCGGCCATTGGCCGAGGATAGCATAGGCTCGGCCAAGGATAGCATTGGATGGCCGAGGATAGCATAGGATGGCCGAGGATAGCATAGGATGGCCGAGGATAGCATAGGCTCGGTCGAGGATAGCATAGGATGGCCGAGTATAGCATAGCAGGCTCGTGAGGCCGAGGTCGAGCTCGTGAGGCCGAGGTCGAGCTCGTGGACTCGGTACTCGACTCGAGGAGTGAACTCAACTCAAGGATAAACGTAGAGCCGGTGCGAGGAGTAGCTTGTCGACTCGTGGACTTGGTACTCGACTCGAGGAGTGAACTCAACTCGAGGATAAACGTAGAGTGTTGTCAATGGTGCCCACAAGAAGAGTAGTAGTGTCTATTTATGTACATTTGATGTCATATAGTCTTACGAAGACTCTTGCTTGTAATTGCCTATTCATTCATTAATAAAGTTGAAACGTTCATTCAATCTTCCTTGTCTGAAGCTTTATGATAAAACCATAGTCTTTTAGTCCATAAACAAACTTAACAACTTACGAAGAGACAAATGTAGATTTGCATGAACAAACTCTTCGTAGTTTGCTTAAAACGATATATTCGCAATCTTAGGGTCAAAGGACTATTGACCTCAGTATGATTGTTAGAAGAATCTATGATGTCTGGTTATGAGGCATTGAGAGTTAGGAACTCTATAGTTCTTCTAGGTATCTTCCGAAGGTACTGAATTGACCAGTGCACTTCTAGAGACAAGATAAGAACAAACCATTTAACCTCTTATGTCTCGAAGTCACTATGTATGAATTGCATCATGCTTACCTTAATCCTGAAATGAGACATGCCATTTCACACCTTAGTATTCTCATTTGAGAAAGTCAAAGTTCGGACTCACTATGTGATTCCGAACAAGGCCTATTGGTGAAGTACTAAGTTGTGAGTCTGTCATGAGTAACTTTGTGAAGTTCTCATAGATATGGAATTCATGTACAAGATTGCTGAAATGCAATGTATGTCACCTCATGCTTTGTTCCTTGGAGTGTGAATAAATGAACTGGCCAGTGTCCAAATTGAGTCCTGACTCTTTTGGATGAAACAATGTGACTTGTTAGCTCCTCGTCAATACATTGTTTCTAACTTATTCACAAGCGACAAAGGAGTTGAGGAAATAACAGCTAGAAGGGTAAAATGGTAATTTAGTAAATCCCGACTAGCTGATGACATTCATGAAGGGTAAACATAGATAATATTCAGTGGATCCGCTCATCATAATTAGGTCGAATTCTTGAGTAGAAAATAAATTCATTTGAACCGAGAGATTTTCAGTGTCAGCTCTTTAGTGGAGTCAGTTGGCATTAAGCTAAACTTGGAAAAGGTTTGTGAACTTTTGAGTCCAAGTGTTTAGCTAAAGCTTTGTTCATTTGGGTCCATGAGGTCACTGTCACGAATCACATCGATAGGAATAGTTAAACTGGAAGCTAAGCCAAAACAAGAACGAAAATAGTTAAAAGGGTATTTTTGTCTTTTGAGACAAAGGATGAAATGAATGTCAATAAATTTTTTGACAAGGTCATTTTGTGACATGTTTCACTCGGCCATGACTTGATCATTGGGCCTTGTGAATTAATTTCATTTCATAAGAATTTTATTGAAAATTCTTAATGGGCCTTTTTCATGTTGTCATGAACAAGTGAAAAAGCTTCTAGAAGGCCTTTCTAGCATCACTATAGGCGCCCAAATACCCAAGAGACAAGAGAGAATATTTGGTGCATAAATGTATGAAGATACTTGCCAAAAGAAAAAGAGGAAACAAATTTCCTCTAAGGGAAATAAGAGGTAGGCGCCCAACACAAGAAACAAGCAAGGAATGGAACAAAAAAGGAAACAAATCCAAGGGCTTCTAGAAGCCTATTTGGCCGAGTGACTCTAAGGGAAGGAGAGCAATATTTGCTCATGAATATGTGATATTCAATGAAAGAGGAAACTACCTTATTGAAGGTAAAACCTCCCCTATAAATAGAGGCCTCATTCCCTTCATTCCATTCATTCCACATAAGTTAGAGATTGAGAGCTTCTCTCTCTAGACCTTGTGGTGGCCGAAATCCTCTCTCTCTCTCTTTCTATTTTATTTTCGATTTTTCTTGTTTTGGCACCTAGGTCCTCACTCGACCTAGTGTTTAGCTCTGCGACTTCGAGACTCGTTCTTAAGTCGTAGTGTTTAAAAGTGCCCACTCACTAATTCCTTCTTTTCGAGTGATTTAGTGATAGAAACTATCGTGGTTGCTCGAGTTCCCGAGGAAAGAAAAGAGAGACGTGCTGCGAGGGGAGACGAACGTTGCCAACCTTCCAAAGGCTCATCAACGTTCAAGCATCAAAAAGGTTAGTAACTTTTATAGCTCATATTAGTTTTTATTTACATGCATATGCTCTTGTCTAGGTTAGTAAAAACTAGTTTTACTTAAAAAGAAAATTTTTAAAATTCCGCCGCTTTGCGAAGCGTTTAATCTTTTTCTTAAACCCTAGATCGATTCCAACATAGAGTCGGCGCGAGAAGTAGCTTGTCGGCTCGTGGACTCGGTACTCGACTCGAGGAATGAACTCAACTCGAGGAGAAATGTAGAGTCGGCACGAGGAGTAGCTCGTCGACTCGTGGACTCGGTACTCGACTCGAGGAGCGAATTTAACTCGAGGAGAAACGTAGAGTCGGCAGTCAATGGTGCCCACAAGAAGAGTAGTAGTGTCTATTTATGTACATTTGATGTCATATAGTCTTACAAAGACTCTTGCTTGTAACTGCTTATTTATTAATAAAAGTTGAAACGTTCATTCAATCTTCCTTGTCTGAAGCTTTATGATAAAACCTTAGTCTTTTAGTCCATAAACAAACTAAACAAGTTACGAAGAGACAAATGTAGATTTGCATGAACAAACTCTTCGTAGTTTGCTTAAAACGATATATTCGCAATCTAAGGGTCAAAGGACTATTGACCTCAGTATGATTGTTAGAGGAATCTATGATGTCTGGTTATGAGGCATTGAGAGTTGGAGACTCTATAGTTCTTCTAGGTATCTTCCGAAGGTACTGAATTGACCAGTGTACTTCTAGAGACAAGATAAGAACAAACCATTTAACCTCTTATGTCTCGAAGTCACTATGTATGAATTGAATCATGCTTACCTTAATCCTGAAATGAGACATGTCATTTCACACCTTAGTATTCTCATTTGAGAAAGTAAGAGTTCGGACTCACTATGTGATTCCGAACAGGGCCTATTGGTGAAGTACTAAGTTGTTAGTATGTCATGAGTAACTTTGTGAAGTTCTCATAGATATGGAATTCATGTACAAGATTGCTGAAATGCAATGTATGTCACCTCATGCTTTGTTCCTTGGAGTGTGAATAAATGAACTGGCCAGTGTCCAAATTGAGTCCTGACTCTTTTGGATGAAACAATGTGACTTGTTAGCTCGTCGTCAATACATTGTTTCTAACTTATTCACAAGCGACAAAGGAGTTGAGGAAATAACAGCTAGAAGGGTAAAATGGTAATTTAGTAAATCCCGACTTGCTGATGACATTCATGAAGGGTAAACATAGATAATATTCAGTGGATCCGCTCATCATAATTAGGTCGAATTCTTGAGTAGAAAATAAATTCATTTGAACCGAGAGATTTTCAGTGTCAGCTCTTTAGTGGAGTCAGTTGGCATTAAGCTAAACTTGGAAAAGGTTTGTGAACTTTTGAGTCCAAGTGTTTAGCTCAAGCTTTGTTCATTTGGGTCCATGAGGTCACTGTCACGAATCACATCGATAGGAATAGTTAAACTGGAAGCTAAGTTAAAACAAGAACGAAAATAGTTAAAAGGGTATTTTTGTCTTTTGAGACAAAGGATGAAATGAATGTCAATAAATTTTTTGACAAGTTCATTTGATGACTTAATGTCACTCGGCCATGACTTGATCATTGGGCCTTGTGAATTAATTTCGTTTCATTAGAATTTTATTGAAAATTCTAAATGGGACTTTTCTTATGTTGCCATGAACAAGTGAAGAAAATTCTAGAAGCCTTTTCTAGACATAATGGGCGCCCAACATACCCATAGGAAGAGAGAATTTTTTGTGCATAAATGTATCAAGATACTTTCCAAAAGAAAAAGAGGAAACAAATTTGCATGAGGATGCAATAAGGGATTCGGCCAAGTAGAGTCAAGGCAAGGCCGTGTGACTTAAGTGGGAAAGAGGCAATATTTGCTCATGAATATGTGATATTCTATAGAAGAGGAAACTACCTTATTGAAAGTAAAGCCTCTCCAATAAATAGGAGCCTCATTTCCTCACATTTCATTCATCCAAGTTTAAGAGATTTGAGAGACTCTCTCTCTAGAACTTTGGCCGAAACTCCTCTCTCTCTCTCTAGTTTATTTTCGATTTTTCTTGTTTTGGCACCTAGGTCCTCACTCGACCTAGTGTTTAGCTCTGCGACTTCAAGACTCGTTCTTAAGTTGTAGTGTTTAAAAGTGCCCAGTCACTAATTCCTTTATTTCGAGTGATTTAGTGATAGAAACTTTCGTGGTTGCTCGAGGTGCCGAGGAAAGAAAGAGAGACGTGCTGCGAGGGGAAACGAGCGTTGCAAACTTTCCAAAAGCTTCTTCAAAGTTCAAGCTTCAAGAAAGGTTAGTAAACTTCTAGCTCATATTAGTTTTTAATTACATGTACTTGTTCTTTGTCTAGGTTAGTAAAAACTGTTTTTACTTGTAAAGAAATTTTTTAAAATTCCGCCGCTTCCCGAAATAGAAAATAGGAAAAGATCGAGTATGTACCTTGTGCCTTTATGCACTAATACTTCTCTGAACATGTCGATCTAGGATTCTCTTCTAGTTGTCCGCTCTGTCGCTCTCTAACTAGGAAATTTGTTTCCGAAGTTATAAGAGTCGATGAACCAACTCCAAAAAACTAAGTGGGAGGGTTATACTTGTTGTTTGTAACCCACGATCCCCAACACTAATGAAAAGTGCAAGTGTCGCCGGACTAAGAGTCACCCTCGTGGCCCTCTCTTAAATGAGAGTACTCAAGGGCGCTTTGCTCTGATCATTGCTCATTGAGCTACGTCCAAGAGTGAGACGATGATGGCAAGGCCTCCCCTTTGGGGATTGTTTTTCAAAGTTGATCTTTTGGACTAAGTGGTTGGTTGCACACTTAGGCTCAATCCCTAGTAATCCTCCCTCGAGGCCCTGCGAAAGGATGTGAGTGATCAAACCAATTTACAAGGTGGCTAGTCAAAATAGATGTATTAACATCTTGGCTTAGCATTAATGATGTGTCATTTACTTATAAAAGGAGATTTTTTGCGGCCTTCTCTTGAGGGAGTAAATTATCGTTTGGTTTATAACACCTTTGGGTTTTATAAAAGTCTTAATAAAACTTAAATCCTAAACCAAAGACTAATCATAAACTTGTTTCAACTTATATAGGCAATATGTCTCTCAACCATCTCTCTATCTTTCTTTCCTCGAATAAACCCGAAAACGAAAACTACGTAGATTCGAAACGTAACCTCGACATAATACCTACCGTTAACAAGCACAAATGGGTACTCACCACCCCGTGTCCTCCTCTTACGAATGATGATTCAACTCAAGAGGACAATGACGCCTTAGCGGCCAGGCTTCGATCCGATGAGATTGTGAGGTGCTATATCTTGGCATCTATGAACAATATGCTGAAAGAGCAACATCGTGACATCGAGACTGCCGCTGACATGCTCTACAATCTCCTTGAGATGTTTGGAGGGCAAAGGCGTCAAACAAGGCTACAAGCAGTCCGACAGTTTATGAACTGTCATATGCAGGCTAGGACTCCTGTTGGAGACTTCATGATACTGATCATTAGTTTTCTGAGATTGATGGGAAGAATATCATAGATATGAGATTGATGGGAAGAATATCATAGATATGATCTTAGAAACTCTCCCCGCATCTCTTGATACCTCCAAGATGAACTACTTCATAAACAAGCTAGAGTACACTGTTACCAAGCTTATGAAGGGACTTCACACTGCTGTAGGTCTCACTAAGAGAAAGAGGAATCAATGAGAGGCACATGCTACTGAGCAAAAAGCCTCCGCCTCTGGAACTGTGAAGAGACCTTACAAGGCCGATAAAAAGAACTGTCCCGCCTACCTCAAAACCAAAGTAAAAGGAAAAGCAAAAGCTTAGAGGAAGGCGAGTTATGTTTCAAATGGGGTGATGGGAGCCTGGTGTCTGCGAAGGCTGTGGGATCTATGACGCTGTCTTTTGAAGAACGCACTTTAAACTTGAATAATGTTTATTTTGTTCCTACCTTTGGGAAGAACTTAATATCCGTTGCTCGTCTTCTCGAGCAAGATTATTGTTTAAAGTTCATTAAGAATGGAATTCGTATTTCGTTTCTTGATAATTCTTTTGTCACTGATGCATGTATGAAGAATGCTCTTTTTACATCTATCCCACTCAACCTTCTCTTTTAGACACCGAAATAGATAACGATCTAATTAGGGAGCCAAAGAGGATCAAACTTTCTGAATCCTCCGATCTAACAAAATCAACATACCTCTGGCACTTGAGACTTGGTCATATCAGTCTAGATAGGATTAAGAGACTTGTGAGGGATGGTCCACTCCAAGCCTCTGCAATAGGTTCACTACCTACTTGTGAATCCTGCATAGAAGGAAAAATGACTAAGCGACCTTTCTCTGATAAGGGTCGAAGAGCCACTGAGTTGCTGGAACTAGTACATTATGATGTATGTGGTCCGCTCAACCAACAGGCACGTGGAGGATACGAATACTTTGTTACCTTCACCGATGATTACTCACGATATAGGTTTGTCTATTTGCTCAAACACAAATCCGAGACCTTTAACGTATTTAAGGTCTTTAGGGCTTTAGTGGAAAAGCAAACTGGCAAAGTGATCAAAACCCTTCGATCTGATCGAGGTGGTGAGTATATGTCTGGAGAGTTCGATGACTTTCTTAAAGAAGAGGGTATCGCTTCTCAGCTTACCGCACCTGGCACACCTCAACAAAACGGAGTGTCAGAGAGAAGAAACCGAACTCTTATGGAGATGGTTAGATCAATGATGAGTTACTCATCACTCCCGCTTTCCTTTTAGGGATATGCCCTTGAAACAGCCGCCTATATTCTGAACCAAGTTCCGTCCAAAACGGTTCCTGGTACTCCTTATGTATGATGGACTGGCCGTAAAATGAATCTTGGCCGCATCCGAATTTGGGGCTGCCCTGCACACGTGCTGAGGCAAAAGACTAGCAAGTTGGCTAGTAGGTCAGAATTGTGCCTGTTTGTGTGATATCCAAAGGAAACCAAAGGTTTTACTTTCTATAGTCCCGAGGACGATAAGACTTTCGTTTGCACGAATGCTCGTTTCCTTGACGAGGACTTTGTGAAAGATGCAAAACCTAGAAGCAAAATTGTGCTTGAAGAAAAGTTGGGTGAGGAAGCTTCTACCTCATCTGTAAGAACTGTTCTTACCCCAACTGAAACACAACCTAACTCATCAGAATCTCGTTAAGTAGTACTTAGACGTAGTGGGAGGGCTACTCAAAAGCCTGACAGGTACATGTCTTATGGAGACTCTCTTGTAGCCGTCTCTGACATGGATGATCCTGTTTCCTATAGCCAAGCGATGACTTGTTCTGAATCAAACCTTTGGCTTGACGCCATGAAAGTTGAAATGCATTCGATGTATGTCAACAAAGTATGGAAACTTGTAGACCTTCCTGAAGGGATTAAACCCGTAGGGTGTAAGTGGATATACAAGAAGAAAAGGGGTCCTGATGGGAACGTCGAGACGTTTAAAGCACGACTTGTGGCGAAGGGTTATACCCAACAAGAAGGGATTGACTATGAAGAAACCTTCTCGCCAGTCGCGATGCTTAAATCCATCCGCATACTCCTATCCATAGCTGCAGCTCACGACTATGAGATCTGGCAAATGGATGTCAAGACAGCCTTTCTGAATGGCAATCTTCACGAGCGCATTTACATGACTCAACCAGACGGTTTCGTGGAAGAAGGTCAAGATACCAAGGTTTGTGAGTTGCTTAAGTCCATTTATGGATTAAAGCAAGCATCAAGGTCATGGAATATTAGATTCGATGAAACTGTAAAGAGCTTTGGCTTTGAACAGTCAATAGATGAGCCTTGTGTTTACAAGTTAATACACGAAGGTAAAGTTGTGTTTATGGTACTATATGTCGATGATATACTACTCATTAGTAATGACGTGGGTAAGTTATCTGAAGTTAAGGTTTGGCTGGCAAAGCAATTCGATATGAAGGATCTAGGAGAAGCCGCGTACATTCTGGGGATCCAAATCTTTCGAGATAGGAAAAACCGGACCCTGTCGCTCTCTCAAGCATCTTATATTGATAAGATAATGGATCGCTTCTCGATGCAAGACTCCAAGAAGGGCCAAACACCCTTTAGGCATGGAGTTTCACTCTCTAAGGACCAGTCTCCCAAGACTGCACAAGAGATTGAAGACATGAGGAAAATTCCTTACGCCTCTGCCGTAGGAAGCCTCATGTATGCTATGCTTTGCACTAGACCTGATATATGTTTCGCCGTTGGCGTTGTTAGCCGTTTCCAATCCAACCCTGGACCCGAGCACTGGATTGCTGTTAAGCATGTTCTTAAGTATCTTCGAAGAACTAGGAACTTGATGCTTACATACTCAGGTACTGACCTGACTATGACGGGATATACCGACTCCGATTTTCAAGCGGATAAGGATTCTAGGAAATCCACTTCGCGATCTGTGTTCATCCTTAATGGTGGAGCTGTTGTGTGGAGAAGTATTAAGCAATCTTGCATTGCTGACTCCACAATGGAAGCAGAATATGTGGCTGCTTGTGAAGCATCCAAAGAGGCTGTATGGCTTAAAAAGTTCCTTAAGTATTTGGAAGTTGTTCCAAACGTCGACGAGCCCATGACCCTTTATTGTGATAATAGTGGGGCTGTCGCCAACTCAAAGGAACCTCGAAGCCATAAGCGCTCTAAGCATATTGAGAGGAAATACCATTTGATTCGAGAGATCGCGCAGCGCGGAGACGTGGAGGTGAAGTAGATCTCTGGCAGATCCATTCACCAAGGCCCTAGCGAACATGGTCTTCGACCAACTTCGAGAGGGATTAGGCATGTAGGACTACTCACATCTTCTTTGAGTCAAGTGGGAGTTTGTTGTCAATGGACTACTTACGAAGACTCTTGCTTGTAACTGCTTATTTATTAATAAAAGTTGAAACGTTCATTCAATCTTCCTTGTCTGAAGCTTTATGATAAAACCTTAGTCTTTTAGTCCATAAACAAACTAAACAACTTACGAAGAGACAAATGTAGATTTGCATGAACAAACTCTTCGTAGTTTGCTTAAAACGATATATTCGCAATCTAAGGGTCAAAGGACTATTGACCTCAGTATGATTGTTAGAGGAATCTATGATGTCTGGTTATGAGGCATTGAGAGTTGGAGACTCTATAGTTCTTCTAGGTATCTTCCGAAGGTACTGAATTGACCAGTGTACTTCTAGAGACAAGATAAGATCAAACCATTTAACCTCTTATGTCTCGAAGTCACTATGTATGAATTGAATCATGCTTACCTTAATCCTGAAATGAGACATGTCATTTCACACCTTAGTATTCTCATTTGAGAAAGTCAGAGTTCGGACTCACTATGTGATCCCGAACAGGGCCTATTGGTGAAGTACTAAGTTGTGAGTATGTCATGAGTAACTTTGTGAAGTTCTCATAGATATGGAATTCATGTACAAGATTGCTGAAATGCAATGTATGTCACCTCATTGAGTCCTGACTCTTTTGGATGAAACAATGTGACTTGTTAGCTCGTCGTCAATACATTGTTTCTAACTTATTCACAAGCGACAAAGGAGTTGAGGAAATAACAGCTAGAAGGGTAAAATGGTAATTTAGTAAATCCCAACTTGCTGATGACATTCATGAAGGGTAAACATAGATAATATTCAGTGGATCCGCTCATCATAATTAGGTCGAATTCTTGAGTAGAAAATAAATTCATTTGAACCGAGATATTTTCAGTGTCAGCTCTTTAGTGGAGTCAATTGGCATTAAGCTAAACTTGGAAAAGGTTTGTGAACTTTTGAGTCCAAGTGTTTAGCTCAAGCTTTGTTCATTTGGGTCCATGAGGTCACTGTCACGAATCACATCGATAGGAATAGTTAAACTGGAAGCTAAGTCAAAACAAGAACGAAAATAGTTAAAAGGGTATTTTTGTCTTTTGAGACAAAGGATGAAATGAATGTCAATAAATTTTTTGACAAGTTCATTTGATGACTTAATGTCACTCGGCCATGACTTGATCATTGGGCCTTGTGAATTAATTTCGTTTCATGAGAATTTTATTGAAAATTCTAAATGGGCCTTTTCTTATGTTGTCATGAACAAGTGAAGAAAATTCTAGAAGCCTTTTCTAGACATAATGGGCGCCCAACATACCCATAGGAAGAGAGAATTTTTTGTGCATAAATGTATCAAGATACTTGCCAAAAGAAAAAGAGGAAACAAATTTGCATGAGGATGCAATAAGGGATTCGGCCAAGTAGAGTCAAGGCAAGGCCGTGTGACTTAAGTGGGAAAGAGGCAATATTTGCTCATGAATATGTGATATTCTATAGAAGAGGAAACTACCTTATTGAAGGTAAAGCCTCTCCTATAAATAGGAGCCTCATTTCCTCACATTTCATTCATCCAAGTTTAAGAGATTTGAGAGACTCTCTCTGTAGAACTTTGGCCGAAACTCCTCTCTCTCTCTCTCTAGTTTATTTTCGATTTTTCTTGTTATGGCACCTAGGTCCTCATTCGACCTAGTGTTTAGCTCTGCGACTTCAAGACTCGTTCTTAAGTCGTAGTGTTTAAAAGTGCCCACTCACTAATTCCTTTATTTCGAGTGATTTAGTGATAGAAACTTTCGTGGTTGCTCGAGGTGCCGGGGAAAGAAAGAGAGACGTGCTGCGAGGGGAGACGAGCGTTGCAAACTTTCCAAAAGCTCCTTCAAAGTTCAAGCTTCAAGAAAGCTTAGTAAACTTCTGGCTCATATTAGTTTTTAATTACATGTACTTGTTCTTTGTCTAGGTTAGTAAAAACTATTTTTACTTGTAAAGAAATTTTTTAAAATTCCGCCCCCGAAGCGTTTAATCTTTTTCTTAAACCCAAGATCAATTCCAACAGAGTCGGCACGAGGAGTAGCTTGTCGACTCGTGGACTCGTTATTCGACTCGAGGAGTAAACTCAACTCGAGGAGAAACGTAGAGTCGGCAGGAGGAGTAGCTTGTCGAGTTGTGGACTCGGTACTCGACTCGAGGAGTGAACTCAACTCGAGGAGAAAGGTAGAGTCGGCACGAGCAGTAGCTTGTCGACTCGTGGACTCGGTACTCGACTCGAGGAGTGAACTCAACTCGAGGAGAAACGTAGAGTCGGCACGAGGAGTAGCTTGTCGACTCGTGGACTCGGTACTCGACTCGAGGAGTGAACTCAACTCGAGGAGAAACGTAGAGTCGACACGAGGAGTAGCTTGTCGACTCGTGGACTCGGTACTCGACTCGAGGAGTGAACTCAACTCGAGGAGAAACGTAGAGTCGGCATGTGGAGTAGCTTGTCGAATCGTGGACTCGGTACTCGACTCGAGGAGTTAAATCAACTCGAGGAGAAACGAAGAGTCGGCACGAGGAGTAGCTTGTAGACTCGTGGACTCGGTACTCGACTCGAGGAGTGAACTCAACTCGTGGAGAAATGTAGAGTCGGCACAAGGAGTAGCTTGTCGACTTGTGGACTCGGTACTCGACTCGAGGAGTGAACTCAACTCGAGGAGAACCGTAGAGTCGGCACGAGGAGCAGCTTGTCGACTCGTGGACTCGGTACTCGACTCGAGGACTGAACTAAACTCGAGGAGAAACGTAGAGTCGACACGAGGAGTAGCTTGTCGACTCGTGGACTCGGTACTCGACTCGAGGAGTGAACTCAACTCGAGGAGAAACGTAGAGTCGGCATGTGGAGTAGCTTGTCGAATCGTGGACTCGGTACTCGACTCGAGGAGTTAACTCAACTCGAGGAGAAACGAAGAGTCGGCACGAGGAGTAGTTTGTAGACTTGTGGACTCGGTACTCGACTCGAGGAGTGAACTCAACTCGAGGAAAAACGTAGAGTCGGCACGAGGAGTAGCTTGTCGACTCGTGGACTCGGTACTCGACTCGAGGAGTGAACTCAACTCGAGGAGAAACGTAGAGTCGGCACGAGGAGTAGCTTGTCGGCTCGTGGACTCGGTACTCGACTCGAGGAGTGAACTAAACTCGAGGAGAAACGTAGAGTCGGCACGAGGAGTAGCTTGTCGGCTCGTGGACTCGGTACTCGACTCGAGGACTGAACTCAACTCGAGGAGAAATGTAGAGTCGGCACGAGGAGTAGCTCGTCGACTCGTGGACTCGGTACTCGACTTGAGGAGCAAATTCAACTCGAGGAGAAACGTAGAGTCGGCACGAGGAGTAGCTTGTCGACTCGTGGACTTGGTACTCGACTCGAGGAGTGAACTCAACTCGAGTAGAAACGTAGAGTCGGCACGAGGAGTAGCTTGTCGACTCGTGGACTCGGTACTCGACTCGAGGAGTGAACCCAACTCGAGGAGAAACGTGGAGTCGGCACGAGGAGTAGCTTGTCGACTCGTGGACTCGGTACACGACTCGAGGAGCGAACTCAAATCGAGGAGAAACGTAGAGTCGGCACGAGGAGAAGCTTGTCGACTCGTGGACTAGGTACTCGACTCGAGGAGCGAACTCAACTCGAGGAGAACCGTAGAGTCGGCACGAGGAGCAGCTTGTCGACTCGTGGACTCGGTACTCGACTCGAGGAGCGAATTCAACTCAAGGAGAAACGTAGAGTCGGCACGAGGAGTAGCTTGTCGACTCGTGGACTACTGGACTCGAGGAGAAACGTAGAGTCGGCACGAGGAGTAGCTCGTCGATTCGTGGACTCGGTACTGGACTCGAGGAGTGAATTCAACTCAAGGAGAAATGTAGAGTCGGCACGAGGAGTAGCTTGTCGACTCGTGGACTCGATACTCGACTCGAGGAGTGAATTCAACTCGAGGAGAAACGTAGAGTTGGTACGAGGAGTAGCTTGTCGACTCGTGGACTCGGTACTCGACTCGAGGAGTGAACTTAACTCAAGGAGAAACGTAGAGTCGGCACGAGGAGTAGCTTGTCGACTCGTGGACTCGGTACTCGACTCGAGGAGTGAACTCAACTCGTGGAGAAATGTAGAGTCTGCCCGAGGAGTAGCTTGTCGACTTGTGGACTCAGTACTCGACTCGAGGTGTGAACTCAACTCGAGGAGAAACGTAGAGTCAGCACGAGGAGTAGCTTGACGGCTCGTGGACTCGGTACTCGACTTGAGGAATGAACTCAACTCGAGGAGAAATGTAGAGTCGGCACGAGGAGTAGCTCGTCGACTCGTGGACTCGGTACTCGACTCGAGGAGCGAATTCTACTCGAGGAAAAAGGTAGAGTCGGCACGAGGAGTAGCTTGTCGACTCGTGGACTTGGTACTCGACTCGAGGAGTAAACTCAACTCGAGTAGAAAAGTAGAGTCGGCACGAGGAGTAGCTTGTCGACTCGTGGACTCGGTACTCGACTCGAGGAGTGAACCCAACTCGTGGAGAAACGTGGAGTCGGCACGAGGAGTAGCTTGTCGACTCGTGGACTCGGTACTCGACTCGAGGAGCGAACTCAACTCGAGGAGAAACATAGAGTCGGCACGAGGAGAAGCTTGTCGACTCGTGGACTAGGTACTCGACTCGAGGAGCGAACTCAACTCGAGGAGAAACATAGAGTCGGCACGAGGAGCAGCTTGTCGACTCGTGGACTCGGTACTCGACTCGAGGAGCGAATTCAACTCGAGGAGAAACGTAGAGTCGGCACGAGGAGTAGCTTGTCGACTCGTGGACTCGGTACTGGACTCGAGGAGAAACGTAGAGTCGGCACGAGGAGTAGCTCGTCGATTCGTGGACTCGGTACTGGACTCGACGAGTGAATTCAACTCAAGGAGAAACGTAGAGTCGGCACGAGGAGTAGCTTGTCGACTCGTGGACTCGATACTCGACTCGAGGAGTGAATTCAACTCGAGGAGAAACGTAGAGTTGGTACGAGGAGTAGCTTGTCGACTCGTGGACTCGGTACTCGACTCGAGGAGTGAACTCAACTCAAGGAGAAACGTAGAGTCGGCACGAGGAGTAGCTTGTCGACTCGTGGACTCGGTACTCGACTCGAGGAGTGAACTCAACTCGTGGAGAAATGTAGAGTCTGCACGAGGAGTAGCTTGTCGACTTGTGGACTCGGTACTCGACTCGAGGAGTGAACTTAACTCGAGGAGAAAGGTAGAGTCGGCACGAGGAGTAGCTTGTCGACTCGTGGACTCGGTACTCGACTCGAGGACTGAACTCAACTCGAGGAGAAACGTAGAGTCGACACGAGGAGTAGCTTGTCGACTCGTGGACTCAGTACTCGACTCGAGGAGTGAACTCAACTCGAGGAGAAACATAGAGTCGGCATGTGGAGTAGCTTGTCGAATCGTGGACTCGGTACTCGACTCGAGGAGTGAACTCAACTCGAGGAGAAACGAAGAGTCGGCACGAGGAGTAGTTTGTCGACTCGTGGACTCGGTACTCAACTCGAGGAGTGAACTCAACTCGAGGAGAAATGTAGAGTCGGCACGAGGAGTAGCTCGTCGACTCGTGGACTCGGTACTCAACTCGAGGAGTGAACTCAACTCGAGGAGAAACGTAGAGTCGGCACAAGGAGTAGCTTGTCGGCTCGTGGACTCGGTACTCGACTCGAGGAGTGAACTCAACTCGAGGAGAAACGTAGAGTCGGCACGAGGAGTAGCTTGTCGGCTCGTGGACTCGGTACTCGACTCGAGGAATGAACTCAACTCGAGGAGAAATGTAGAGTCGGCACGAGGAGTAGCTCGTCGACTCGTGGATTCGGTACTCGACTCGAGGAGCGAATTCAACTCGAGGAGAAACGTAGAGTCGACACGAGGAGTAGCTTGTCGACTCGTGGACTTGGTACTCGACTCGAGGAGTGAACTCAACTCAAGTAGAAACGTAGAGTCGGCACGAGGAGTAGCTTGTCGACTCGTGGACTCGGTACTCGACTCGAGGAGTGAACCCAACTCGAGGAGAAACGTGGAGTCAGCACGAGGAGTAGCTTGTCGACTCGTGGACTCGGTACTCGACTCGAGGAGCGAACTCAACTCGAGGAGAAACGTAGAGTCGGCACGAGGAGAAGCTTGTCGACTCGTCGACTAGGTACTCGACTCGAGGAGCGAACTCAACTCGAGGAGAAACGTAGAGTCGACACGAGGAGCAGCTTGTCGACTCGTGGACTCGGTACTCGACTCGAGGAGCGAATTCAACTCGAGGAGACACGTAGAGTCGGCACGAGGAGTAGCTCGTCGACTCGTGGACTCGGTACTGGACTCGAGGAGAAACGTAGAGTCGGCACGAGGAGTAGCTTGTCGATTCGTGGACTCGGTACTGGACTCGAGGAGTGAATTCAACTCAAGGAGAAACGTAGAGTCGGCACGAGGAGTAGCTTGTCGGCTCGTGGACTCGATACTCGACTCGAGGAGTGAACTCAACTCGAGGAGAAATGTAGAGTCGGCACGAGGAGTAGCTCGTCGACTCGTGGACTCGGTACTCGACTCGAGGAGCGAATTCAACTCGAGGAGAAACGTAGAGTCGGCAGGAGGAGTAGCTCGTTGACTCGTGGACTCGGTACTGGACTCAATGAGTGAATTCAACTCAAGGACAAACATATAGAAGGCAGGAGGAGTAGCTTGTCGACTCGTGGACTCGGTACTCGACTCGAGGAGTGAACCCAACTTGAGGAGAAACGTGGAGTCGGCACGAGGAGTAGCTTGTCGACTCGTGGATTCGGTACTCGACTCGAGGAGTGAACTCAACTCGAGGAGAAACGTAGAGTCGGCACAAGGAGTAGCTTGTCGGCTCGTGGACTCGGTACTCGACTCGAGGAGTGAACTCAACTCGAGGAGAAACGTAGAGTCGGCACGAGGAGTAGCTTGTCGGCTCGTGGACTCGGTACTCGACTCGAGGAATGAACTCAACTCGAGGAGAAATGTAGAGTCGGCACGAGGAGTAGCTCGTCGACTCGTGGATTCGGTACTCGACTCGAGGAGCGAATTCAACTCGAGGAGAAACGTAGAGTCGACACGAGGAGTAGCTTGTCGACTCGTGGACTTGGTACTCGACTCGAGGAGTGAACTCAACTCAAGTAGAAACGTTGAGTCGGCACGAGGAGTAGCTTGTCGACTCGTGGACTCGGTACTCGACTCGAGGAGTGAACCCAACTCGAGGAGAAACATGGAGTCAGCACGAGGAGTAGCTTGTCGACTCGTGGACTCGGTACTCGACTCGAGGAGCGAACTCAACTCGAGGAGAAACGTAGAGTCGGCACGAGGAGAAGCTTGTCGACTCGTCGACTAGGTACTCGACTCGAGGAGCGAACTCAACTCGAGGAGAAACGTAGAGTCGGCACGAGGAGCAGCTTGTCGACTCGTGGACTCGGTACTCGACTCGAGGAGTGAACTCAACTCGAGGAGAAATGTAGAGTCGGCACGAGGAGTAGCTCGTCGACTCGTGGACTCGGTACTCGACTCGAGGAGCGAATTCAACTCGAGGAGAAACGTAGAGTCGGCAGGAGGAGTAGCTCGTTGACTTGTGGACTCGGTACTGGACTCAATGAGTGAATTCAACTCAAGGACAAACGTATAGAAGGCACGAGGAGTAGCTTGTCGACTCGTGGACTCGGTACTCGACTCGAGGAGTGAACCCAACTTGAGGAGAAACGTGGAGTCGGCACGTGGAGTAGCTTGTCGACTCGTGGATTCGGTACTCGACTCGAGGAGCGAACTCAACTCGAGGAGAAACGTAGAGTCGGCACGAGGAGTAGCTTGTCGACTCGTGGACTCGGTACTTGACTCGAGGAGCGAACTCAACTCGAGGAGAAACGTAGAGTCGGCACGAGGAGTAGCTTGTCGACTCGTGGACTCGGTACTCGACTCAAGGAGCGAACTCAACTCGAGGAGAAACGTGAAGAGTCGGCATGAGGAGTAGCTTATCGACTCGTGGACTCGGTACTCGACTCGAAGAGCGAACTCAACTCAAGGAGTATCAATCGACTCGTGGACTCGAACTCGACTCGAGGAATAAACTCATCTCGAGGAGTTATGTGAAGATTGTCTCTCTTTGGGACCTCCGGCCTGACCATCGTCCCCTTGGGATTTTTTTTTATATTTTTTATTTTTTATTTTTGAGTTGTTTTTGTTTGAGCATTGATCCCCATTAGCCCCCCGAGTTTCTTGCGTTTGTGAGACGAAGGCCAAGAAACTCTCGTGTTGGAGGTATACAACAGTGTGTTAGAATAATTTTTTATTGCAATAAGGGGGTCGTTACAGGTAGTCATGGCACTTTGCCTTTTTTGAGAAAGAAAATTACATTTTTGAAATGAAAGCGATCACGAGGTTGATCGAGTTCGGTCGTGAGTTTGAGGGTGGAGGCTGCGACAATCATGGTTTGCTAGCAGATGCGACGAATTTCTTGAAGTCCCCACTTCGAAGTAGGGAATCAATTCGCTTCCTAAGCTGGTAGCATTCTGTTGTCGCATGCCCGTGGTCATGGTTATATTCGCATTGCTTGCTCTCGTCCCTCGTCGCGGGGTCCATCTTTAACGGCGCAGGAGATCCTAGCTTCTCCCTGTGTAAGCTCAGGATCCGGTCGGGCGCCGTGTTGAGTTGGACGAAGGATTGCTTCGGGGCTGGAGACAGATGGTCATTGGGGACTGGACCGCTTCTATGCCTCTTCCTTCGTGAGCCGGGATCGGTGGCCGGCGCCATGAGTGGGGCGGCGCGCCTTTTGTTGGATGCGCGGTCAGCAACGTTGGGTGGTTGATGTCCCAAGACGACTTCTCTCTCGACCTTGCGTCGGGCGTTGAGTTTTTCTCTCAAGTCGCTCACATGAGATTCCCTTCTGGAATTGAGGCGATCTCTCAAGTCTCCGGTGGCGGTCCCTATTACTTTAGGCGAGGACACGTCATTCGGGTGATGTCCTCGACAGACGCCACGGCCACTGACGTCGTCATCTCCCCGGGGGTTTCGGACGAGGATGGTGAGCTTGGGGCGTCCCTTTCGGGGCCTGGAGGTCGAGCGTCCCTAAGTATTACTCGACACTTGATGCCTTGACGTGGTCGCCCGAGGGTGTCCCCTTGGAAGCGCGCGTGTTTGTTAGAAAGTTGACATCTCGGCGCGGTCGCCCGAGGGTGTCCCCTTGGAAGCGCGCGCGTGCGTCCCCTTTCGTGAACAGCGTGGTGGAGGTTGTTCTCGTCGGCTCTCGACTTTGCCGCGTAATCGGGGTCTTTCTCATCGTGGTTGACATCGTCGAAGTCGTTGGAGTCGAGGAGGTCGGCGATGAGCGTGCCGGTCACACCGGGGCGGTCTAGGAGCTCGGCGAGCCTTCGAGCCGTGTCCTCTCGGACTGCGGCCTCGGGGTCATTCGTCGGGTCTCGGGTCTGGCTCTCATTATCATGAGGTTTCCCTTCGAGACGGTGCGCGGAGCTTTGGAGGTCGTGCCTTGAGCTAGTCGCTCGGGCGCCCACGGAGGTGGCGGGGTTACCCGGGTTGCGAGCCAAGGAGCTCTCTTTGCGCTGCCTGGGTCAGATCTGCTCCAAGGGACCGAGTACCACCCTTCTTCCATGGCGGCATCGGGGCTGTCGCGTGCGCTGACGAGGGTCGACTTTGGATCTGCAACGTCGATTGGGATTGAAGCTTCAGCGAGCACCGGAGTCGGCTCGCAAGTGCTGGGGCCGATCAGATCTGCAGCGCCGGCGGGAGTCGAGACTTCGGCGGGTGTCGGGGCTGGTTCGCGCGCGGAGGGATCGCGTGGATCTGCAGCGCCCGATGACCAGCTGGCCCGAGGAGAACGGCTCGCCTACGTTCACGCCGTCGACGCGAGCTCCGGACCCTTCTTCCCCGTCGCCACGATCTCTTCCCTTGCTTCTCTCTCTTCTCTTTTTTTCCTTTTCTCTGACTTTTGTTCTCGCTGGAGAGTCTGAGATGAAGACCAAAGAGGAATCTGTTGTCGCAGTTTTTCGGACAACGATTTAGGAGTCGCAGACGGTTAGACCCAAGGCCGGACCATGTGGTCTCGTCTCGACTCGAGCGTGTCGGGCTTGGTATCCCAAGCCGTCCCTTAGCTGTGGATGATCTCTATCTCGTCCAAGCACCTGAAACGTGAACAGAAAGGTGTGAACTACAAAGGGGAAAGAGAGGGGTTGCCTCTGTTTACCTCTCCGACGCTCAACATTAGTAGGATTGAGGTGGTTTGTAGAGGGTTTAGTGTTTAGAGGTCGAGACTTGAGAGAAACGAGCGAGGTACGGGTTCGACAGCGTTTCAGTACTCAAATTTGGATTACCTGGACTAGGGGAGAGGCCCCTTTATTTATAGGCGACCAAGGGGTGTTATGGGCAACCCCTTGGCCGAGAATTGTCTTGGCCCGGCCATTGGCCGAGACTGGCCCTTGGGCCGGCCAATGGCCGAGGCTATTTAGGCCGGCCATTGGCCGAGGCTGGCCCTAGGGCCGGCCAATGGCCGGGAGTAGATTGAGTCGGCCATTGGCCGAGACTGGCCCTTGGGCCGGCCAATGGCCGAGGCTATTTGGGCCGGCCATTGGCCGAGGCTGGCCCTAGGGCCGGCCATTGGCCGAGGCTGGCCCTAGGGCCGGCCAATGGCCGGGAGTAGACTGAGTCGGCCATTGGCCGAGACTGGCCCTTGGGCCGGCCAATGGCCGAGGCTATTTGGGCCGGCCATTGGCCGAGGCTGGCCCTAGGGCCGGCCAATGGCAGGGAGCATCTTGAGTCGGCCATTGGCCGAGGCTGGCCTCTGGGCCGGCCAATGGCCGAGGCTGTTTGGGCCGGCCATTGGCCGAGGCTGGCCCTAGGGCCGGCCAATGGCCGGGGCGAGCTGCCGAGACGCGTGCGACGTTGCTCCGCCTTCGTTCGTCCGCTATCGGGGTTGGGCCGATAACATTAGCCCCCCGAGTTTACGGCCGAGTGAAACTCGTGCGGTAAACTCAAGACTTTCGCCGTCGTCGGCCCACCGGAGCAACCCGTCGCGACAAGGTTTGGCTCGGTTCCTTTAATTATTATTATTTTTATTCTCCGGTCACTTTTGCCTTGTCTCGTTAAACGCGTCAATGGACCCTACCAACCACCTGTCGGGGAGTGGGTCCATTGATGACGACCTCTTCTCTTTGTTCGAGAACCAAGATGCAAATTTAGACGAATTGTGGGCGCAACTTTCACCTCCATCGGTTACCAACATCGTGCGGCCTTCACGCCCTTTGAGCCACCACGTGACTGAGATGGCCGAGGGAGATTTTCACACGGTCGAAGCATGGCTGGCCGACGGGGAGGAGTACACGTGCACTGGGGACGGCCCCGGCCGCCAAGGGAACCCCGGCCCAGGAGCGCCGGGCGTCGGGGAGCGCTGGGCCGACCAGCGCGGGGGCGCGCCTGGCGAACTGGGCCCGGGAGGAGATGCGCCGGCCCCTGTCGGCGCCGTCTGTGCTGGGAGCGTCGCCGGAGGAGCCCCAGGCGGCGCTGGGGACGCGCGCGGCCCGGGTGAAGTCGCGCTCGGCGAGGCGGGCCTGGGCGATGGTGCGCCGGTCTTCGTCGGCGCTGTCTGCGCTGGAGGCACCGCCGGGGGAGATCCAAGCAGCGCAGGAGGAGCGCTCGCCCTGGGGGGGGCCGCGCCGGCCGAGTCGGGCGCCAGGAGCGTCGCGCCGGTCCTGGGCGGCGACGCTGGGCCTGTTTGGCAGGCGGGCGGCGACGAAGGAGGCCTGGGTGGCTCGGTCCCGGCCTTTCCCGAGGAGGGGCGCGCTGGTGGAGCCCGACTGGAGGCGGGCGGCGCCATTGAAGGGCCGCCGGAGGTGGGCGGCGCCGCTGGAGGGCCGCCGGAGGTGGGCGGCGCTGCCGGAGGGAGCGCCGGCGCCGGTGACGAGGAGGGCTGGCCGGACAGCGCCGGCCGGGGGGCGGCGGCCGAGGCATTGGTCGCCCTAGCCCTAGGAGCTGGCGGGCTAGGGCTACAAGGGGGGAGCCCACCTAGCGGGCCGGGCCGCTCTGCTGGGCCAGGTGCGCGCGCCACTGGGTCGAGCGAGACTCCCAGGGGCCCAGATGACTTGGGCGCGCGAGAGGATTGCCTCCCTGGACCGGGCGCTGGCGGGGCCGGCCCAATGGCCTTGGGCGCACAATGCGGGGGCCCGGACGTGCGAGGGGGCCTCCTACCCGGGCCGGAGGCCGGTGGAGTCGACCCAAATGCCTTGGGCACCCACCGAGGGAGCACGGGCGAGATAGGCCTCGCCGAGGGAAGCTTGCCGGGTCCGAGGCCGGGCGCCGATGACGGGTCCATTGCCGGGCCAGCCACTGGGGGAACAAGGCCCGCCGAGCCGAGCGCCCACGCCACGGTCCCGCCGGCCGGCCTAGGCGATCGCCACGAAGGATCTGCCGGGCCGGGGATCGCTTCCGGCGTCGAGTGCTCGAGCGAATCGTCGGACCGTCGTGTCGCACCCGCTGCGATGTCTTCTTTAACAGCGCGGGAGGAGGCACGAGCTCTAGCCTTTCTGACCGGGGAATCGGCTATATGTGGCGGCCTGGATTGCTCGAGAGTCGACACTCCGAGCTCGCTCTCGATCGCTAGTTTTACGAGCTTGAGGAGGCGATACGGCATCTCGGACTCCGTGACGATCTTGCGACCGTTGCCCGACGATCTTCCGTCTCGCCCCCGGAAAGGACACGCCGCCGTTCATGAGGCGAGCCTTCGCGGAGGGTTACGGTTACCCTTCCAGCCGGTGATCCAAGAGTTATTAGTTCAGTTGGGGGTGCATGCGTCGCAAATGTCTCTGACCTTCTACCGGGTAGTCGCCGCGTGCCACATGATGCTTTATCGGGCGAAAAGAAGAGCGGTTACTGCGGACGACATCCAAGATCTCGTGCTCGTTCGCGGGGTTCCGGGGAAACCAGGCTTCTACACGGCGTTTACTCGGAAGCGCATCTCTGTCGTTACCAAGGTTACCTCGAAGCATCGATACCCTTGGGTGTGGGTGTCCGAGTCAGCCTTTGGGAACGCGCCTCTCTTCTTCGGCCCCGCGGCCGACTTCCCACCCGTGGGTGACATCGAGGGCTCCGAGCTCGTCGCGGTGATTAGGGCGATTCCAGAATCAAGGCGGCAAGGGACACTCTTCGAGTCCCCAGACCTGATGGCGAGGACCGGGTGGTTCGTGCCTAGTGACGACGTTCCTTCGCCCCCCGGTCTCGACGCGGGGGCCACGGAGGATCCCGAGACCGAGGAGGGGGGTGCGTCAGCTCCTTCCCCCGACGCGGGGGGTACTGGCCGCGCATACTTTCACGTTACCGCGCTATCGTCGTTTTTCGTTATTTACGCTTATTTTTATGCTTTAGCTGACAGACGTTCTTTCCTTCTCTACAGGTATCATGGCTCGGCGTCATCGACCACGCACACAAATGCCGAAAACAACGCCCCCCGACGATGCCACGACCGTGGCCCGTCCTCCAGCTGAGGTTCGTCGCGGGGGGTCGCCATCGCGGGCGAGGAATGAAGTGATCTCCTCCAACAAGCGACCATCATCGTCGGCTTCTCTCGGGTCACCGTCTGGCCACAAACGCGCTCACATGTCGACGGTGTCGGACAGCTTGGACTCTATGCTCCTAGCGGAGGCGGCAGAGCTGAGAGACCAATGCTCCCGAGGGATCCTTGAGACCTCCTTGCGGGATTTCAAGGGTCTGCTGACGACGAGCGACCTCGAGCACTTCCAGAACGGGATCGGCGACGCCCGAAAGGTATGACTCGTTTGCTTGTGTTATGTATGACTGTCGTGCTTATTGTAATTATCCGCGTTTCATTTACTTGCAGATGCTCGCGCGCCAAGAGCGGAGCGATCGCATTCTCCGAGATATTCTACGACGTATGCAAATCATGGAGAAGGAGAAGACGAGCATGGCGGCCGCGCACGCTGCCGCCCTAGCAAGGGCTCGCACCGCCCGAGAGTTCGAGGCGCTCGAGGGGGAGTTGGAGCGAGCTCGCGGGGGACTGGCCACCGAGAAGGCGCTTCGTGAGAAGGCGGAGCAGGCAGCCGACACCTTCCTGGGGGAAACGAAGAAGCTTCAGACGGCGCTCTCGAGCCGGGATGCAGAGCTGAGCATCGTTCACGCTCGACTATCGGCGAGCGAGATCGCTCGTGTTAA
Source organism: Urtica dioica subsp. dioica (assembly GCF_054948205.1). NCBI lineage: Eukaryota > Viridiplantae > Streptophyta > Magnoliopsida > Rosales > Urticaceae > Urtica > Urtica dioica. The sequence continues at coordinate 36,425,990 of NC_142759.1, read as the reverse complement.
GGTCGAGAGGGAGAGGGATACCCTCCGGACGGAGATGCAGACCCTTGCCGAGGAGAAGGAAGACGCCGTGCGATCCAAGACCGACTTGGAGGACAACTGGGACCTGGCGTTGGAGGCGGCTCGTTACGAGGCGGCCCGGCGAGTTCGGGAAGCGACCGAAAAGGAGAACGCGTCTCGCGGGACTACGTTTTCCTTTTTCAACACCATGTTCCCTCCTTACGACGACGAGCTGCCGGAGGACGACCCGCATCCCCGAATCCCTGCTGAGGCTGCGCAATCGACGACCCATCAACCGGACGGAGAAACCGTCGGCGGGTTCGGCACTTCTTGCCCCGACGAAGACGAGGAGCAGATCGATTTCAGCTCGGAGTAGCCAACTTTTCTCTAGTTTTTCGCGCAATTGTTTAGCGCTTACGTATTGTTTATTTCCGGATTCTCATTTGTTCGGTGTGCATCGTACTTTCTTTGTTTTTCTCGTTGGTTTGATTGTGTGACATTGTCTTGCTTTGATGGGAGCTTTTCTTTTATCGTGCGTCTTATTTTCTCGACTTGCTACGCTTAGTGTAATCGATTTGCGCAATTTGAATGGTGCGTGTCTTACGAGCCCGGTTTGCTATGCCTAGCACAACCGGTTGGCACGGCTTACTGCCGCATTTGGCGGCGAAGGTGCGGCTTTTGGCCATCCACTCGCGACTCGCTGCCTATCGGTGCGTACGAGCTGGGTGGCCGTCGCGCTCATCCTCCGGCGAGTACGCTACCTATCGGCGTGCGTATCGGGATGGGTTTGCAGCTCCCAGTGAGCGTGGTACTCGTTGGTACGCGTGTCACGTTTTGGGTTTTGACTGCGGAGATCGACAATCCGGTGCGCGGACGTGATCCATCGATGCCTTGCCGCCTATCGGTGCGCAAGGTGCATCGGTGCACGAGAGGGTCGCAGCAAAAGACGTGCGAGGCCGGAGGTCCGGTGCGCGGATCCAACTTGTCGACGTTTCGCTATCTCTCGGCACACGGCCTCAACCCGTGCGAGAGCGTCGCACGAGGAGGGTACGAAGTCGGAGGTCCGGTGCGCGGATCCGATTTATGGGTGTTTTGTTACCGCTTGGCGCGTGGAAAGTGGAGTAAGCGGGCTCGTTACTCTCGCCTTATCCCCCTTAGCCCCCCGAGTTTCTTGGGTGCTCGTAGAGGAGGCTAGAAACTAAGATACAATGTTTTGAAGTGAAACGTAATTTATTAAATTATTGAAGTGGTTCAAAAATTACATCCCAGGCCGTTGGCCAAACTTGAAATTGTAAATTGTCTTTGCTAGAACCGAAAATTACATGAAAACAAAAAAGCGAAAAAAGGACGAATGAACGTCTATTGGTAATATTGCCGGAGGTGTTCCGCGTTCCACGGGTGTGTGAACACGAGCCCCTCCATGTTCTCGAGCTCGTACGTGCCGTTGTGGATGGCTCGGCGCACACGGTACGGGCCTTCCCAGGTGGGGCCTATAACTCCCGCGCCTTGCACCTTGGTGTTTTGGAACACCCTTCGAAGAACGAGGCTTCCGTCGGCGAACTTCCGCAGCTTGATTTTTGAGTTGTAGTATTTCTCGACCTTCCTCTTTTGCGCAGCAAGCCGGGTGAGTGCGTCCGCCCTCCTTTCGTCTATGAGGTCTAGCTCGAGCCTGATCGCGTCGTCGTTGGCGGCTTCGTCGTACTCCTCGATGCGCAAGGTTGGCAGCTTGGTCTCGACGGGTACCACAGCCTCGACACCGAACGCGAGAGCGAAAGGGGTTTCGCCGGTCGCGTTTCGAGCGGTGGTGCGATATGCCCATAAGACCATGGGGAGCTCGTCGGCCCAAGCCCCTTTTCTTGCCTCCAACTTCTTCTTCAGGTTCTCCTTGATCGTCTTGTTCACCGCCTCGACCTGACCGTTGGCTTGAGGATGGCGGGGAGAGGAGAAAGTCTTGCTAATGCCAAGCTGTTCGCACATTTCTCGAAGGCGCGCATTGTCGAATTGTTTTCCGTTGTCGGTTACGATTGACGCAGGGATCCCGAAGCGGCAGATGATGCTTTTCCAAATGAAGCTTGTCGTGTTCGCCTCGGTGATCTTTGCTAGCGGCTCAGCCTCTACCCACTTCGTGAAGTAATCGACAGCTACGATCGCGTGCTTGTATTGTCTCGGGGCCGTAGGTAGCTCGCCAATGAGGTCGATTCCCCACTTCGCGAAAGGTCGCGGCACGATAATTGGACACAAAGGGGCCGGTGCTTGGCGCGGAATGTGGGCGAACCTTTGGCACTTGTCACATTTCTTGGCCCAGTCGTGGGAGTCCTTTATCAAGGTCGGCCAGAAATATCCAAGTCTCAGCAGCATCAATGCCAAAGATTGCCCGGCGGCGTGGTTACCGCACACCCCCTCGTGCACCTCGTGGAGTGCTTTCCTCGCCTCCACCTGGGTCAGGCAACAGAGAAGGGGCATGGAGTAGCCTCTCTTGAACAAGCTATCCTCCCTCATTGTGTACTTCGGCGCCAAGCTTCTCAGCTTTCTGGCCTCTTCTCTGTCTTCGGGAACGACTCCTCGCCTAAGAAATTCCACGAGCGGAGTCATCCACGAGGGAGGCGGAGTCTCGTCAACGACCCCTACGTCGCCTCTCGAGACGTAGGGCCGGGTCAGCACTTCGATTGGGACGCTACCCTCGCCCTCCTCGTCTATCCCAGACGCGAGGCGAGCTAGGGCGTCGGCGTCAACGTTCGCCTCTCGAGGAACCTGGACGATCTCGAACCACGACAGTGTTGTCAATGGTGCCCACAAGAAGAGTAGTAGTGTCTATTTATGTACATTTGATGTCATATAGTCTTACGAAGACTCTTGCTTGTAATTGCTTATTCATTAATAAAAAGTTGAAACGTTCATTCAATCTTCCTTGTCTGAAGCTTTATGATAAAACCATAGTCTTTTAGTCCATAAACAAACTAAACAACTTACGAAGAGACAAATGTAGATTTGCATGAACAAACTCTTCGTAGTTTGCTTAAAACGATATATTCGCAATCTTAGGGTCAAAGGACTATTGACCTCAGTATGATTGTTAGAAGAATCTATGATGTCTGGTTATGAGGCATTGAGAGTTAGGAACTCTATAGTTCTTCTAGGTATCTTCCGAAGGTACTGAATTGACCAGTGCACTTCTAGAGACAAGATAAGAACAAACCATTTAACCTCTTATGTCTCGAAGTCACTATGTATGAATTGCATCATGCTTACCTTAATCCTGAAATGAGACATGCCATTTCACACCTTAGTATTCTCATTTGAGAAAGTCAAAGTTCGGACTCACTATGTGATTCCGAACAAGGCCTATTGGTGAAGTACTAAGTTGTGAGTCTGACATGAGTAACTTTGTGAAGTTCTCATAGATATGGAATTCATGTACAAGATTGCTGAAATGCAATGTATGTCACCTCATGCTTTGTTCCTTGGAGTGTGAATAAATGAACTGGCCAGTGTCCAAATTGAGTCTTGACTCTTTTGGATGAAACAATGTGACTTGTTAGCTCCTCGTCAATACATTGTTTCTAACTTATTCACAAGCGACAAAGGAGTTGAGGAAATAACAGCTAGAAGGGTAAAATGGTAATTTAGTAAATCCCGACTAGCTGATGACATTCATGAAGGGTAGCATAGATAATATTCAGTGGATCCGCTCATTATAATTAGGTCGAATTCTTGAGTAGAAAATAAATTCATTTGAACCGAGAGATTTTCAGTGTCAGCTCTTTAGTGGAGTCAGTTGGCATTAAGCTAAACTTGGAAAAGGTTTGTGAACTTTTGAGTCCAAGTGTTTAGCTAAAGCTTTGTTCATTTGGGTCCATGAGGTCACTGTCACGAATCACATCGATAGGAATAGTTAAACTGGAAGCTAAGCCAAAACAAGAACGAAAATAGTTAAAAGGGTATTTTTGTCTTTTGAGACAAAGGATGAAATGAATGTCAATAAATTTTTTTGACAAGGTCATTTTATGACATGTTTCACTCGGCCATGACTTGATCATTGGGCCTTGTGAATTAATTTCATTTCATAAGAATTTTATTGAAATTCTTATTGGGCCTTTTTCATGTTGTCATGAACAAATGGAAAAGCTTCTAGAAGCCTTTTCTAGAAGGCCTTGGGCGCCCAACATACCCAACCAAGAGAGTTTATTTTGTGCATAAATGTATTTAGATACTTGCCAAAAGAAAAAGAGGAAACAAATTTCCCACACATGCTTGTAGGAAATTCGGCCAAGTGAGAAAAGGGAAAGCCAAGGAACAAAAAAGGAAACAAATCCTAGCCTCTAGGAGGCAGCCTTGGGCGCCCAACATGGAATGGGAAATAAAGGATTTTTGCTCATGAATATGTGATATTCTATAGAAGAGGAAACTACCTTATTGAAGGTGAGACCTCTCCTATAAATAGGAGCCCCATTTCCTCACAATTCATTCGTCCAAGTTTAAGAGATTTGAGAGACTCTCTCTCTAGAACTTGGCCGAAGTCCTCTTCTCTCTCTCTCTAGTTTATTTTCGGTTTTCTCTTGTCTTGGCACCTAGGTCCTCACTCGACCTAGTCTTTAGCTCTGCGACTTCGAGACTCGTTCTCAAGTCGTAGTGTTTAAAAGTGCCCACTCACTAATTCCTTCTTTTCGAGTGATTTAGTGATAGAAACTTTCGTGGTTGCTCGAGGTGCCGAGGAAAGAAAAGAGAGACGTGCTGCGAGGGGAGACGAACGTTGCCAACCTTCCAAAGGCTCATCAACGTTCAAGCATCAAAAAGGTTAGTAACTTTTAAAGCTCATATTAGTTTTTATTTACATGCATATGCTCTTGTCTAGGTTAGTAAAAACTAGTTTTACTTAAAAAGAAAATTTTTAAAATTCCGCCGCTTTGCGAAGCGTTTAATCTTTTTCTTAAACCCTAGATCGATTCCAACAAATGGTATCAGAGCTATGGTCAAAGGAATGCATGTGTATGTTTTTAAATTATGAGCTTGAAAATCGTTTTCGAAAGTTTACTAATTTTGTGACAAGTTAGAATTGTAATCTTAGATTTTTTTTTAATTTATTGCTCTTGTCTCTAAATTAAAAACCATGTTGTTTTTCTATGAGTTTGGGATGATGTTAAAACACATTAGAATCAGTTCTAAAAGTTTTTAATTTTTTATATTGAAAAACGTGTTTTAAAGGTTTGAGATTATCGAGTAAATTTTGTGACTAGTTTTTTTTTTCTTGCTAGTTTCGTTTATTTACTTGAATCGTTTTATGCATGTTGTTATTTCTTTTATTCTATGTTATTACCCTGCTAATAAAACACAAATAAAAGCTTTAAACAATATCTTAAAACGTTCCGTTACACTCGATTCTTTTTCGCACCTAAAAGGACAAAGCTCTAATTTATTTCTTTTTCTTCGAGCTGGAATGTAAACCCGCATTAAAAGCGGCATAACTCTCTGCTCAGAAATCGAAATTTAATGATTCTTGAATCAAATTAAAGCTCTGTCTGTCCTCTGTCCAATACCACCGGTTTCGGCTGAAAAGGACATCGGAGCCGCCAGTTATGGCGATTTTACTCCGAGGTGCGCGGCTGTCTGAAACTCCAGTTTTTTAGAAATCCGGATTTTCAAACCCCACTACCATGAGTTATAGAACTCTAATGAGAAAATTTTCTTGAGCAAAAATGTTTTTCATATGATTATAAACATGATGTGTAAAGATTAAAAGTTTTGATTTTTGAAAGATTAATTGAAATTGAATTTTTACAAAACTAGTTTGAATTTTGAAAAACCGTTTTCACTTTCAAACTTGAAAATATTTTGTCATCCAAATCAAATAAGTTTTCAAAATGTTTTCAAAACTATATCTATATCACATATGTTCAAAATCTATATGCTCTTGAAATTTTGAGTGGGAGGTCTCTTTGTAGACAAAACCGAAAAATAAAAAGATGTGTAATCTCAAACTTTCAAGTGTTCGAGTGAGTTGAAGTTCACACTTCCCTCACGCACTTTCCCGAAATAGAAAATAGGAAAAGATCGAGTATGTACCTTGTGCCTTTATGCACTAATACTGCTCTGAACATGTCGATCTAGGATTCTCTTCTAGTTGTCCGCTCTGTCGCTCTCTAACTAGGAAATCTGTTTCCGAACTTAAAAGAGTCGATGAACCAACTCCAAAAACTAAGTGGGAGGGTTATACTCGTTGTTTGTAACCCGCGATCCCCAACACTAATGAAAGATGCAATAACGTGGGACTAAGAGCCGCTCTTGCGACCCTCACTTAAATGTGAGTACTCCAAGGCGTTATTGCTTCGATCATTGCTCAATGAGCTACGTCCGAGGGTGATGCAATGATGGCAAGGCCTCCCCTTGGGGGATTGTTTTTCAAAGCTGATCTTTTGGACTAAGTGGTTGGTTGCACACTTAGGCTCAATCCCTAGTATCCTTCCTTAAGGCTCTGCGAAAGGATATGAGTGATCAAACCAATTTACAAGGTGGCTAGTCAAAATGATGTACTGACATCTTGGCTTAGCATTAATGATGTGTCATTTACTTATAAATGGAGATTTTTTGCGGCCTTCTCTTGAGGGAGTAAATTATCGTTTAGTTTATAACACCTTTGGATTTTATAAAAAGTCTTAATAAAACTTAAATCCTAAACCAAAGACTAATCATAAACTTGTTTCAACTTATATAGGCAATATGTCTCTCAACTATCTCTCTATCTTTCTTTCCTCGATCAAACTCGAAAACGAAAACTACGTAGATTCGAAACGTAACCTCGACATAATACCTACCGTTAACAAGCACAAATGGGTACTCACCACCTCGTGTCCTCCTCTGACGAATGATGATTCAACTCAAGAGGACAATGACGCCTTAGCGGCCTGGCTTCGATCCGATGAGATTGTGAGGTGCTATATCTTGGCATCTATGAACAATATGCTGAAAGAGCAACATCGTGACTTCGAGACTGCCGCTAACATGCTCTACAATCTCCTTGAGATGTTTGGAGGGCAAAGGCGTCAAACAAGGCTACAAGCAGTCCGACAGTTTATGAACTGTCATATGCAGGCTAGGACTCCTGTTGGAGACTTCATGATACTGATCATTAGTTTTCTGAATAAAATGGAAATCCTAGGATCTGAGATTGATGGGAAGAATATCATAGATATGATCTTAGAAACTCTCCCCGCATCTCTTGATACTTCCAAGCTGAACTACTCCATTACAAAGCTAAAGTACATTGTTACCAAGTTTATAAAGGAGCTTCACACTGCTGTAGGTCTCACTAAGAGAAAGAGGAATCAAGGAGAGGCACATGCTACTGAGCAAAAAGCCTCCGCCTCTGGAACTAGGAAGAGACCTCACAAAGCCGGAAAAAAAAAAAAAAGAACTGTCCTGCCTATCTCAAAGCAAAGGAACATAGTATTGTACTAGTTACCGAAGCATGCTTAGTAGCTGATAATGTATCAACGTGGATTCTTGACTCCGCTGCTACTAACCATATTTGTTGTTCCTTGAATGGTTTCAAGAAAACCAAAAGCTTAGAGGAAGGCGAGTTCTGTTTCAAATGGGGTGATGGGAGCCTGGTGTCCGCGAAGGCTGTGGGATCCGTGACGCTGTCTTTTGAAGACCGCACTTTAAACTTGAATAATGTTTATTTTGTTCCTACCTTTGGGAAGAACTTAATATCCGTTGCTCGTCTTTGTGAGCAAGATTATTGTTTAAAGTTCATTAAGAATGGAATTCGTATTTCGTTTCCTGATAATTCTTTTGTCACTGATGCATGTATGAAGAATGCTCTTTTCTACATCTATCCCACTAAACCTTCTCTTTTAGACACCGAAATAGATAACGATCTAATTAGGGAGCCAAAGAGGATCAAAGTTTCTGAATCCTCCGATCTAACAAAATCAACATACCTCTGGCACTTAAGACTTGGTCATATCAGTCTAGATAGGATTAAGAGACTTGTGAGGGATGGTCCACTCCAAGCCTTTGCAATAGGCTCACTACCTACTTGTGAATCCTGTATAGAAGGAAAAATGACTAAGCGACCTTTCTCCGATAAGGGTCGAAGAGCCACTGAGTTGCTGGAACTAATACATTCTGATGTATGTGGTCCGCTCAACCAACAGGCACGTGGAGGATACGAATACTTCGTTACCTTCACTGATGATTACTCAAGATATGGGTTTGTCTATTTGCTTAAACACAAATCCGAGACCTTTAACGTATTTAAGGTCTTTAGGGCTTTAGTGGAAAAGCAAACTGGCAAAGTGATCAAAACCCTTCGATCTGATCGAGGTGGTGAGTATATGTCTGGAGAGTTCGATGACTTTCTTAAAGAAGAAGGTATCGCTTCTCAGCTTACCGCACCTGGCACACCTCAACAAAACGGAGTGTCAGAGAGAAGAAACCGAACTCTTATGGAGATGGTTAGATCGATGATGAGTTACTCATCACTCCCGCTTTCCTTTTGGGGATATACCCTCGAAACGGCCGCCTACATTCTGAACCAAGTTCCGTCCAAAACGGTTCCTGGTACTCCTTATGAACGATGGACTGGCCGTAAAGTGAATCTTGGCCGCATCCGAATATGGGGTTGCCCTGCACACGTGCTAAGGCAAAAGACTAGCAAGTTGGCTAGTAGGTCAGAATTGTGCCTGTTTGTAGGATATCCGAAGGAAACCAAAGGTTTTACTTTCTATAGTCCCGAGGACGATAAGACTTTCGTTAGCACGAATGCTCGTTTCCTCGAGGAGGACTTTATGAAGGATGCGAAACCTAGAAGCAAAATTGTGCTTGAAGAAAAGTTGGGTGAGGAAGCTTCTACCTCATCTGTAAGAACTGTTCTTACCCCAACTGAAACACAACCTAACTCATCAGAACCTCGTCAAGTAGTACTTCGACGTAGTGGGAGGGCTACTCAAAAGCCTGACAGGTACATGTCTTATGGAGACTCTCTTGTAGCCGTCTCTGACATGGATGATCCTGTTTCCTATAGCCAAGCAATGGCTTGTTCTGAATCAAACCTTTGGCTTGACGCCATGAAAGTTGAGATGCACTCGATGTATGTCAACAAAGTCTGGAAACTTGTAGACCTTCCTGAAGGGATTAAACCCGTAGGGTGTAAGTGGATATACAAGAAGAAAAGGGGTCCTGATGGGAACGTTGAGACGTTCAAAGCACGACTTGTGGCGAAGGGTTATACCCATCAAGAAGGGATTGACTATGAAGAAACCTTCTCGCCAGTCGCGATGCTTAAATCCATCCGCATACTCCTATCCATAGCTGCAGCTCTCGACTATGAGATCTGGCAAATGGATGTCAAGACAGCTTTTCTGAATGGCAATCTTGACGAGCGCATTTACATGGCTCAACCAGACGGTTTCGTGGATAAAGGTCAAGAGACCAAGGTTTGTGAGTTGCTTAAATCCATTTATGGACTAAAGCAAGCATCTAGGTCATGGAACATTAGATTCGATGAAACTGTAAAGAGCTTCGGCTTTGAACAGTCAATAGATGAGCCTTGTGTTTACAAGTTAATACACGAAGGCAAAGTTGTGTTTCTGGTACTATATGTCGATGATATACTACTCATTGGTAATGACGTGGGTAAGTTATCTGAGGTTAAGGTCTGGCTAGCAAAGCAATTCGATATGAAGGATCTAGGAGAAGCCGCGTACATTCTGGGAATCCAAATCTTTCGAGAAAGGAAAAACCGGACCCTGTCGCTCTCTCAAGCATCTTATATTGATAAGGTGATGGATCGCTTCTCGATGCAAGACTGCAAGAGGGGTCAAACACCCTTTAGGCATGGAGTTTCACTCTCTAAGGACCAGTCTCCCAAGACTGCACAAGAGATTGAAGACATGAGGAAAATTCCTTACGCCTCTGCCGTAGGAAGCCTCATGTATGCCATGCTTTGCACCCGACCTGATATATGTTTCGCCGTTGGCGTAGTTAGTCGTTTCCAATCCAACCCTGGACCCGAGCACTGGATTGCTGTTAAGCATGTTCTTAAGTATCTTCGAAGAACTAGGAACTTGATGCTTACATACTCAGGTACTGACCTGACTATGACGGGATATACCGACTCCGATTTTCAAGCGGATAAGGATTCCAGGAAATCCACATCAGGATCTGTGTTCATCCTTAATGGTGGAGCTGTTGTGTGGAGAAGTATTAAGCAATCTTGCATTGCTGACTCCACAATGGAAGCAGAATATGTGGCTGCTTGTGAAGCATCCAAAGAGGCTGTATGGCTTAGAAAATTCCTTAAGTATTTGGAAGTTGTTCCAAACGTCGACGAGCCCATGACCTTTTATTGTGATAATAGTGGGGCTGTCGCTAACTCAAAGGAACCTAGAAGCCATAAGCGCTCTAAACATATTGAGAGGAAATACCATTTGATTCGAGAGATCGCGCAACGCGGAGACGTGGAGGTGAAGTAGATCTCTGGAAGATCCATTCACCAAGGCCCTAGCGAACATGGTCTTCGACCAACTTCGAGAGGGATTAGGCATGTAGGACTACTCACATCTTCTTTGAGTCAAGTGGGAGTTTGTTGTCAATGGTGCCCACAAGAAGAGTAGTAGTGTCTATTTATGTACATTTGATGTCATATAGTCTTACGAAGACTCTTGCTTGTAATTGCTTATTCATTAATAAAAAGTTGAAACGTTCATTCAATCTTCCTTGTCTGAAGCTTTATGATAAAACCATAGTCTTTTAGTCCATAAACAAACTAAACAACTTACGAAGAGACAAATGTAGATTTGCATGAACAAACTCTTCGTAGTTTGCTTAAAACGATATATTCGCAATCTTAGGGTCAAAGGACTATTGACCTCAGTATGATTGTTAGAAGAATCTATGATGTCTGGTTATGAGGCATTGAGAGTTAGGAACTCTATAGTTCTTCTAGGTATCTTCCGAAGGTACTGAATTGACCAGTGCACTTCTAGAGACAAGATAAGAACAAACCATTTAACCTCTTATGTCTCGAAGTCACTATGTATGAATTGCATCATGCTTACCTTAATCCTGAAATGAGACATGCCATTTCACACCTTAGTATTCTCATTTGAGAAAGTCAAAGTTCGGACTCACTATGTGATTCCGAACAAGGCCTATTGGTGAAGTACTAAGTTGTGAGTCTGACATGAGTAACTTTGTGAAGTTCTCATAGATATGGAATTCATGTACAAGATTGCTGAAATGCAATGTATGTCACCTCATGCTTTGTTCCTTGGAGTGTGAATAAATGAACTGGCCAGTGTCCAAATTGAGTCTTGACTCTTTTGGATGAAACAATGTGACTTGTTAGCTCCTCGTCAATACATTGTTTCTAACTTATTCACAAGCGACAAAGGAGTTGAGGAAATAACAGCTAGAAGGGTAAAATGGTAATTTAGTAAATCCCGACTAGCTGATGACATTCATGAAGGGTAGCATAGATAATATTCAGTGGATCCGCTCATTATAATTAGGTCGAATTCTTGAGTAGAAAATAAATTCATTTGAACCGAGAGATTTTCAGTGTCAGCTCTTTAGTGGAGTCAGTTGGCATTAAGCTAAACTTGGAAAAGGTTTGTGAACTTTTGAGTCCAAGTGTTTAGCTAAAGCTTTGTTCATTTGGGTCCATGAGGTCACTGTCACGAATCACATCGATAGGAATAGTTAAACTGGAAGCTAAGCCAAAACAAGAACGAAAATAGTTAAAAGGGTATTTTTGTCTTTTGAGACAAAGGATGAAATGAATGTCAATAAATTTTTTTGACAAGGTCATTTTATGACATGTTTCACTCGGCCATGACTTGATCATTGGGCCTTGTGAATTAATTTCATTTCATAAGAATTTTATTGAAATTCTTATTGGGCCTTTTTCATGTTGTCATGAACAAATGGAAAAGCTTCTAGAAGCCTTTTCTAGAAGGCCTTGGGCGCCCAACATACCCAACCAAGAGAGTTTATTTTGTGCATAAATGTATTTAGATACTTGCCAAAAGAAAAAGAGGAAACAAATTTCCCACACATGCTTGTAGGAAATTCGGCCAAGTGAGAAAAGGGAAAGCCAAGGAACAAAAAAGGAAACAAATCCTAGCCTCTAGGAGGCAGCCTTGGGCGCCCAACATGGAATGGGAAATAAAGGATTTTTGCTCATGAATATGTGATATTCTATAGAAGAGGAAACTACCTTATTGAAGGTGAGACCTCTCCTATAAATAGGAGCCCCATTTCCTCACAATTCATTCGTCCAAGTTTAAGAGATTTGAGAGACTCTCTCTCTAGAACTTGGCCGAAGTCCTCTTCTCTCTCTCTCTAGTTTATTTTCGGTTTTCTCTTGTCTTGGCACCTAGGTCCTCACTCGACCTAGTCTTTAGCTCTGCGACTTCGAGACTCGTTCTCAAGTCGTAGTGTTTAAAAGTGCCCACTCACTAATTCCTTCTTTTCGAGTGATTTAGTGATAGAAACTTTCGTGGTTGCTCGAGGTGCCGAGGAAAGAAAAGAGAGACGTGCTGCGAGGGGAGACGAACGTTGCCAACCTTCCAAAGGCTCATCAACGTTCAAGCATCAAAAAGGTTAGTAACTTTTAAAGCTCATATTAGTTTTTATTTACATGCATATGCTCTTGTCTAGGTTAGTAAAAACTAGTTTTACTTAAAAAGAAAATTTTTAAAATTCCGCCGCTTTGCGAAGCGTTTAATCTTTTTCTTAAACCCTAGATCGATTCCAACAGACAGGGCCTCCAAGTTCTTTTGGGCCTTGGACAAGTAGGCGATCATGTGTGGCTCCTTTGCGGCGTAGTCGCCCTTAACCTGATTCACGATCAATTGCGAGTCGCAATGGATGCGCAGGTTTTGGGCGCCCAACTTGTTCGCTAGCTCCAAGCCAACAATCAGAGCCTCGTACTCTGCCTCGTTGTTGGAAGCCTTGAACTTGAACCGCAGGGCGTACCTTAGCTTTTCCCTATCGGGATTTGTGAGCACAACGCTGGCGCCAGCCCCCCGGGCGTTTGACGTGCCATCCACGTGCAAGTCCCAAACCGGCCCTATCGGGTCGTTGGTTCTCTTCTTTGACGACTCGCCATGGTCGTCCTCCTTGTCTTCCGTGGTCTTACTTCTTTCGTCGCCCTCGTTGGTTGGGGGCGTGCTTGTGAACTCGGCGATGAAGTCGGCGAGGGCCTGGCCCTTAATGGCGGTTCTCGGTTGGAACTCGACCCCGTATTCGCCCAGCTCTTGGGACCATATCGCCATTCGAGAGGAGGTCCCTTTTTGAAGGGCCTTCTCGATGGGATGCCCCGAGCGGACCACGATGGGGTGCGCTTGGAAGTAGGGCCGGAGCTTTCTCGCGCTCATGACGAGGGCGAGGGACAGTCTCTCGATTTCGGGGTACCGGGTTTCGGCGTCGAGGAGCGCCTTGCTAACGTTGTAGACCGGCCATTGTACTTTGTCCTCTTCGCGTATGAGGACCGCGCTCACGGCTCTATCGGAAACCGCGAGGTAGAGGTATAGGGTTTCGCCATTCTTTGGCTTTGCGAGGAACGGGGGGAGGTGAAATAGGCTTTCATATCTCGGAATGCTTCCTCGCACTCCTCCGTCCATACGAACCCGTCGGTCTTTTTCAGTGCCTTGAAGAACGGTTGGCACCTATCAGTGGCTTTGGAAACGAATCGCGTCAGGGCGGCGATCCTTCCCGTCAAGCTTTGAACTTCTTTTACCTTTTGTGGCGACCTCATCTCTAAGATCGCCTTAATCTTCTCAGGATTGGCCTCGATCCCGCGGCGGCTCACCATGTAGCCCAGAAACTTTCCAGACTCGACCCCGAAAGCGCACTTGTTGGGGTTAAGCTTCATCTTGTAGCGCCGCAGAATCGTGAACATTTCCCTAAGGTCTCGAACGTGGTCGTGGGCTTTGAGGCTTTTGACAAGCATGTCATCCGCGTAGACCTCCATAGTCTTGCCAATTTGATTGGCGAACATGCGGTTCACCAACCTTTGATACGTTGTTCCCGCGTTTTTGAGGCCAAAGGGCATGACCTTGTAACAGTAGAGTCCGCGGTTCGTAACAAAGGTGGTCTTGATCTGATCCGGCTCGTGCATGCGGATCTGGTTGTAGCCTGAATAGGCGTCCATGAAGCTCAGCAACTCGTGGCCCGCCGTGGCGTCCACGAGCTGCTCGATCCTCGGGAGAGGGAAGCTGTCTTTCGGGCAGGCTTTGTTGAGATCTTTGTAATCGATACAGATCCGCCACTTCCCGTTTGGCTTCTTGACCATCACCACGTTGGACACCCACTTGGGGTGCTCCGTCTCCCTGATGAAGTCGGCGGCGAGAAGTTTGTCAACTTCCCACTGAACGCCCGTCGCGGTTGAACGCGCTCGGCCACCCTCTTGTCGTCGTTGAGACGATGAACCATGATCTCGGGGTCGATCCCCGGCATGTCGGCGTGTGTCCACGCAAAGACATCTTTGTGCTCTCGGAGGAAAGCGGCGAGCTCGATTCGGGTCTCAGACGGGAGTTGGGCGCCTACCTTGACTACTTGGTCAGGTTTGGCGTCGTCCAACGCGACGGGAACGAGGTCGTCCGGTGTCTCCACCTTTCGACGCTCGACTTCGTCCCTTTCGTCTAGCTCTCCGAAGGTGCCTCCTTCCTCTAACTTGCACGGGAATTTGTCTCCGAGTTGGAAGACGGTGCTCACCACCTTCCCTTTCCCTTTTCCGTCCACGCCCTGGATGTAGCACATCCTCGCCATGGATTGGTCTCCCAACATCACGGCGATCCCTTTCTCGGTCGGGAACTTCATCATCAGGTGGTACGTGGACGTTATGGCCTTCAACCGATTGAGAGTCGGGCGGCCGACGATGATGTTGTAAGCCGAGGGCTGATCCACCACTAGGAACGACACGATGTGGGTAACCTCGAGCCCCCCCGGCGTACCGAAGGTAACCGGGAGGTCGATAGTTCCCTCCATCATAACCCTCTCCCCAGAGAAGCCGAAGAGCGGGGTTGAGATCGGGGTCGGTCTTACCCCGGATAGCTTCATCCTGTCCAACGCCGATTTGAAGATTATGTCGGCGGAGCTCCCATTGTCGATCAGGATTCTCCGGACGAGGTTGTTGGCGACCGGGGCAGAGACGACTATCGCGTCGTTGTGTGGATGGAGAACTCGCGTTGCTTCTTGTCCGGTGAAGAACATGGACTCGAAGGGGGCCGGAGGAGGGACCTCGTACGTATGGTTGATGTAGTGCGCTATTTTCCCTTGGAAAACTTCGCGCACGTACTTCTTCCTTTGCGTATCCGAGTCTCCGAACTCCGGGCCACCCAAGATTGCACCCACGACGTGAAGTTGCGAGCTCTCCGGCTCTTCGTTTGTCGCGCGGTCCGTGACAGTCACCGTCGCCGGACCTTTCTTCCCTTGCCGCGGGCGACCTCCGTGCGCCGCGGCCGTCCCGATAGTTCTTAGGACGTACTCTTTCAGCTTCCCATCTTGAATCAAGGCCTCAATCTGACGCTTGAGTTGATAGCATTCAGATGTCAGGTGCCCGTGATCTTGATGGTAGTCACAGTACTTGCTTTGATCCCTCTTGGCGGGATCCTTCGTGAGCGGGGTTGGGCTCCCCAACTTGTCACGGTGCAGAGCCAGGATTTGCTCCGGCGGAGTGTTCAGAGGAGTGAATGGCGAGAACTTTCGGAAGCTGTCGACATGTGACGGCCTCAGCCCGGGGAGGGAACGGCCGTTGGGGGCCTGGCTTCCCTTATTCCTCCTCTTCCGGGGGTCGGGACGATCTTCATCTCGATCGTCGCGGCGGCGACTCCCCTGTCCTCCTGACTTTCGACCATCTCGGCCATCGAGATAGTCCTCGACTCCCATGTATGTGCGGGCTCTTGTCATCAGCTCCGCCATGTCACGCGGGACTTGGCCAACAATAGACTTGAGGAAGTTGCTCGTGCGCGCCCCCTCGGTGATCGCCGTGATGGCGTCCCTGTCGTCGAACCCTTCGACCTTGTGAGACTCCTCGGTGAAGCGAGCGAGGTATTGTCTCAACGTCTCGTCTCTTCCTTGTCGGATAGAGAGGAGGTGGGTCTTCGGCTTCTTTTGCGCCACGAGGGTGGCGAATCGGGCGAGGAAAGCCTCTCGCAAGGCCCGGAAAGACGGGATGCTTCCCGGCCTCAAGCTTCGGAACCACTCAAACCCCGAGCCTGTGAGGGTCAGGCTGAAGGCTTGGCAGAGGGTGGCGTCCGCCTGCCCCTGCATAGTCATCCACGTCTCATAGTGTTGGACGTGGAAGTGGGGGTCCGTACGTCCATCGTAGGGGGGAATGGACGGTAACTTGAAGTTCCCCACGCACGGTTGCGCGAGGATATGCGTGGCGAAGGGAGAGTATGATTCCTCGATCCCTCCGTACGGCCTTTGCCTCCCCGACTCCCTCATTTCGATGATTTGATTCTGGAGGCTTTGAATCATCGTGACCATGTCGAGCCCGTTAGCGGGGCCGACCGTCGGGGCCACGGGAGTCACCGGTTGGCGTTCGTTGGACGCTTGGTCCACGACATTGGCCTCCGGCCGGCCGAGAGTTGCGGCGGGGAGCGCGTCCCTTCGAGAGTTTAGCCTTTGGCGGAGATCCTCCCCTCGGGAGTTTCTCTGCGCCGTCAAGCGCTCTCTAAGGTCCACACTCGGTGCGGGGCGAGGTGAGGTCGCCCTTGGTCGGACCGTCCGGCCGGCGCTTCGGCTGTCGGCCCCATCATCTACCAGAGTCGCTCTCTCCTCGGCGAGGGGCCGTGTCCGACCGCCTCTTGAAACCGAGAGGGCGAGTCCCCGGGCATGTGACAGTGCCTGCTGCCGCGCTAGGTGCGACGGCCCGGCCAAAGCGTCGTTGGGCCTCTCGGGCCGCGAAGGGGCGAGGTTAGGCGTTGCCTCGTTGGTCCTCGACTCCCCCACATATTCGGAGTCGGAGTAGTCTTTGGCGGACCTATCTTCGACGTCATAGCCGAGTAGGTCGGCTATGAGCGAACCGTCGACGCCGGGGCGGTCAAGGAGCTCCGCAAGCCGCTGGGCCGTGTCCTCTCGGAGCACGGCCTCGGGGTCAATCATCGGGTCTTGGGGCTGGCTCTCGCTATCGCGAGGTTGCCCTTCAAGACGATGTGCGAGGCGTCGAAGACCGTACCTCGAGCTCGTTGCTCGGGTACCCGCGGAGGTAGTGGGAACGTGACTCATCTCTCGAGAGTCGTGAGAACAAAGGGAGAAAGCTGGTAGAGGGAATGCGTCGTCAAGGTCGAGAGGTCCCCTCCTTCTAGCGCCAAAATGTTGTCGCAGTTTTTCGGACAACGATTTAGGAGTCGCAGACGGTTAGACCCAAGGCCGGACCAAGTGGTCTCGTCTCGACTCGAGCGTGTCGGGCTTGGAATCCCAAGCCGTCCCTTAGCTGTGGATGATCTCTATCTCGTCCAAGCACCTGAAACGTGAACAGAAAGGTGTGAACTACAAAGGGGAAACAGAGGGGTTGCCTCTGTTTACCTCTCCGACGCTCAACATTAGTAGGATTGAGGTGGTTTGTAGAGGGTTTAGTGTTTAGAGGTCGAGACTTGAGAGAAACGAGCGAGGTACGGGTTCGAAAGCGTTTCAGTACTCAAATTCGTATTACCTGGACTAGGGGAGCGGCCCCTTTATTTATAGGCGACCAAGGGGTGTTATGGGCAACCCCTTGGCCGAGAATTGTCTTGGCCCGGCCATTGGCCGAGACTGGCCCTTGGGCCGGCCAATGGCCGAGGCTATTTGGGCCGGCCATTGGCCGAGGCTGGCCCTAGGACCGGCCAATGGCCGGGAGTAGATTGAGTCGGCCATTGGCCGAGACTGGCCCTTGGGCCGGCCAATGGCCGAGGCTATTTGGGCCGGCCATTGGCCGAGGCTGGCCCTAGGGCCGGCCAATGGCCGGGAGTAGACTGAGTCGGCCATTGGCCGAGACTGGCCCTTGGGCCGGCCAATGGCCGAGGCTATTTGGGCCGGCCATTGGTCGAGACTTGCCCTAGGGCCGGCCAATGGCTGGGAGCATCTTGAGTCGGCCATTGGCCGAGGCTGGCCTCTGGGCCGGCCAATGGCCGAGGCTGTTTGGGCCGGCCATTGGCCGAGGCTGTGTTGTCAATGGTGCCCACAAGAAGAGTAGTAGTGTCTATTTATGTACATTTGATGTCATATAGTCTTACGAAGACTCTTGCTTGTAATTGCTTATTCTTTAATAAAAAGTTGAAACGTTCATTCAATCTTCCTTGTCTGAAGCTTTATGATAAAACCATAGTCTTTTAGTCCATAAACAAACTAAACAACTTACGAAGAGACAAATGTAGATTTGCATGAACAAACTCTTCGTAGTTTGCTTAAAACGATATATTCGCAATCTTAGGGTCAAAGGACTATTGACCTCAGTATGATTGTTAGAAGAATCTATGATGTCTGGTTATGAGGCATTGAGAGTTGGAGACTCTATAGTTCTTCTAGGTATCTTCCGAAGGTACTGAATTGACCAGTGCACTTCTAGAGACAATATAAGAACAAACCATTTAACCTCTTATGTCTCGAAGTCACTATGTATGAATTGCATCATGCTTACCTTAATCCTGAAATGAGACATGCCATTTCACACCTTAGTATTCTCATTTGAGAAAGTCAGAGTTCGGACTCACTATGTCATTCCGAACAGGGCCTATTGGTGAAATACTAAGTTGTGAGTATGTCATGAGTAACTTTGTGAAGTTCTCATAGATATGGAATTCATGTACAAGATTGCTGAAATGCAATGTATGTCACCTCATGCTTTGTTCCTTGGAGTGTGAATAAATGAACTGGCCAGTGTCCAAATTGAGTCCTGACTCTTTTGGATGAAACAATGTGACTTGTTAGCTCCTCGTCAATACATTGTTTCTAACTTATTCACAAGCAACAAAGGAGTTGAGGAAATAACAGCTAGAAGGGTAAAATGGTAATTTAGTAAATCTCGACTAGCTGATGACATTCATGAAGGGTAGCATAGATAATATTCAGTGGATCCGCTCATTATAATTAGGTGAATTCTTGAGTAGAAAATAAATTCATTTGAACCGAGAGATTTTCAGTGTCAGCTCTTTAGTGGAGTCAGTTGGCATTAAGCTAAACTTGGAAAAGGTTTGTGAACTTTTGAGTCCAAGTGTTTAGCTAAAGCTTTGTTCATTTGGGTCCATGAGGTCACTGTCACGAATCACATCGATAGGAATAGTTAAAATGGAAGCTAAGCCAAAACAAGAACGAAAATAGTCAAAAGGGTATTTTTGTCTTTTGAGACAAAGGATGAAGTGAATGTCAATAAATTTTTGACAAGGTCATTTTATGACATGTTTCACTCGGCCATGACTTGATCATTGGGCCTTGTGAATTAATTTCATTTCATAAGAATTTTATTTGAAAATTCTAAATGGGCCTTTTCTTATGTTGTCATGAACAAGTGAAGAAAATTCTAGAAGCCTTTTCTAGAACATGTTGGGCGCCCATAATACCCAAGATAGAGAGATTATTTTGTGCATAAATGTATTTAGATACTTGCCAAAAGAAAAAGAGGAAACAAATTTGCATATTAGATGCACAAGGGAATCGGCCAAGAGACTAATAGGCAAGCCAAGGAACAAAAAAGGAAACAAATCCTAGCCTTCTAGAAGGCTGCCTTGGGCGCCTAAGAGGAATGGGAAATAAGGGTTATTTTGCTCATGAATATGTGATATTCTATAGAAGAGGAAACTACCTTATTGAAGGTGAGACCTCTCCTATAAATAGGAGCCTCATTCTTCTCATTTTCATTCATCCAAGTTTAAGAGATTTGAGAGACTCTCTCTCTAGAACTTTGGCTGAAAATCCTCTCTCTCTCTCTCTAGTTTATTTTCGATTATTTCTTGTCTTGGCACCTAGGTCCTCACTCGACCTAGTGTTTAGCTCTGCGACTTCGAGACTCGTTCTCAAGTCGTAGTGTTTAAAAGTGCCCACTCACTGATTCCTTCTTTTCGAGTGATTTAGTGATAGAAACTTTCGTGGTTGCTCGAGTTGCCGAGGAAAGAAAGAGAGACGTGCTGCGAGGGGAGACGAGCGTTGCAACTTTCCAAAAGCTTCTACAAGGTTCAAGCTTCAAGAAAGGTTAGTAATTTAATAGCTCATAATAGTTTTTATTTACATGTACATGCTCTTGTCTAGGTTAGTAAAAACTAGTTTTACTTAAAAAGAAAATTTTTAAAATTCCGCCGCTTAACGAAGCGTTAAACTTTTTCTTAAACCCTAGATCGATTCCAACAAATGGTATCAGAGCTATGGTCAAAGGAATGCATGTGCATGTTTTTAAATTATGAGCTTGAAAATCGTTTTCGAAAGTTTACTAATTTTGTGACAAGTTAGAATTGTAAATCTTAGATTTTTTTTAATTTATTGCTCATGCCTTTAAATTAAAAACCATGTTGATTTTCTATGAGTTTGGGATGATGTTAAAACACATTAGAATCAGTTCTAAAAGTTTTTAATTTTTTATATTGAAAAACGTGTTTTAAAGGTTTGAGATTTTTCGAGTAAATTTTGTGACTAGTTTTATTTTCTTGCTAGTTTTGTTTATTTACTTGAATCGTTTTATGCATGTTGTTATTTCTTTTATTCTATGTTATTACCCTGCTAATAAAACACAAATAAAAGCTTTAAACAACTTCATAAAACGTTCCGTTACACTCGATTCTTTTTCGCACCTAAAAGGACAAAGCTTTAATTTATTTCTTTTTCTTCGAGCTAGGAATGTAAACCCGCATTAAAAGCGTCATAACTCTCTGCTCAGAAATCTAAATTTAATGATTCTTAAATCAAATTAAAGCTCTGTCTGTCCTCTGTCCAATGCCACCGGTTTCGGCTCAAAAGGACATCGGAGCCGCCAGTTATGGCGATTTTACTCCGAGGTGCGCGGCTGTCTGAAACTCCAGTTTTTTAGAAATCCGGATTTTCAAACCCCACTACCATGAGTTATAGAACTCTAATGAGAAAGCTTTCTTGAGCAAAAATGTTTTTCATATGATTATAAACATGATGTGTAAGATTAAAATGTTTTGATTTTTGAAAGTTTAATTGAAATTGAATTTTTACAAAACTAGTTTGAATTTTGAAAAACCGTTTTCACTTTCAAACTTGAAAATATTTTGTCATCCAAATCAAATAAGTTTTCAAAATGTTTTCAAAACTATATCTATATCACATATGTTCAAAATCTATATGCTCTTGAAATTTTGAGTGGGAGGTCTCTTTGTAGACAAAACCGAAAAATAAAAAGATGTGTAATCTCAAACTTTCAAGTGTTCGAGTGAGTTGAAGTTCACACTTCCCTCACGCACTTTCCCGAAATAGAAAATAGGAAAAGATCGAGTATGTCCCTTGTGCCTTTATGCACTAATACTGCTCTGAACATGTCGATCTAGGATTCTCTTCTAGTTGTCCGCTCTGTCGCTCTCTAACTTGGAAATTTGTTTCCGAACTTATAAGAGTCGATGAACCAACTCCAAAAACTAAGTGGGAGGGTTATATTCGTTGTTTGTAACCCGCGATCCCCACCACTAGTGAAAGATGCAATAACGTGGGACTAAGAGCCGCTCTTGCGACCCTCACTTAAATGTGAGTACTCCAAGGCGTTATTGCTTCGATCATTGCTCAATGAGCTACGTCCGAGAGTGATGCAATGATGGCAAGGCCTCCCCTTGGGGGATTGTTTTTCAAAGCTGATCTTTTGGACTAAGTGGTTGGTTGCACACTTAGGCTCAATCCCTAGTATCCTTCCTTAAGGCTCTGCGAAAGGATACGAGTGATCAAACCATTTTACAAGGTGGCTAGTCAAAATGATGTACTGACATCTTGGCTTAGCATTAATGATGTGTCATTTACTTATAAATGGAGATTTTTTGCGGCCTTCTCTTGAGGGAGTATATTATCGTTTGGTTTATAACACCTTTGGGTTTTACAAAAGTCTTAATGAAACTTAAATCCTAAACCAAAGACTAATCATAAACTTGTTTCAACTTATATAGGCAATATGTCTCTCAAACATCTCTCAATCTTTCTTTCCTCGAATAAACTCGAAAACGAAAACTACGTTGATTCGAAACGTAACCTCGACATAATACCTACCGTTAACAAAGCACAAATGGGTACTCACCACCCCGTGTCCTCCTCTGACGAATGATGATTCAACTCAAGAGGACAATGACGCCTTAGCGGCCTGGCTTCGATCCGATGAGATTGTGAGGTGCTATATCTTGGCATCTATGAACAATATGCTGAAAGAGCAACATCGTGACTTCGAGACTGCCGCTGACATGCTCTACAATCTCCTTGAGATGTTTGGAGGGCAAAGGCGTCAAACAAGGCTACAAGCAGTCCGACAGTTTATGAACTGTCATATGCAGGCTAGGACTCCTGTTGGAGACTTCATGATACTGATCATTAGTTTTATGAATAAAATGGAAATCCTAGGATCTGAGATTGATGGGAAGAATATCATAGATATGATCTTAGAAACTCTCCCCGTATCTCTTGATACCTCCAAGATGAACTAGTCCATTAACAAGCTAGAGTACACTGTTACCAAGCTTATGGAGGAACTTCACACTGCTGTAGGTCTCACTAAGAGAAAGAGGAATCAAGGAGAGGCACATGCTACTGAGCAAAAAGCCTCCGCCTCTGGAACTGTGAAGAGACCTTAGAAGGCCGATAAAAAGAACTGTCCCGCCTATCTCAAAGCAAAGGAACATAGTATTGTACTAGTTACTGAAGCATGCTTAGTAGTTGATAATGTATCAACGTGGATTCTTGACTCCGCTGCTACTAACCATATTTGCTGTTCCTTGAATGGTTTCAAGAAAACCAAAAGCTTAGAGGAAGGCGAGTTCTGTTTCAAATGGGGTGATGGGAGCCTGGTGTCCGCGAAGGCTGTGGGATCTGTGACGCTGTCTTTTGAAGACCGCACTTTAAACTTGAATAATGTTTATTTTGTTCCTACCTTTGGGAAGAACTTAATATCCGTTGCTCGTCTTCGTGAGCAAGATTATTGTTTAAAGTTCATAAAGAATGGAATTCGTATTTCGTTTCCTGATAATTCTTTTGTCACTAATGCATGTATGAAGAATTCTCTTTTCTACATCTATCCCACTCAACCTTCTCTTTTAGACACCGAAATAGATAACGATCTAATTAGGGAGCCAAAGAGGATCAAACTTTCTGAATCCTCCGATCTAACAAAATCAACATACCTCTGGCACTTAAGACTTGGTCATATCAGTCTAGATAGGATTAAGAGACTTGTGAGGGATGGTCCACTCCAAGCCTCTGCAATAGGTTCACTACCTACTTGTGAATCCTGCATAGAAGGAAAAATGACTAAGCGCCCTTTCTCCGATAAGGGTCGAAGAGCCACTGAGTTGCTGGAACTAATACATTCTGATGTATGTGGTCCGCTCAACCAACAGGCACGTGGAGGATACGAATACTTCGTTACCTTCACTGATGATTACTCAAGATATGGGTTTGTCTATTTGCTTAAACACAAATCCGAGACCTTTAACGTATTTAAGGTCTTTAGGGCTTTAGTGGAAAAGCAAACTGGCAAAGTGATCAAAACCCTTCGATCTGATCGAGGTGGTGAGTATATGTCTGGAGAGTTCGATGACTTTCTTAAAGAAGAAGGTATCGCTTCTCAGCTTACCGCACCTGGCACACCTCAACAAAACGGAGTGTCAGAGAGAAGAAACCGAACTCTTATGAAGATGGTTAGATCAATGATGAGTTACTCATCACTCCCGCTTTCCTTTTGGAGATATGCCCTCGAAACAGCCGCCTACATTCTGAACCAAGTTCCGTCCAAGACGGTTCCTGGTACTCCTTATGAACGATGGACTGGCCGTAAAGTGAATCTTGGCCGCATCCGAATTTAGGGTTGCCCTGCACACGTGCTGAGGCAAAAGACTAGCAAGTTGGCTAGTAGGTCAGAATTGTGCCTGTTTGTAGGATATCCGAAGGAAACCAAAGGTTTTACTTTCTATAGTCCCGAGGACGATAAGACTTTCGTTAGCACGAATGCTCGTTTCCTTGAGGAGGACTTTATGAAGGATGCAAAACCTAGAAGCAAAATTGTGCTTGAAGAAAAGTTGGGTGAGGAAGCTTCTACCTCGTCTGTAAGAACTGTTCTTACCCCAACTGAAACACAACCTAACTCATCAGAATCTCGTCAAGTAGTACTTCGACGTAGTGGGAGGGCTACTCAAAAGCCTGACAGGTACATGTCTTATGGAGACTCTCTTGTAGCCGTCTCCGACATGGATGATCCTGTTTCCTATAGCCAAGCAATGGCTTGTTCTGAATCAAACCTTTGGCTTGACGCCATGAAAGTTGAAATGCACTCGATGTATGTCAACAAAGTCTGGAAACTTGTAGACCTTCCTGAAGGGATTAAACCCGTAGGGTGTAAGTGGATATACAAGAAGAAAAGGGGTCCTGATGGGAACGTTGAGACGTTCAAAGCACGACTTGTGGCGAAGGGTTATACCCAACAAGAAGGGATTGACTATGAAGAAACCTTCTCGCCAGTCGCGATGCTTAAATCCATCCGCATACTCCTATCCATAGCTGCAGCTCTCGACTATGAGATCTGGCAAATGGATGTCAAGACAGCCTTTCTTAATGGCAATCTTGACGAGCGCATTTACATGGCTCAACCAGACGGTTTCGTGGATAAAGGTCAAGAGACCAAGGTTTGTGAGTTGCTTAAATCCATTTATGGACTAAAGCAAGCATCTAGGTCATGGAATATTAGATTCGATGAAACTGTAAAGAGCTTTGGCTTTGAACAGTCAATAGATAAGCCTTGTGTTTACAAGTTAATACACGAAGGTAAAGTTGTGTTTCTGGTACTATATGTCGATGATATACTACTCATTGGTAATGACGTCGGTAAGTTATCTGAGGTTAAGGTCTGGCTAGCAAAGCAATTCGATATGAAGGATCTAGGAGAAGCCGCGTACATTCTGGGAATCCAAATCTTTCGAGATAGGAAAAACCGGACCCTGTCGCTCTCTCAAGCATCTTATATTGATAAGGTGATGGATCGCTTCTCGATGCAAGACTGCAAGAGGGGCCAAACACCCTTTAGGCATGGAGTTTCACTCTCTAAGGACCAGTCTCCCAAGACTGCACAAGAGATTGAAGACATGAGGAAAATTCCTTACGCCTCTGCCGTAGGAAGCCTTATGTATGCTATGCTTTGCACTAGACCTGACATCTGTTTCGCCGTTGGCGTAGTTAGCCGTTTCCAATCCAACCCTGGACCCGAGCACTGGATTGCTGTTAAGCATGTTCTTAAGTATCTTCGAAGAAGTAGGAATATGATGCTTACATACTCAGGTACTGACCTGACTATGATGGGATATACCGACTCCGATTTTCAAGCGGATAAGGATTCCAGGAAATCCACTTCGGGATCTGTGTTCATCCTTAATGGTGGAGCTGTTGTGTGGAGAAGTATTAAGCAATCTTGCATTGCTGACTCCACAATGGAAGCAGAATATGTGGCTGCTTGTGAAGCATCCAAAGAGGCTGTATGGCTTAGAAAATTCCTTAAGTATTTGGACGTTGTTCCAAACGTCGACGAGCCCATGACCCTTTATTGTGATAATAGTGGGGCTGTCGCTAACTCAAAGGAACCTAGAAGCCATAAGCACTCTAAACATATTGAGAGGAAATACCATTTGATTCGAGAGATCGCGCAACGCGGAGACGTGGAGGTGAAGTAGATCTCTGGAAGATCCATTCACCAAGGCCCTAGCGAACATGGTCTTCGACCAACTTCGAGAGGGATTAGGCATGTAGGACTACTCACATCTTCTTTGAGTCAAGTGGGAGTTTGTTGTCAATGGTGCCCACAAGAAGAGTAGTAGTGTCTATTTATGTACATTTGATGTCATATAGTCTTACGAAGACTCTTGCTTGTAATTGCTTATTCTTTAATAAAAAGTTGAAACGTTCATTCAATCTTCCTTGTCTGAAGCTTTATGATAAAACCATAGTCTTTTAGTCCATAAACAAACTAAACAACTTACGAAGAGACAAATGTAGATTTGCATGAACAAACTCTTCGTAGTTTGCTTAAAACGATATATTCGCAATCTTAGGGTCAAAGGACTATTGACCTCAGTATGATTGTTAGAAGAATCTGTTGTCGCACGAAAATGAACAACTATTTAAAACCTCGGGCGGTTCGATCCAAGGCCGGACCAAGTGATCGCACCCGGGCCAAGAGTGTGAACTCGATAGTCTCGAGCTAGGGTTCTCTCCGATCAACCCGCCTCTCGGGAGAGGTAGGGGGTGAGGAGGAGGAGTGACCATGCCTTGGTTGTCGGCTGCCTACGTACCCGTGTGTGGGATCAGGTCAGAACGTAGTTCAAGCGTGTAGGACGCAGTATGAGGCGCAGAGCCTTGGTGGAGAGGCGTGCTCAACAAAGGAGACGAGGCACGGAGGAGTCCTCGGCGATGTCTCAGAACTTCGGAGATCACGGGCGCGAGAGAGAATGTGTGTTTTCTCTCTTTTGGAGACGTGGAAGACTCTAAGTTAAGAGTTCCTTGTTGTGGCGGAGATTACGGACGCGTAGGCGATTCCTAGTCGGAAATGCAGGACGCGTAGGCGATTTCTTGTCAGAAATGGCGGACGCGTCTAGGGTGCTAGACGCGTAGGCGATTTTCAGTAGAAAACCGTTAGAGCACTCGTGGGCTCAAGATTAATCGCTCGATCAAGAGAGGCGGCACTCGGGAGTCCCCGGAAAGCGCTTCAGAATCTCCGAGAGCGAGAAATCGTGGAGAATCCGCTTCAGGCCAAGGATGGCATCTAGAGAAGCGGAGAGAAGTCTCAAGTTCCTTGAGAAAGAATGGGATGGCTTTCCCCTCAATGGGAGGGGGTATTTATAGGTGTTTGGGGGCCTTAGAAGGCTTCTTTTTCGTCCATGTGGGACTAGGAACGCATGTGGCATCAAGTGGAGGCGCACGGCGCGCGTGGCGCACAAAGTGCGGCGCACAACGCGCGGCGCGCGGCGCAGGGGGCGCGGCGCGCGGGTCACCAGGCGCGGCGCGCGATGCGCGGCGCTGGATGTGCGGCGCGGGCGTGTCATCGCGCGGCGCGCGGTCTGCTTGGCGCGGCGCGCGGCCTGTCTGGCGCGGCGCGCGGGCTGCTGTGCTTGGTTGGCCGGCGCGGCTGCGCGCGCGGCGCATGGCCCGCCTCGTCGGGCTCTTGCGGGCCTTCGAATACCATTCTTGCCACATGAAATATGAAGGTTTCCATTTGACGAGAGTGACTCGACTCGAGGAGCAAAGCTCGACTCGAGGAGACTGACTCAAGGCTCAACTCGAGGAGCGAAGCTCGACTCGAGGAGACTGACTCAAGGCTCAACCCAAGGAGCGAAGCTCAACTCGGGGAGCCGACTCAAGTCTCAACTCGAGGGGCTAGGCTCGACTCAAAGAGTCAAGAGTTTGGGCGAAGGCTTGAAGACTTGCCGCTCTTCAGGACCTCCGGCCTGACCATCGGCCCTTTGAGCGACGTGCCTTCTTGGCGTCTCGGGTTTTCCGAAAACGACCGACAACATTAGCCCCCCAAGTTCATTGCTCGGGAGGCCCCGGGCGGTGAACTTTTAGTTGTTTTCGCCGGGTGTTTGAGGAAAATAGACTTTCCAGAGCTTCACTGTTGCGAAGCCTTTGTGATTATAAAGAATACTCTCACAATTGCTAGTGCTCTCTCTCGCTTTTCCGTCTCTCTCGACACGAGTGTGTGATGTACACGTGGAGGACGATCCAAGCGGATAGGAGGCGTAGCTCAACGTGGGCGAGGCGAACGCGCTTGCGTTCGTCGCTCTAGCCCCGGAGCAAATGGGATATGCATGCGCAAGTGGGGCGTGCATTTGTGTAGAGGTGTGCCGGCGCGTCGCGGCTTATTGATCTTTTGGCAATGTTACGCCCGAGTTAACCTTCGATGGCGTTTTGTTTGATAATATCATCAATCCGGAGTCCATGGGACTCGACGGTGACTAGCAGGGTGACGATTGTGTAATCGTGACCTATTAGGGGAAGATCATGGCTTCCATCTCGGCCAGCTTGGAAGGCGACTGCACTTTTGCATTTTGCAAAGGCGTGCTCATTCCGAGGTCTCGAAGACGGAGGTTGATGCTGCGGGCTGATGCTTCGAGAAGACGGAGCGGCACCTGGCGGAAGGCTCTGCCGCACCGGAGGGCTTCGACTGCTCGGGGATAAACGCTAAAAGTTTGACCACGCATTAAGCATAAGTCGGCCTCACGGGGCATCCGCCATTCCCGCCTTGGTGACGCTTCTTCGTCTGCGTTCGGAAGATCGGCCCTTATTCCCCAGACGCGAGCGCGGGTCTCTACCTTGGCTGACCTGTTCTTCAGGTCGCTCCAGGCGTTTGTTCGAGGAGTGGGACTCGACTCGAGGAGACTGACTCAAGGCTCGATTCGAGGAGCGAAGCTCGACTCGAGGAGACTGACTCAAGGCTCGACTCGAGGAGCGAAGCTCGACTTGAGGAGACTGAATCAAGTCTCAACTCAAGGAGCGAAGCTCAACTCGGGGAGCCGACTCGAGTCTCAACTCGAGGGGCTAGGCTCGACTCGGGGAGTCGACTCAAGTCTCAACTCGAGGGGCTAGACTCGACTCAAGGAGACTGGCTGGACATTAAGGAATATGACTCTACTCGAGGAGCGATGCTCGACTCGAGGTGTATGACTCAATTCGAGGAGCAAGACTCAACTCGGGGAGAATGACTTGATGAGAGGGGTGATGCTTGACTCGAGGGGGATGACTCGAGGAGAGTGACTCGACTCGAGGAGCATGGCTCGACTCGAGGAGGGTGTGATTCGGCTTGAGGAGGATGTCTTGACCCGAGGAGCAGTGCTCAACTCAAGGAGCATGATTGGACTCAAGGAGCAGGACTCGACTCAAAGAGCGTGACTCGACTTTGATGAGCGATGCTCGACTTGAGGAGAATGGTTCGATTTGAGGAGCAAGGCTCGACTCGAGGAGAATGACTCGACTCGGGGAGCGAAGCTCTACTCGAGGAGAATGACTTGTCTCGAGGAGCAAGGCTCGACTCGAGGAGGTTTAGGTGCGCCTTGTGGCGGCTTCAAGTGCATTGCGATTTAGTCATCACATGCAACACCTTGTGGCGACTCGGAGCGCGTCGTTTAGCCGTCTAGGCAAGTCGCGAGGGATGGTCTAGATATGCCATGTAGGCTTCTGGAGTGCGCCATGTAGGCGTCTTAGGGTCGTCGTGAGGGACGACTTGGTTGCGCCATGTGGGCGTCTTAAGTGCGCCATGTAGGCGTCTTAGATCGCGCCATGTACGCGTCTTACGTGCGCCATGTGGGCGTCTTAGGTTGCACCATGTAGGCGGCTTTGGTGCGTCGCGAGGGACGACTTTAGCCTGCATCTCTGGGATGTCTCTTGGGCGCGCCGCGGGGGCGTCTTTAGCCTGCATCTCGGGGATGTCTCGTGGGCGCGCCGCGGAGGCGTCTTTAGCCTGCATCTCGGGGATGTCTCGTGGGCGCGCCGCGGGGGCGTCTTTAGCCTGCATCTCGGGGATGTCTCGTGGGCGCGCCGCGGGGGCGTCTTTAGCCTGCCTCTCGGGGATGTCTCGTGGGCGCGCCGCGGGGGCGTCTTTAGCCTGCATCTCGGGGATGTCTCGTGGGCGCGCCGCGGGGGCGTCTTTAGCCTGCATCTCGGGGATGTCTCGTGGGCGCGCCGCGGAGGCGTCTTTAGCCTGCATCTCGGGGATGTCTCGTGGGCGCGCCGCGGAGGCGTCTTTAGCCTGCATCTCGGGGATGTCTCTTGGGCGCGCCGCGGGGGCGTCTTTAGCCTGCATCTCGGGGATGTCTCTTGGGCGCGCCGCGGGGGCGTCTTTAGCCTGCATCTCGGGGATGTCTCGTGGGCGCGCCGCGGGGGCGTCTTTAGCCTGCATCTCGGGGATGTCTCGTGGGCGCGCCGCGGGGGCGTCTTTAGCCTGCATCTCGGGGATGTCTCGTGGGCGCGCCGCGGGGGCGTCTTTAGCCTGCATCTCGGGGATGTCTCTTGGGCGCACCGCGGGGGCGTCTTTAGCCTGCATCTCGGGGATGTCTCTTGGGCGCGCCGCGGGGGCGTCTTTAGCCTGCATCTCGGGGATGTCTCTTGGGCGCGCCGCGGGGGCGTCTTTAGCCTGCATCTCGGGGATGTCTCTTGGGCGCGCCGCGGGGAGTCTTTAGCCTGCATCTCGGGGATGTCTCTTGGGTGCGCCGCGGGGGCGTCTTTAGCCTGCATCTCGGGGATGGCTTATGGCGCGCCACAGAGGCGTCTTACGTGCACGCTTGTTCCCGTTTTGTGTTCGGGTGTTTTGCTTTGATGGAGCGTGCTTTCTTTTTGTGGAGCGTACTTTCTAGAGAATTTTGAGCGTACTTACCATTGCCTATGGCACTAGCCCCCCGAGTTTTGGGTTTACAAGTGTAATCCTGATGATTAAAAATCTTTGATAAAGTGGATTTTAAAAGAAAAACATCGAACTTTATTAATATTGCAAAAAATTTGAAATCCTAAAACGTTGGCTCGTAGGCCTTATTGAATGTTTAGAAAGCAAAGAAATAAAATGGGGGGATCGCTGGCTAGTGGTAGTATTCTCTTCCAGTGTTCCGCATTCCACAGGCGATAGATCGGTGTCTCTTCCATGTATGACCTGGTAGACCGTGTGGGGTCCCTGATGAGGACGCCGTTACCTTGCACTTGGGTGTCAT
This sequence comes from Urtica dioica subsp. dioica, assembly GCF_054948205.1. Classification (NCBI taxonomy): domain Eukaryota; kingdom Viridiplantae; phylum Streptophyta; class Magnoliopsida; order Rosales; family Urticaceae; genus Urtica; species Urtica dioica. The sequence continues at coordinate 36,395,133 of NC_142759.1, read as the reverse complement.
GCAGGTGTCTTTATGGACTTCGCGGAGGACCTTGGTCGACTCGACGCTATCTCTAAGTTGAGAGATCGTGTTAACCGTCTTTTTAGCGGTCTTTCCATCGATTCCTTGGATGTAACATTTTCTGGCTTGGGATTGGTCTCCAGCCATGATGCCGATTCCATTCTTGGTAGGGAACTTCACCAGTAGGTGGTATGTTGAAGTGATTGCCCTTAGCCGGTTCAACGTGGGTCGCCCAACGATTACGTTGTAGGGGGACTCTTGGTCGACCACTAGGAATGGGACCATGTGAACGACTTCAATGCTTCCGGGAGTTCCGAAGGTGACCGGTAGATCGATGATGCCTTCGGTCATGACTCTCTCCCCAGCGAACCCGAATAGAGGTGTTTGGGTCGGAGTTGGGCGTAGCCCCCCGAGCTTCATGCGCTCTAGGGTGGACTTGAAGATTATGTCGGCAGCACTGCCGTTGTCGATGAGAACTCTTTTCACCAAGTTATTAGCTACTTGGGCTTTGAGCACAATTGCGTCATTGTGCGGATGCACAACTCGCTTGGCCTCTTTGTTGGTGAAATGCATCGTCTCGTGAGGCACGGACGGAGGTTCTTCATACGTGAGGTTGACGTGCATAGCAGCGTCTTCTTGAGCCACGGCCCTTAGGAATTTTTTCCGTTGTCGGGCCGAATCTCCATCTTGTGGACCTCCCAATATGGTGGTCACAACGTGGAGTTGTGGATTGGCATTGGCAGTAGCCGTGGTTCGGTCGGCAGAAGCGGCTGTTCCTCCTCCCCAGCCAGACTGTGGTCTGTTCGAGGTGGGGCCCGCAGCGCTAATCATGCGTAACACGAACTCTTTTAGCTCACCCCGTTGGATCAATGCCTCGATCTGCCTTTTAAGACTATAGCATTCAGAGGTCAAGTGACCGTATTCCTGATGGAACTCGCAATATTTAGATCTATCGCGAGTCGCGGGATCTTTGTTCATTGGAGCCGGGGGAGTGAACTTGTCACGCGCTAAAGCTAGGATTTGCTCCGGCGTTGTGTTCAACGGTATGAACGACGAGTAGCCCTTAAAGTCTTCCGCAAGTCGCGGCTTCTGGGGCATCGGAGGTCGTCTATTAAAAGTCTGACCTCCTCTATTTCGCCTTTTACGGGAGTTTCCTTGCTCGTTGCTAGGCTCGTCTCGGTGGTGAGGGCTTTGATCATTGCCCTTGCGACCATCGAGGTAATCTTCGACTCCCATGAAGGTCTTGGCTCGAGTCATTAACTCGGCCATGGTAGAAGGGACACGGCCGACGATGGACTTAAGGAAGTCACTTGTGCACAAGCCTTCAGTGATGGCGGTGATTGCGTCTTTGTCGTCAAAGCGGTCGACCTTATTCGATTCTTCAGTGAATCGGGCGAGGTATCGTCTAAGAGACTCGCCATCCTCTTGCCTGATTGACCACAGGTACATCTTGGTCTTCTTTTGGACCATAGACGTAGCGAACCGTGCTAGGAACATGTCCTTCAGGTCTTTGAACGAGCGGATGCTTCCCGGCCTTAAGTTCTTGAACCACTCAAAGCCGGGTCCGGCGAGGGTAAGACTAAAAGCTTGGCACATAGCGCTGGGAGTGACACCCTGCATCGTCATCCAGGTTTCATAGTGCTGGATGTGGTAAGCAGGATCTGCTTTTCCATTATATGGAGCGAGGTTCGGGAGTTTGAAATTTCCCGTACATACCTCGGCCAATATCCGAGCCGTGAAAGGCGAGGACTTCTCCTCAACGACCCCATAGGCACTTCCGCCTATTCCGTGTTCTCGGAGATCTCGTACTTCATTTCGAAGATTGTGGATCATTGTGATCACATCGAGACCGGTAGTCGGAGTAACTCCCTGTTCGGGAGGAGTCACCTGTCGTCTTTCATTTGACCCTTGACCCGTGCGGCGGTTCCCGTTAGTTGGGGCTGCTACGGGGACGTTTGGCCGAGAGCTTCGTCGCTCTCTTAAGTCATCGCCACGCTCAATGCGTTGGGCGGTGAGGTGATCCCTAAGATCGGGGCTGGACATACGGAGGCGCAGGCTTCGTCTGCGACGGCGCGCTCTCCGCGTGCCCTGACTCTCCGTAACATTCTCCCTTTGACCTAGTCGGTCGAGGGCCGAGCGTCGGGAGTTTCCCTCTTGAGAAGCAGCCGGCGCGTCGCCTTTCCTGGGTAGGGGATTCGAAGGACCGGCTTCAAACACGGCGGGGAGTCCCCCATCCTTCGTGAGAGAAGTCTCGATATCCTCCGGATCGCCAGTACCCTCATAGTCAGGGTCACGGTCGTGGCTTTCCTCGTTGAGGTTCTCAGGATCCCCGTTGGGGGTCATTGCGTTATGCGCGGGTTGCTTCGCAGCCAGTCGGCTGTGGTACCTCGCGTTCTTTGCCTTTAGTTGGCGGACGTTCTCCTCCAACTCCATGATGCGGTGGTCCCTGCTATCTGGAGATAGAGATGGTGAGCGGGTCGAGCTCTCTTCATGGAGCGACTCTTCGTCACCATGCGCTCGGGAGCGCAAGAAGTATTTCTTGGTCCCAGTGACGTTTTCGGGGTTGTTCACGCCCTCAGAACGTACGGGTGGTTGAGTATTCATCTTTTCTCAAGTTCGAGAAAGTTGAGTTTGTAGAAGAAAAGAAGAAGATGAACAGAAGGGATTTCGGGCTGAACAGGTCGGGAAGTCCCCTCCTTCTAGCGCCAAAATGTTGTCGCACGAAAATGAACAACTATTTAAAACCTCGGGCGGTTCGATCCAAGGCCGGACCAAGTGATCGCACCCTGGCCAAGAGTGTGAACTCGATAGTCTCGAGCTAGGGTTCTCTCCGATCAACCCGCCTCTCGGGAGAGGTAGGGGGTGAGGAGGAGGAGTGACCGTGCCTTGGTTGTCGGCTGCCTACGTACCCGTGTGTGGGATCAGGTCAGAACGTAGTTCAAGCGTGTAGGACGCAGTATGAGGCGCAGAGCCTTGGTGGAGAGGCGTGCTCAACAAAGGAGACGAGGCACGGAGGAGTCCTCGGCGATGTCTCAGAACTTCGGAGATCACGGGCGCGAGAGAGAATGTGTGTTTTCTCTCTTTTGGAGACGTGGAAGACTCTAAGTTAAGAGTTCCTTGTTGTGGCGGAGATTACGGACGCGTAGGCGATTCCTAGTCGGAAATGCAGGACGCGTAGGCGATTTCTTGTCAGAAATGGCGGACGCGTCTAGGGTGCTAGACGCGTAGGCGATTTTCAGTAGAAAACCGTTAGAGCACTCGTGGGCTCAAGATTAATCGCTCGATCAAGAGAGGCGGGACTCGGGAGTCCCCGGAAAGTGCTTCAGAATCTCCGAGAGCGAGAAATCGTGGAGAATCCGCTTCAGGCCAAGGATGGCATCTAGAGAAGCGGAGAGAAGTCTCAAGTTCCTTGAGAAAGAATGGGATGGCTTTCCCCTCAATGGGAGGGGGTATTTATAGGTGTTTGGGGGCCTTAGAAGGCTTCTTTTTCGTCCATGTGGGACTAGGAACGCATGTGGCATCAAGTGGAGGCGCACGGCGCGCGCGGCGCACAAAGTGCGGCGCACACCGCGCGGCGCGCGGCGCAGGGGGCGCGGCGCGCGGGTCACCAGGCGCGGCGCGCGATGCGCGGCGCTGGATGTGCGGCGCGGGCGTGTCATCGCGCGGCGCGCGGTCTGCTTGGCGCGGCGCGCGGCCTGTCTGGCGCGGCGCGCTGGCTGCTGTGCTTGGTTGGCCGGCGCGGCTGCGCGCGCGGCGCATGGCCCGCCTCGTCGGGCTCTTGCAGGCCTTCGAATACCATTCTTGCCACATGAAATATGAAGGTTTCCATTTGACGAGAGTGACTCGACTCGAGGAGCAAAGCTCGACTCGAGGAGACTGACTCAAGGCTCAACTCGAGGAGCGAAGCTCGACTCGAGGAGACTGACTCAAGGCTCAACCCAAGGAGCGAAGCTCAACTCGGGGAGCCGACTCAAGTCTCAACTCGAGGGGCTAGGCTCGACTCAAAGAGTCAAGAGTTTGGGCGAAGGCTTGAAGACTTGCCGCTCTTCAGGACCTCCGGCCTGACCATCGGCCCTTTGAGCGACGTGCCTTCTTGGCGTCTCGGGTTTTCCGAAAACGACCGACAACAGAATCTATGATGTCTGGTTATGAGGCATTGAGAGTTGGAGACTCTATAGTTCTTCTAGGTATTTTCCGAAGGTACTGAATTGACCAGTGCACTTCTAGAGACAATATAAGAACAAACCATTTAACCTCTTATGTCTCGAAGTCACTATGTATGAATTGCATCATGCTTACCTTAATCCTGAAATGAGACATGCCATTTCACACCTTAGTATTCTCATTTGAGAAAGTCAGAGTTCGGACTCACTATGTCATTCCGAACAGGGCCTATTGGTGAAATACTAAGTTGTGAGTATGTCATGAGTAACTTTGTGAAGTTCTCATAGATATGGAATTCATGTACAAGATTGCTGAAATGCAATGTATGTCACCTCATGCTTTGTTCCTTGGAGTGTGAATAAATGAACTGGCCAGTGTCCAAATTGAGTCCTGACTCTTTTGGATGAAACAATGTGACTTGTTAGCTCCTCGTCAATACATTGTTTCTAACTTATTCACAAGCGACAAAGGAGTTGAGGAAATAACAGCTAGAAGGGTAAAATGGTAATTTAGTAAATCCCGACTAGCTGATGACATTCATGAAGGGTAGCATAGATAATATTCAGTGGATCCGCTCATTATAATTAGGTGAATTCTTGAGTAGAAAATAAATTCATTTGAACCGAGAGATTTTCAGTGTCAGCTCTTTAGTGGAGTCAGTTGGCATTAAGCTAAACTTGGAAAAGGTTTGTGAACTTTTGAGTCCAAGTGTTTAGCTAAAGCTTTGTTCATTTGGGTCCATGAGGTCACTGTCACGAATCACATCGATAGGAATAGTTAAAATGGAAGCTAAGCCAAAACAAGAACGAAAATAGTCAAAAGGGTATTTTTGTCTTTTGAGACAAAGGATGAAGTGAATGTCAATAAATTTTTGACAAGGTCATTTTATGACATGTTTCACTCGGCCATGACTTGATCATTGGGCCTTGTGAATTAATTTCATTTCATAAGAATTTTATTTGAAAATTCTAAATGGGCCTTTTCTTATGTTGTCATGAACAAGTGAAGAAAATTCTAGAAGCCTTTTCTAGAACATGTTGGGCGCCCATAATACCCAAGATAGAGAGATTATTTTGTGCATAAATGTATTTAGATACTTGCCAAAAGAAAAAGAGGAAACAAATTTGCATATTAAATGCACAAGAGAATCGGCCAAGAGACTAATAGGCAAGCCAAGGAACAAAAAAGGAAACAAATCCTAGCCTTCTAGAAGGCTGCCTTGGGCGCCTAAGAGGAATGGGAAATAAGGGTTATTTTGCTCATGAATATGTGATATTCTATAGAAGAGGAAACTACCTTATTGAAGGTGAGACCTCTCCTATAAATAGGAGCCTCATTCTTCTCATTTTCATTCATCCAAGTTTAAGAGATTTGAGAGACTCTCTCTCTAGAACTTTGGCTGAAAATCCTCTCTCTCTCTCTCTAGTTTATTTTCGATTATTTCTTGTCTTGGCACCTAGGTCCTCACTCGACCTAGTGTTTAGCTCTGCGACTTCGAGACTCGTTCTCAAGTCGTAGTGTTTAAAAGTGCCCACTCACTGATTCCTTCTTTTCGAGTGATTTAGTGATAGAAACTTTCGTGGTTGCTCGAGTTGCCGAGGAAAGAAAGAGAGACGTGCTGCGAGGGGAGACGAGCGTTGCAACTTTCCAAAAGCTTCTACAAGGTTCAAGCTTCAAGAAAGGTTAGTAACTTTAATAGCTCATAATAGTTTTTATTTACATGTACATGCTCTTGTCTAGGTTAGTAAAAACTAGTTTTACTTAAAAAGAAAATTTTTAAAATTCCGCCGCTTAACGAAGCGTTAAACTTTTTCTTAAACCCTAGATCGATTTCAACAGGCTGGCCCTAGGGCCGGCCAATGGCCGGGGCGAGCTGCCGAGACGCGTGCGACGTTGCTCCGCCTTCGTTCGTCCGCTATCGGGGTTGGGCCGATAACAGAATCTCTTTTTCTTTCTTTTGTTTATGGCTAAAGGATAAAATGGGAGAGAGAATATGTTTGGAGAGGAAATTGTTGGCTTTGATTTTTTGTGGTCTTCCGTGGAGGAAGTGAGTTTGCCGGTGGAGAGCTCGTGGTTGTTCTCGAGATCCCCTCCTTCTAGCGCCAAAATGTTGTCGCTCGTTTTCGGACAACGATTTAGGAGCCCCGAACGGTTCGACCCGAGGCCGGACCAAGTGGTCGCGTTCGGGCTCGAGCGTGTCGGACTCGGTATCCCGAGCCTTCCCTTAGCTGTGAATGTCCCTTGAGTTTGTCCAAGCACCTGAGGAGGAAGAAAGAACACGTGAACTACAAAGGGAAAACAGAGGGGGTGCCTCTGTTTACCTCTCCGACGCTCAACATTAGTGGGATTGAGGTGGAGAATAGAGGGTTTAGGTGTTTAAGGGCCGAGACTTGAGAGAAACGAGCGAGAGGTGAGTTCGGCAGCATTTCAGTACTCAAGAATGGATTACCGTTTGAAGAGGGTGGGCCTCTTGTATTTATAGGCGACCAAGGGGTCATTGGTGGGCCCCTTGGCCGAGGATAACGTAGGCTCGGCCATTGGCCGATGATAGCATAGGCTCGGCCGAGGATAGCATAGGATGGCCGAGGATAGCATAAGATGGCCGAGGATAGCATAGGATGGCCGAGGATAGCATAGGATTGCCGAGGATAGCATAGGATGGCCGAGGATAGCATAGGCTCGGCCGAGGATAGCATAGGATGGCCGAGGATAGCATAGGCTCGTGAGGCCGAGGTCGAGCTCGTGAGGCTGAGGTCGAGCTCGTTAGGCCGAGGTCGAGCTTGTGAGGCCGAGGTCGAGCTCGTTAGGCCGAGGTCGAGCTCGTGAAGCTGAGGTCGAGCTCGTGAGGCCGAGGTCGAGCTCGTGAGGCCGAGGTCGAGCTCTTGAGGCCGAGGTCGAGCTCATGAGGCCGGAGGTCGGCCATAGAGTTGGAGGCCGAGCTCATGAGACCGGAGGTCGGCCATGGAGCTGGAGGCCGAACTCATGAGGCCGGAGGTCGGCCATAGAGTTAGAGGCCGAGCTCATGAGGCCGGAGGTCGGCCATGCGTCGGGGGAGTTCCGGGGTGGTTGCTATCGCGGCCGTCGCTGCTCTACCGGGCCGAGATGGACCGGTAACACAAGGCGTGCTAGGGCGTCGACGTCAATGTTCACCTCTCGGGGAACTTGGACGATCTCGAACCACGACAGGGCCTCTAGATTTTTCTGGGTCTTCGATAGATAGGCGATCATGTTAGGCTCTTTGGCTGCGTAGTCGCCCTTGACCTGGTTCACAATCAACTGCGAGTCGTAGTGGATGCGCAGGTTTTGGACGCCTAGCTTGTTTGCCAATTCCAAGCCAATGATTAGAGCCTCGTACTCTGCCTCGTTGTTGGAAGCCTTGAACTCGAACCGCAGGGCGTATCTCAGGTTTTCCCTATCGGGATTTGTGAGCACAAAGCCGGCGCCAGCCCCCCGGCCGTTTGACGCGCCATCCACGTGCAAGTCCCAGACCGGCCCTATCGGGTCGTTGGTCCTTTTCTTCGACGACCCGTCGTGGTCATTCTCCTTGTCTTCCTCGTTCTCATTGCCTTTGTTGCCCTCGTCAGTTGAGGGTGTGTTTGCGAATTCGGCTATGAAGTCGGCGAGGGCTTGGCCCTTGATGGCAGTTCTCGGCTGAAACTCGACGCCATATTCGCCCAACTCTTGGGACAATATGGCCATTCGAGACGAGGTCCCTTTTTGTAGGGCCTTCTCGATGGGGTATCCCGTACACACCACGATCGGGTGCGCTTGAAAGTAGGGGCGAAGCTTCGTCGCGCTCGTGACGAGGGCGAGGGACAATTTCTCGATCTCCAAGAATCAAGTTTCGGCGTCGAGGAGTGCCTTGCTGACATAATAAACCGGCCATTGTACCTTGTCTTCCTCGCGTATCAGAACCGCGCTCACGGCCTTGTCGGTCACCGCGAGGTAGATATACAAGGTTTCGCCATCCTTCGGTTTTGCGAGGAACGGGGGTGAGCTGAAGTAGGCCTTCATCTTGCGGAACGCCTCCTCGCATTCCTCAGTCCATACAAATCCGTCGGTCTTCTTTAGTGCCTTGAAAAATGGTTGGCACCTATCGGTAGCCTTGGAAACGAATCGCGTCAGGGCGGCGATCCTTCCCGTCAGACTTTGTACTTCTTTCACTTTCTGTGGCGACCTCATCTCTAAGATCGCCCTAATCTTCTCGGGATTAGCCTCAATCCCGCGGTGGCTCACCATGTGGCCCAGGAAATTTCCTGACTCAACCCCAAAAGCGCACTTATTGGGGTTGAGCGTCATCTTGTAGCGCCGCAAGATCGTAAACATCTCCCTAAGGTCTCGAACGTGGTCGCGGGCCTTGAAGCTTTTGACAAGCATATCGTCCATGTAGACCTCCATAGTTTTGCCAATTTGATTGGCGAACATTCGATTCTCCAACCTTTGATACGTTGCTCCCGCGTTTTTGAGGCCAAAGGGCATGACCCTGTAGCAGTAAAGTCCGCGGTTCGTAACAAAGGTGGTCTTGATCTGATCCGGCTCGTGCATGCGGATCTGATTGTAGCCTGAGTAGGCGTCCATGAAGCTCAGTAATTCGTGGCCTGCCGTGGCGTCCACGAGTTGCTCGATCCTCAGGAAAGGAAAGCTGTCTTTCGAGCAGGCCTTGTTGAGATCTTTGTAATCGATACAAATCCGCCACTTCCCGTTCGGCTTCTTAACCATCACAACATTGGACACCCATTTTGGGTGTTCCGCCTCCCTGATGATGTTGGCGGCGAGAAGTTTGTCAACTTCTTCACCAATGGCTTGGTACCTCTCTCCACTGAACGCCCGCCGCTGTTGGACGCGCTCAGTCACTCTCTTGTCGTCCTTGAGGCGGTGAACCATTATATCGGGGTCGATCCCCGGCATGTCAGCGTGTGTCCACGCGAAGACATCTCTGAACTCGCAGAGGAAGGCGGCGAGCTGGAGTCGGATTTCGGACGGGAGTTGGGCGCCTACCTTGACTACTTGGTCAGGCTTGGCATCGTCCAACACGATGGGAACGAGTTCATCCGGTGTCTCCACGTTTCGACGCTCGACATCGTCCCTCTGGTCCAATTCTCCGAAGGTCCCCCTTCCTCTATCTTGCATGGGAGCTTGTCCCCGAGCTGGAAGACAGTGCTCACCATCTTTCCTTTTCCTTTCCCGTCCACTCCTTGGATGTAGCACATCCTTGCCATTGATTGGTCTCCCAACATTATGGCAATCCCCTTCTCGGTCGGGAACTTCATCATCAGATGATAGGTGGACGTTATGGCCTTCAACCGATTGAGAGTCGGGCGGCCGATGATGATATTGTATGCTGAGGGTTGGTCCACGACCAGGAATGACATGATGTCGGTGACCGGGAGGTCGATGGTGCCCTCCGTCATGACCCTCTCCCCGGAGAAGTCGAAGAGCGGGGTCGAGATCGGAGTCGGTCTCAACCCGGATAGTTTCATCCTGTCCAGCGCCGACTTGAAGATTATGTCGGCGGAGCTGCCGTTATCGATTAAGATTCTCCGGACAAGATTATTGGTTACCGTCGCCGAACCTTTCCTTTCTTGTCGTGGGCGCTCTCTGTGTGCCGCGGCCGTCCCGATCGTTCTAAGGACGTATTCTATCAACTTCGCATCTTGCATGAGGGCTTCAATCTGACGCTTGAGTTGGTAGCATTCGGACGTCAGATGCCCATGGTCTTGATGCTACTCACAGAACTTGCTTCGATCCCGCTTCGCGGGATCCTTTGTAAGAGGAGTGGGGCTTCCTAGCCTGTCGCGGTGCAAAGCCAGGATCCGCTCTTGCGGAGTGTTCAGGGGGGTGAACGTCGAGAACTTTCGGAAGCTATCGACGTGTGAGGGTCTCGGCCCAGGGAGGGAGCAACCGCTAGGGGCCTGACCTCCCTTATTCCTCCTCTTTTGAGGGTCGGGATGATCTCCGTCCTGGTCATCGTGACGGCGACTGCCTTGCCCCCCTGACTTCCGGCCATCTCGACCATCGAGGTAGTCCTCGATTCCCATGTAGGTGCGGGCTCTAGACATTAGCTCCGCCATGTTCCGCCGGACCTTTCCAACAATAGATTTGAGGAAGTCGCTCGTGCGAGCTCGCCGTGATGGCGTCCTTGTCGTCGAACCCTTCGACCTTGTGAGATTCCTTGGTGAAACGAGCGAGGTATTGCCTCAAGGTCTTGCCCCTCCCCTGCCGGATGGATAGGAGGTAGGTCTTCGACTTCTTTTGCGCCACGAGAGTGGCGAAACGAGCAAGGAAGGCTTCTCGCAAAGCACGGAAGGACGAGATGCTCCCTGGTCTCAGACTCCGAAACCATTCAAATCTCGACCCCGTGAGAGTTAGGCTGAAGGCTTGACACATGGTGGCGTCTGACTATCCCTGCATCGTCATCCACGTCTCGTAGAGCGAGCTCGACTCGAGGAGACGTGTAGATTCGGTGCGGGGAGTACCAGTCGACTCGCGGGCTCGGAGCTCATCTCGAGGTGCGAGCTCGACTCGAGGAGACGAACTGGACTCAAGGAGTGAGCTCGACTTGAGGAGCGAGCTTGACTCGAGGAGGGAACTGGGCTCGAGGAGCGAGCTTGACTCGAGGAGCGAGCTCGACTCGAGGAGCGAGCTCGACTTCCGTAGATGAGTAGGTTTGGCGCGAGGAGGGCCAATCGGCTTTGCGGCATTGGAGCTCGTCTCGAGGAGCGAGCTCGACTCGAGGAGCAAACCGGACTCAAGGAGCGAGCTCGACTCGAAGAGCGAACTGGGCTCGAGGAGCGAACTGGACTCAAGGAGCGAGCTCGACTCGAGGAGCGAACTGGGCTCGAGTAGCGAGCTTGAGCTCGACTCGATGCCGGCCTCGTTGAGCTTGCTCTGGTGAGCGACCGAGTTCGCCGAGTTAGGTCGACCTAAGCCTCATCCCAGAAGTGGGGAGCTTAAGGTTTTTACCTTTTTTTATATATTTTGGCCGTGAATTCTTGAGTGTATGTCGCAGGACCCATTAGCCCCCCAAGTTTTTAGTTTACAGGCCGTGCCGTGATGACTAAATATATTTTTTTTTTAATAAAGTGGGTAAAAAAGACCGCAAACTTTATTTTTTATTGATTTTTGCTAACGGGGAACATCCTTGAACAGTGGCACATAGGCCTTTATTGAATAAGGGAAATCAGAGCAATAATGAGGGGACTTGATCACTGGTCGTACTGCCTCAAGTGTTCGGCGTTCCACGGGTGCCGGATTGGAGTTCCGTCCGTGTGTTCGACGTAGTAGGTCCCGTCGTGTATGACTTGTCGGACTCTATACGGTCCTTCCCAATTTGGGCCTAGGACTCCGGCGCCTTGCACTTGGGTGTTCTGGAACACGCGTCTGAGTACAAGGCTGCCGACGGAAAAGATCCGCCTTTTGACTTTGGCGTTGTAGTATCTCTTGACCTTTCGCTTTTGTGCAGCGAGTCTGGTGAGAGCCTCGGATCTTTTCTCGTCGATTAGATCCAGTTCGAGGCGCATGGCTTCATCATTTTCTTTTTCGTCGAAATTGTCAACCCGATAGGTGGGGACTTCCATTTCCACGGGGACCACCGCCTCAACCCCAAAAGCTAGGGAGAAGGAGGTCTCTCCGGTGGCGTTTCGAACGGTCGTTCGATAGGCCCATAGGATGAAAGGCAGTTCTTCAGCCCAGGCGCCTTTTTTGGCTTCGAGCTTTTTCTTGAGGTTGCTCTTAATCGTCTTGTTGACGGCTTCCACTTGACCATTAGCCTGTGGATGTTGCGGGGATGAGAATGTCTTGCTTATCCCTAGTTGGGCGCAGATCTCTCTAACCCTCGCGTTGTCGAACTGCGCACCGTTATCGGTCACGATTGACGCGGGGATGCCATGGCGGCATATTATGGACTTCCAGGTGAAGTTCATAGTGTTGGCCTCGGTGATCCTGGCCAGAGGCTCGGCTTCGACCCACTTAGTGAAGTAGTCGATAGCGACGATGGCGTATTCGTATTGCCTCGAGGCTTTGGGAAGCTTGCCGATAATGTCTACGCCCCATTTTTCGAAGGGGCGTGGAACAACGATGCTACTTAGGGGAGATGGCGGCTGTCGTGGAACGTTGGAGAAACGTTGACACTTGTCGCACTTTCTCGCCCAGTCGTAGGCGTCTTTTTTCATCGTTGGCCAGAAATAGCCTTGTCGAAGCGCATTGAGCACGAGGGACCTCCCAGTAGCGTGGTTCCCGCAGAGGCCTTCGTGGATCTCGCAGAGGACTTTAGTCTACTCGACGATGTTGAGACATCGGAGCAGCGGGGATGAATATCCACGCTTGTATAAGGCTTCACCTCTCAACACGTATTTGGATGCGAGGGCTTTCAGCCTTTCGGCTTCTTTGCGGTCTTCGGGAAGTACCCCTCTTCGCAAGAAGTCCGTAAGCGGGGTCATCCAAGTTGGATGAGCGGCGCTCTCAATCGTTCCCACCTCGTCACGTGAGACAGATGGTCGCGAGAGAGACTCGATTGGGATGGTTCCCAACCCGTCTTCGGCGATACCGGATCCGAGGCGAGCTAAGGCATCAGCCTCGGAGTTCTCTTCTCGTAGGATCTGGATGATCTCGAACCAGGAGAAGGCATCTAGCTTGGCATTTGTCTTTGCCAAGTACGCGATCATGTTAGGTTCTTTGGCAACGTAGTCGCCTTTAACCTGATTTACGATTAACTGCGAGCCACAGTGTATTCGTAAATTCTGTATGTTGAGCTTTTGAGCGAGCTCTAGCCCTACGATGAGGGCTTCGTACTCGGCCTCCTTGTTTGAGGCCTGGATTCCGTAGTGGAGGGCATAGCGTAATTTCTCCCGGTCGGGGTTTGTCAAAATCACGCCGGTGCCTGCCCCTTGGGCATTAGATGCTCCGTCTACGTGTAGTTCCCAGATGGGACCCGTAGGGTCGACCTTTCTCTTTCGAGCCGACAAGTCGTGGGTCGAGCCGTCTTCTGTTCTTCCCATGTCGGGAGTGTAGGAGAATTCTGCCATGAAGCTCAATCACGTACTCGCTAATTCTTGGGACCAGACCGCCATGCGAGTCGATGTTCCCTTTTGAAGAGCCTTACCGATTGGGTGTCCGGTTCGGACAACGATTGGGTGAGCCTGGAAGTAGGGGCGTAGTTTTTTGGCGGCTACGAGGAGAGCGAGAGAGAGCTTCTCTATCTATGTATAACGCGTTTCGGCGTCAAGTAGGGCTTTGCTTACGTAGAAGATGGGCCATTGAGCCCTATCTTCTTCACGGATCAGCACAGCGCTCACAGCTCGTTCGAAGACGGCGAGGTAAACGTAGAGCATCTCGCCTTCTTTCGGCTTGGAGAGGAACGGAGGTGTCCCGAAGTAGGCCTTCATTTCTGGGAAGGCCTTCTCGCACTCGTCCGTCCATTCAAAGTCGTCCATCTTCTTTATTGCTTTGAAGAACGGTTGACACCTGTCGGTTGATTTGGCCACAAAACGCGATAGGGCGGCAACCCGACCGGTCAGACTTTGGACTTCCTTGACACGTCGCGGGGACTTCATGTCAAGGAGTGCCTTGATTTTCTCGGGGTTCGCTTCGATACCTCGACGGCTAACTATGTAGCCTAGGAACTTCCCGGACTCGACCCCGAACACACATTTGTTGGGGTTGAGCTTCATTTTGTACCGGCGGAGGATTAAGAACATCTCCCTCAGGTTGTCTACGTGGTTGGTAGCCAATAGGCTTTTAACGAGCATGTCGTAAACGTACACTTCCATGGTCTTGCCGATTAGGTCGGCAAAGATCCGGTTTACCAATCGTTGGTAAGTAGCTCCTGCATTCTTAAGGCCGAAAGGCATGACCTTGTTGCAGTAGAGGCCGCGATCAGTGACAAAGGTTGTCTTGATCTGATCGGGCTCGTGCATTCGTATCTGGTTATAGCCCGAGTAGGCGTCCATGAAACTTAGGAGTTCATGTCCAGCCGTGGCGTCGACCAGTTGTTCGATGCGTGGGAGTGGAAAGCAATCTTTCGGGCAGGCTTTGTTAAGATCTTTGTAATCTATGCAAATGCGCGACTTCCCGTTGGGCTTTTTGACCATGACCACATTGGCCACCCACTTTGGATACTTGGCTTCTCAGATGAAACCAGCGGAGAGAAGTTTTTCGAATTCCTCGTTTATCGCTAGGTATCGTTCGGGGTTGAACGCACATCTAGCTTGTACCTTTTCAGCGATGGTTATATCGTCATTCAATCGGTGCACAATCACATCGGGGTCTATGCCGGGCATGTCTGCATGTGTCCATGCAAAGACATCCTTAAACTCCCGAAGGAAGGACGCGAGTTGAGTTTTGATGGCGAGAGGGAGTTGTGCACCGATCTTTACTACCTGGTCAGGTTTAGCTTCGTCGAGAACGATCGAAGTGAGATCATCGGGGGTGTCAACTTTCAACCTCTCGATATCGTCGCGGGGGTCTAATTCCCCGAGTTGCCGTGCGTCTTTTTGATCACACGGGTAGTCGTCTTCCAGTTGGTAGATCGTGTTAACCCCTTTTTTCAGCGGGCTTGCCATCCACGCCTTGGACGTAGCATATCCTCGTCTGGGTTTGATCACCGGCCATGACGCGAATTCCCTCTTCGGTGGGGAATTTCACTAGTAGGTGATAAGTGGACGTGATAGCCCTTAGTCTGTTCAACGTGGGTCGCCCAATGATAACATTGTAGGGCGACTCCTAGTCGACCACAAGAAAGGGGACCATGTGAACAACTTCGATGCCTCCGGTAGTTCCGAAGGTGACTGGTAAATCAATGATTCTCTCAGTCATGACCTTTTCTCCCGTGAACCCAAACAGGGGTGTTTGAGTTGGGACAGGGTGGAGCCCCCCGAGCTTCATGCGCTCGAGGGTGGTCTTAAAGATTATATCGGTTGCGCTGCCGTTATCAATAAGAACTCTTTTTACCAAGTTGTTGGCCACCTGGGCCTTGAGGACTATAGCGTCATTGTGCGGGTGCACAACTCGCTTGGCCTCTTCATTGGTGAATTGTATCGTCTCGTGAGGTACGGACGGAGGTTCCTCGTAGGTGAGATTAACCTACCCGGCAAGGCCTTCTTGAGAGGCAGCTCTGAGGAGCTTTTTCCTTTGCCGGGCTGAGTTCCCGTCTTGCAAGCCACCTAGTATGGTGGTGACGACGTGGAGTTGCGCATCAGCCGTAGCTGTGACCGCTGTGCGGTCGGTGTTTGCATTGGTCCCTCCACCTTTCTCAAGCTGCGGCCCGTTGCCGGAGGGGACTGCCGCTCCTACCAAGCGAAGGACGAACTCTTTGAGCTCTCCCTTCTGGATTAATGTCTCAATTTGTTTCCTAAGATGGAAGCATTGAGCGGTCGTGTGACCATAATCCCGGTGGAACTCACAATAACGGGACCTATCGCGAGATGCGGGGCTGCCCCTTATTGGAGCCGGAGCGACGAACTTGTCACGCGCCACAGCGTAGATTTGCTCTACCGGGGCGTTCAAGGGAGTGTAACCCGAGTAGTCTCTAAAATTGCTCGCAAGACGCGGCTTCTGAGACATAGAGGGTCGGCTATCGATAGCTTTACCTCCCTTGTTTATCCTCTTGCGGGGGTTTCCAGGCTCGTTGCCGGACTCATCCCGACGGCGGGAGCTTTGGCTACCCCCATAAAGGTTTTGGCTCGGTTCATTAACTCTGCCATCGTAGAAGGGACTCTGCCGACGACAGACTTTAAGAAGTCTCCGGTGCGCAAGCCCTCGATGATGGCTGTAATTACGTCACCGTCGCCAAAGCGGTCAACCTTATTTGATTCTGCGGTGAATCGGGTGAGATACTGTCTCAAGGACTCGTTATTCTCTTGCCTGATCGACCATAAGTACATCTTGATCTTCTTTTGGACCATGGATGTAGCAAATCGTGCTAGGAACATGTCATTCAGGTCTTTGAATGATTGGACGCTTCCTGGACTTAAATTCTTAAACCACTCGAAACCGGGTCCGGTGAGGGTAAGACTAAAAGCTTGGCATAGAGCCCCAGGTGAGACGCCCTACATCGTCATCCATGTTTCGTAATGTTGGATGTGATACGTGGGATCAGATTTCCCATTGTATGGAGGGAGATTCGGGAGTTTGAAGTTTCCCGTGCACACCTCAGCAAGGATTTGGGCGGCGTAGGGAGAGGAATGTTCTTCCACGACCCCGTATGCATCACCGGCCAAGCCGCCTTCACGCAGGTCACGCACCTCATTACGAAGGTTGTGAATCATGGTGACGATGTCGAGGCCAGTGTTGGGGGTCACTCCTTGTTCAGGAGGAGTCACCTGTCGCCTTTCGTTCGACCCTTGAGCCGTGCGAGGGTCCCCATTGATTGGGGCCGTAGGGTTGTGACCCTTATGAGCGCTCAGCCTCTCTCGGAGGTCTTCGCCACGGTCGTTCCGTTGGGCGATAAGTCGATCTCTAAGATCCAGCCTGGCGGTATGGTGGCGTGAGCTTCGAGCCACACGCCTTACTCGCCGAGTCGTTGTACCTTCCCTGACATTGCCTCTTTGACCGAGTCGGTCATGGGCTGAACGTCGGGAGGTCTCTTCTTGAGAGGAGACCGGTATTGCTTTTTTTTTCGATGGACCGGCTTCGATCTCAACAGGGAGTTCCCCGTCTTTGCTGAGAGAAGTCTCGACGTCCGCCGAAATTTCCAAGCCTTCATAGTCGGGGTCATAATCATGTCCCTCGTCCATGAGGTCCTCAGATTCCCCGTGGGGGGCGCTGTGTGCAGGTGCCTTGCCCGCCAGTTGGCGGTGGTACCTTGCATTGGCTATCTTCAATTGGCGGATTTTCTCCTCCATTTCAAGGATGAGGTCGTCCCGACTGTCCTGAAGAGGAAGGGGCGAGGGAGTGTGGCTCTCGTCGTTGAGGGACTCCTCGTCGCCTTGCGCTCGGGAGCGCAGGAAGTATTTCTTCATCGCGGTTGCATTTTCGGGGTTGTTCACGCCCTCAGAACGAACGGGTGGTTGACCACTCTTGTCTTTCTCGAGTGGAGAAGAAAGGGGTCGAGCTGTAGAAGGGATTTCGGGCTGTGTAAGTCGGGAAGCCCCCTCCTTCTAGTGCCAAAATGTTGTCGCACGAAAATGAACAACGATTAAATACCTCGAGCGGTTCGATCCAAGGCCGGACCAAGTGATCGCGCCCTGGCCAAAAATGGGAGCTCGTAGGCCGAGCTGCACCCTCCAAACCCTGAGGTGTGTTTTGGGGGGGTGTGACCGTGCCAAAGGTTGGCTGCCTACGTACCCTTTAGTCGGGATCAGGTCAGAACGTAGTTCAATTTGTGTAGGGAGGCTATCTTGGGCTCGGAGGCTTTGTGAATCCAAGGCTTTAGAGGGGGACCGGACTCGTAGCTTCTAGCGAAGACTTTAGAGGGGTCGCTTGCCTCGTAGCTCGGAGTTCTAGCTCAAGGGCCAAGAAGCAGGAGAGCAGTATGTACTGCAGAGGCTCGGGTCGCAGAAGAGGAGCGCGCTCCCTCTCGGGGAGGGGGGTCCTTGACTTTCTGAGCCGATGGAGGAGGATTGCGCGCTTTTGGAATGTCACAAGAGCATGAAAGAATTCTCAAGAGAAGAGAAATGTTCGAAGAAGGAATTGTGTAAAATTCGGATTGTCGATTTCTCCCTCTCCCCAAAAAGGGGGGGGGTATTTATAGTGTTGGAGGGAGGCCTTGGGCCGATCCCTTGTGGCCAACCGGGTGGCCGGGAACGGGGCGCGCGAGGCTTCATGCCCAGGAGGGTGCGGGGCGCGCGGGACATGTCGCCCGGACGGGCGTGGGGCGCGCCGGGCGTGGGACATGGTCGGGCGCGGCGTGCCCGGTAGTAGGCGTGCCCTGCCGAGGTGGCAAGGATGCTCGACCGAGGTGGCCGCGGTGGCGAAGAGGCTCGGCCGATACGGCTGAGGTGGCAAAGGTGTTCGGCCGAGGCGGCCGAGGTGGCCAGGATACTCAGTCGAAATGCGCGCGGGCCAGGAGGCCAGGGCGCGGGAGCGCGCGCAGGCCGGGGCGGCCAGGGCGCGGGGTGCGCGCGAGCTAGGGTGCGCTGGAGCGCGCAAGCTAGGGCGCGCTGGGGCCCATTGGGCCGGGGGCCGCTGGGCTTCTGGCCGGCGGAGCCCGGCCGGCCTTGAATCGTTTTTTGAATTTCCGATGTCCCGAAAACGACCGGTAACACCCAGTTCGGCCCAAAAGGGTTCACGATGATCGCTAAGTTCGGCCCAAAGCCCAATTCGGCCTAAAAATGCTAGGTGCAAGCGAGATCGGCCCAAGATGATAGCGAGGAATTCCTTGCTGAAGACCAAAGCCAAATTCGACCCAGGCCCATGGACGTTCCTAGACGATCCCGCCAAATCATTTCCGCGATCCACCTTCTCTATGAAACGGTCAAATTGCCTAGAGATGAGGATGAATACAAGATTGGTGGACTGAAGACCGGTCCTACTCGTACACGTGTAACGATCTGAAGAAGAAGGAGGATCGGCGAGCTAGCTATAAAAGCCCACTCCACCTTCATTTTATGACTACTGATTTTCTGAAAAAGAAGCACACATAATTGTATCTTGACTTGCTATCATTGTTGAGATCTTCTGCTCATTCCCTTTTATTTAGTATTGTTTACGTTCGAATATCAATAAAGAAATCTTATTTCGTCTGTTTCTTCTATATATTTTATATCATTTATAAATTTCCTTCAAATCCCGGTCTAATCTTCATAATCGGATTCTGAGACCCTTCCCTCTCGAAAATAAATATACGATGTCACTTTTAAATAACATTTGTATAGGTTGTTGGGACGAGAAATCGGCTCAACAGTGAGCTCCTTATATATGTTCACTTGAATAACCATCATTAAATACTATGGAGCCTAGTGAGTGCCACTTGTCATTCTTCTGCGCATTGGCGTGACGTCGGCGTCATGCATTTCAGCATGATGCCACGTAGGCGTCGTGACGAGTCCAACAAATGGCACGGTTTGTGAGCTCTCTCGCGCCGAATCTCATCGTGGCGGTTGCCTTTTTGACGGTCACGTCTTTTGGCATGGTGGTTATTTTTTAGTGTCCATTTGAATGAAAAATTGCGTCATTTAAAAATGAATGGTTGTTTGTCATGTCATTTTAGACTATAATTGTCGCTCAAATGGACAGGTACGACTGTTCGTTACTGCCATTTACGAAGAGGTACAATTCCCTATATGAAAACCACACTGGATTTCTAGAAATCGTCACTTGGTTTTTGAACCTCTATCTATCTCTCAAAAAACACGTTCTCCAGAATTTATTCTTGCCTACGTTCGGATTTCGTTGCGTCCTTGTGCAATCCGGAATCTGGCTTGTTTGTGGGTTTCGAGATATTTTCGAGGTGTAGGAGATACTATAAGAAAAGCGCATCTCATGTGTGATTCAAGTTAAGACGTCTTCAACTAAGACGAATTTCACAACACTTTTTCTTAATCCAAATACATAAAAAGCGAGGTTCTAGATAAGAAAAAGAATAAGAATCTGATTTTTTTAAAATTAATATTGCTTATGCCTATTAGTTTTTATTATATAAATCTTAATATTTATTTATTTGTGAATAGTGTTTTTGGGTGTGGATTATTTAATGTCTTACTAGGGGAAATTATTATCTTTCAGTCAATACACCTAGCAGCTGTGAAACACCAAAGAAGTAGTGTTCGAAGTGTAAATATGTGGGAGACGACTAGGATCATAAGTTAAAGTCCAAACACCGACCAACAAAATAAAAAATCATTGAGAAGTACTCGGTACAATAAAAGACTAGTCAAAATATACTTACAATGGCCACATAAGTAATGATAACCTTTCTAGTAACCGACAAACGGTTGAAAGGAATCACCACATATATACACAATGAATGCGGTTATAGAATAACAGCTCGAGACGTGGGAACTGATCAATCCACATCCGAACATGACCCCCGCCTATACACAGTACAAGACTCCAACAAGAAAGGACTAGACAGTCATCCACGCAAAACACTTACGGTGCACAAGTTTCATCTTCATTCAACCTCTATATTGAATTTCGCTGTAATTTGTACTTCTTATATTGAGATTTTTCTAATAAAAGAAAAACATGGCCTTCATAATCGTTATATCGATCGAGTTTGTTCGGTATATACTTGTCATCGCCGATGCAATTGTTGTATCTATTTCTTGATATAAAAAATTTAGCGCTAGAGAAACGGGGGCATTTAGTGTTGAAGTTCGATAACAATTTCATCTACTGCACAAAGACAAAAGGGCAAAGGGAGATCCTTGGAGTAAAGAGGAAGAAAAAATCACATATTACAACAGGATCTTGGCACTAGCTACTGAAGAAATTGCATAAATGCTCCCACAACAAGTCTTCCGTTGTTCAAAGATATGCAAGAACACCTTCTACAATTGGAGATGAAGAACAAGGAGTTGAGAGAGCATATCAAATCTAAACGTGTCACAATAGCGTACTGCAGTTGTAATACCAGAAGATGAAACTCTCTGCCAAAGGCCGGGAAAAGAAATCGATTGTGCTAAATATAGCTCTAAGAAGGCCAAAAGGCATGCTAGGGATCAGTGAGAAAAAGAGGCAATTAGTGAAGACACTAACAGTCATGATCATACTCAAACTCAAAGGATTGATGATTGGTGTCTACCCTCCAAGGAAGTTCCAACGCCTAAGAAGACAAATTCGAAAAGTACTCGGATATCTAGGCTAATGTCGGATACCGAGGGATATGAAAGCACTACCCAGACTAACTTTCAAAGGCTAGAATGCTGAATAAAAGACGTGGCTTTGGGTCAAAAAAATGTTCTGTCACATGGAGGAGATATTGTGTCACCATTCACCTCAAAGGTATTAGACCACCTTCCACAATTTTGCTTCTAGGTTTTTCATCCTTCATAAAGTCCTCCTCAAGGAAATGAGCATTCGTGCTAACGAAAGTCTTATCATCCTCGAGACTATAGAAAGTAAAACCTTTGGTTTCCTTTGGATATCCAACGAACAGACACAATTCTGACCTACTAGCTAACTTGCTAGTCTTTTGCTTGGCAACCCCAAAATTTGATGTGGCAATATTTACTTTACGGCCAATCCATCGTTCATAAGGAGTACCAGGAACCGCTTTGGACGGAACTTGGTTCAGAATGTAAGCGGCTGTTTCGAGGGCATATCCCCAAAAGGAAAGAAGAAGTGATGAGTAACTCATCATTAATCTAACCATCTCCATAAGAGTTCGATTTCTTCTCTCTGACACTCCGTTTTGTTGAGGTGTGCCAGGTGCGGTAAGCTGAGAAGCGATACCGTCTTCTTTAAGAAAGTCATCGAACTCTCCAGACATATACTTACCACCTCGATCGGATCGAAGGGTTTTGATCACTTTGCCAGTTTGCTTTTCCACTAAAGCCCTAAAGACCTTAAATACGTTAAAGGTCTCGGATTTGTGTTTGAGCAAATAGACAAAACCGTATCTTGAGTAATCGTCAGTAAATGTAACAAAGTATTCGTATCCACCATGTGCATGTTGACTGAGCGGACCACATACATCAGAATGTACTAGTTCCAGCAACTCAGTGGCTCTTCGACCCTTATTGGAGAAAGGTCTCTTAGTCATTTTTCCTTGTATGCGAGATTCACAAGTAGGTAGTGAACCTACTGCAGAGGCTTGGAGTGGACCGTCCCTCACAAGTCTCTTAATCCTGTCTAGACTGATATGACCAAGTCTTAAGTGCCAGAGATATGTTAATTTTATTAGATCGGAGGATTTAGATAGTTTGATCCTCTTTGGCTCCCTAACTAGATCATTATCTATTTCGGTGTCTAAAAGAGAAGGTTAAGTGGGATAGATGTAGAAAAGAGCATTCTTCATACATGCATCAGTGACATAAGAATTATCAGGAAACGAAATACGAATTCCATTCTTAATGAACTTTAAACAATAATCTTGCTCAAGAAGAAGAGCAACATATATTCAGTTCTTCCCAAAGGTAGGAATAAAATAAACATTATTCAAGTTTAAATTGCGATCTTCAAAAGACAGCGTCACGGATCCCACAGCCTTCGCAGACACCAGGCTCCCATCACCCCATTAGAAACAGAAGTCGCCTTCCTCTAAGCTTTTGGTTTTCTTGAAACCAGTCAAGGAACAACAAATATGGTTAGTAGCAGCGGAGTCAAGAATCCACGTTGATACATTATCAGCTACTAAGCATGCTTCGATAATTAGTACAATACTATGTTCCTTTGCTTTGAGATAGGCTGGACAACTCTTCTTATCGGCCTTGTGAGGTCTCTTCTTAGATCCAAAGGTGGAGGCTTTGTGTTCAGCAGCATATGCCTCTCCTTGGTTCCTCTTTCTCTTAGTGAGATTTTCAGCAGTGTGAATCTCCTTCATAACCTTGGTAATAGTGTACTCTATCTTGTTTATGGAGTAGTTCAGCTTGAAGGTATCAAAATATTCGGGGAGAGTTTCCAAGATCATATCTATTTTGGTCTCCTCATCAATCTCAGATCCTAGGATTTCCATCTCATTTAGGTAACAAATGATCAGCATCATATGGTCCCTGACACGAGTCCTATCCTTCATGCGACAGTTCATAAACTGTCGGACTGCTTCACTACTACAAATACAGTTTTTCAGTGCGGATGACTTTTGGGTGCGACTTTTCGCACCTAAAAGTCGCACCAAAAAGACTTTCAAGTGCGAATAGTCGGACCCAAAAATCAATTAAGCGCTGGAAAATTTTCGCGAATTTTTTTGAATTTGGGTGCGACTAGTCGCACCCAAAAGTGTGGTAATACTATTCGGTGCGACTTAGTCGCACCCAATACTTTCTCCAAAGTTATAGGTGCGACTAAGTCGCACCTAAATGACCTAAAATTTTCGGCGGCCAAAACTTCCCCCTTTTTTTTACAAATGTCATTGGGTGCGACATTCTCGCACCCGAAACCACTGACACAAGTCAGTGGGTGCGACTTTGTCGCACCCAAAGGTGTCGTTGGGTGCGACAAAGTCGCACCCAAATTCAAAAGTCTTTATATATAAAGCAGCAGCTCGATCGGGTTTTCATTCAAACACCCAAAAAAAAACCTCTGCGATTTCTCTCTGTCTCCGAGTCTCTCCTGCTCTCCCACCCCGTCGCCGCCACCACTCCGACCGCCACCACTACCACTCTCTCTCAGCCTCCGACCGCCACCACTACGCTCCTCCGACCGCCGCCACGACCCTCTGTCTCTCAGCCTCCGTCACGAGGACCGCCGCCACTACCCTCTCTCTCTCCCACCCCGTCGCAGCCACCACTCCGACCGCCACCACTACCACTCTCTCTCAGCCTCCGACCGCCACCACTACGCTCCTCCGACCGCCGCCACTACCCTCTGTCTCTCTCAGCCTCCGTCACGAGGACCGCCACCACTACCCTCTCTCTCTCCCGCCCCGTCGCAGCCACCACTCCGACTGCCACCACTACCACAAGGTGAGGATTCTTGACCTCGAGTTGATTTTGGATTTTTGAGCTCCGAAATTCAAATTTGGGGTTTCGGATTTCAAAGATGATTTTTGTGAAATTGATTGGTTTTGGTTGCTCATTGAACTCGATTAGTGATGGTTATAGCTTGAATTTGTGGATTGAGTTCGGATTTCCTTGGTTTGTTAGTGATTTGGCCGAAATTTGATGAACTAGGGTTTGAAGTTTCGAATTTTGGGGCTTTTGATTTCTGCGTGTTGATTGATTCCAACGAGCCCCTCCGCTGCTGCCTCTCCGACCAGCTCCTCCGACTTGTCCCGAGCCTCCGACCAGCCCCTCCGCTTCATTAGGTATTTTTCATAATTTGATTAGTATTTTGATTACTAGTTTAGTTTGATTAGTAGTTTACTTTATAATTAGTTAGTTAGTTTGTAATTGATTTGTAATGAATTAGTTAATTAGTTTGTAATTAATTTATGAAATGAAATTTGTTCTAATTAGTTTTAGGTTTTTTAGTTTAATACTTACATGTTTAGTTTGTTTAGTTTTGATTAGTTTAGGTTAATTGAAATTGTCAAATTGAAATTGTAATTAGTTTAATAATATGTTTAAGATGTTAGTTTAAATTTGTTTAGGTTAATTGAAGTTGTTAAATTGAAATTGTAATTAGTTTAATAATATGTTTAGGTTGTTTAGTTTTGATTAGTTTAGGTTAATTGATAGAAATTGTCAAATTGAAATTGTAATTAGTTTAATAATATGTTTAAGTTGTTTAATTTTAATTTGTTTAGGTTAATTAAAATTGTCAAATTGAAATTGTAATTAGTTTAATAATATGTTTAAGTTGTTTAGTTTAATAATATGTTTAAGTTGTTTAATTTTAATTTGTTTAGGTTAATTAAAATTGTCAAATTGAAATTGTAATTAGTTGAATAATATGTTTAAGTTGTTTAGTTTTGATTAGTTTAGGTTAATTGAAATTGTCAAATTGAAATTGTAATTAGTTTAATTAATAATATGTTTTAAATTGTTAATCATGAAATTAAAATTAGTTAAGTTATTGTATAAATGAGTTGAGAATATTGTATTTTTGTTGTAAACGAGCCACGGAGGTTCTGTTTAGGGTTTAGTTGATTATTAGGATAGTTTTAGATGATTTGTATATGCTTTTAAATGAGTTTGCAGGTTTTTGGTTTGTTAGTATTATAGGGGAAACTCTGCCGAATTTTAGATTGAGTTTCTAGCCTATTATTCTCAAACAACATAAAATTCATAATCTCATCTTCATTCATTGATCTTCGTCCCGTAGCAATAAGTAATCGACTTCATTCGTCTTCGTCACTTAGCAACAACTCTTAATAATTGTTATTTTTCCCTTTCGTTTAGCGAAATCAATGTCCAATCCAAGTAAAGATTGGATCACCGAGAACAATCGGTTGTCCTTGCAGTATAAAATCGCAGTTAATGAATTTATCCACGTTGCAAGAAGATTTCCGAACGATAATTACAAATATTGATGTCCATGCAAGCCTTGCAACAACGTGAGATGGCACGACATTGGAGTTGTAAGACATCATCTGCTAAACAAAGGGTTTACCCCGGGCTACACAGAATGGTATCATCATGGCGAGGTCGTGCGTTCCGTCAGTCATCTTGAAGAAGTCCCCATCGGAGAAACAGCCCAGAGAGGAGTAGGAGGAATACATGCTTATGTGGAGGATATAAGAGATCACGAGGATTTCGATGGTGTTACGGAGCCGGCTCCGAGCGATGTGCGTGCGGAGGAGCAAGTGGAAGACTTGTTCGTGATAGTATTAGACGATGAGCAAAGAGAAAAAGCGGAGTGGTACATCTATACCAACTGTCCTGAAGTGGATCCGTATTTGTTGTAAGTAATCGATCCACTTGCTTCTCTAACTTATTTCATTGTTGTATTTTGTTTAATCAATGTTTTAAACATGCAACAGCGAGCATTTGGATTTCCTGAACGAATCTGGAGTTCGCGATATTGAAGCGGAGCATAGAAAGGGATTCAAAGATTGGTTTGCGAACAAGGTAATAACACAATAACCCGTTTTTTATAAACACACAAGTGCTAACCAATACTTTGTTTCGTAATAACCAGATTTTTGAAATGAAAGCTAGTGGCTCTGACGTGTCTGAGGAGATCTACTCGCTTTCTATCGGTTCCCTTCAAGTCGCTTATCAATATCCATGCTGCTTTGTTAACGGCGTGAAGTTCAGTACTCATCGTCGCGATAATCAACGAGTCACTCAAAATAGCGGTGTATGTGTGCCTGTGGATGATTTCACTTACTACGGTCGTATGGAAGACGTCATAGTGCTGAATTATAGGTACGACTGTCATGTTGTATTATTCAAATGTATATGGTACGGTGACAAGCACGATTCTCGGCGACTAGTTCACAACGATAAGACTATTGGAGAAACGAGTGCTTTTACCGCGAAACAGTGGTTTACAGAGGAGCCGTACATACTCGCAATTCAAGCGAAACAAGTCTTTTACATCAAAGATCTTGTTTTAGGTGGTAACGGGGAAATCGTTCAGGAATGCAATCATCGAGGGATTTGGGACGTTCCTGAAGTCGACCCCACCACCTCAGCCTCGATTCCGTTGACAATAGAATTGTCAAACATCGATCGTCTGAATCATCGACATGAAATCGAAGATGCTGAGCTAGTAAATATCGTTGATGATGGTGAGGAAGACGATGATGATCATGAGGAATGCATCGTTTTTGAGGGAGAAGATGTTGATGTTGATATAGGTAGTGATGACGATGAATGAGAACTATCTATGTAACCACGGTTTTCCTCCGCCATATGTCAGGTTTTATAATAAAGTATATCCGTGGTGTCACCCACGTTTTTGTATGATGTTGTTTCCTTTTGTTTTGTGATGTATGTTCACAAATGTTGTTTTATTTTATACGATGTCAATTTACAAATGTTGTTTTCATTTTATAGGATGTCGACCGCTTCAGGTTCTGGTGGAGATTCGCCACAGAGACCGGATTCTCAAGGTCCGCCACAGGAAATTGATTCCCAAGGTCCTAAGAAATCAAGGGGACCAACAACCGGCTCGATGTCGGCGCGAGCAACACAGGGTGTACCGGGTGCGAAGGTGGTCAAGTGGGATCCAACAAACCAAACATTCTATCAAGAGGTAAGGAAAGAAAATAAAAAGGTTGGACTATTTAACAACCGCCTCGGTGCTTTGGTGAAAGCACATATCCCGGCTACGACTCGTGATTGGAGTGAAGTGACGCCCCAGATGTTGGCTGCTATTTTGAGCGCACTTCATTCCGAGTTCAGAATAAGAAGAAGAAGACGAGGTCGACTCAAGGATCTCTTTCTTTCTTGGCTCATCGTCATTTGAACGTAAGTTATTCTAATTTTGAAATACTTAATTTGAAATAAATTCAGTACTTATATTTTCATAACAATTGCAGAGTAAGGATGATGGGACTTTGGGCTCCGCGTTAACGACGTGGGAGCAAAAACACCATAATTGAAAAGGTGAATGGACAACAGATTGGGCGAGACAAGCACATGTAAGTCATATGTGATAATTAAGTGTACGTTACTTACATAATAATTAATTTTTAATAATTTTTTTATGTGTAAAGGCGCGGATAGTTACTCTACTGGCGGATCTTCAGCGACAAGCAGAAGAGCAATGTGTAGTCTTTAACCAGGACGCCGCAGAGGAGCACGCAATGCTAGAAATTCTCGGGAACCGTCAAGATTGGTACATTGGAATAGGTCCAACGGTCCCGAGAACATCTTGGGCTATTGCTCAGGCTCAAGACGAAAGCTCGTCGTCAGGCTCAGGCTCGTCGCGGTGCCGCGTTCCAGATCTAGTGGTTGGCGAGGTCCAAGCTCAGGTGGCGGCACAACAACTCGCTATGTATGAGATGAGGCGAGCCAACCAACAGCAGATGGAGGAGATGCAGCGACAAATGTTCGCGTTCACGCAGCAGTTTTCGCCCTTGCCTCAGATGTCGTCCGGCAGGATGCCATAGATGCCTCAGATGTCGCCCGGCATGATGCCACAGATGCCTCAGACGACGCCGTCGCCTCAGATGCACCCTATGCATCAGACAACGCCGACATCAGTTTCAATGGCAGATGCTCAGACGACGCCGCCAGCTTCAGCAGATTACCAGCGAGAGCGTACGAGCGGCAGTGAGCGTACGAGACTGCTAAGGCGTGTTTGTCCTCTTGAGTCGAAGCATCATTCGCCAAGGAGGACACGGGGTGGTGAGTACCCATTTGTGCTTGTTAATGGTAAGGATGATATTGAGGTTACATTTCGAATCTACGTAGTTTTCGTTTTCGAGTTTGTTCGAGGAAAGGATGATTGAGAGATGGTTGAGAGACATGTTGCTTAATTAAGTTGAAACAAGTTTATGATTTAGTCTTTGGTTTAGGGTTTAAGTTTGTTTAAGACTTGATAAAATCCAAAGGTGTTATAAACCAAACGATAATTTACTCCCTCAAGAGAAGGCCGCAAAAAATCTCCATTTATAAGTAAATGACACATCATTGATGCTTAGTCAAGATGTTACTACACCAATTTTGACTAGCCACCTCTTAAATTGGTTTGATCACTCATATCCTTTTGCAGAGTCTCGAGGGAGGATTACTAGGGATTGAGCCTAAGTGTGAAACCAACCACTTAGTCCAAAAGATCAACTTTGAAAAAACAATCCCCCAAGAGGAGGCCATGTCTTCATCGTCTCACTCTCGGAAGTAGCTCATTGAGCAATGATCGAAGCAAAAACGCCATAGAGTACTCTCATTTAAGAGAGGGCCACAAGAGTGACTCTTAGTCTCACGTTAATTACTTCTTTCATTAGTGTTGGGGATCGTGGGTTACAAACAACGACTATAACCCTCCCACTTAGTTTTTGGAGTTGGTACATCGACTCTTATAATTTCGGAAACGGATTTTGTTGTCGCTCGTTTTGGGACAACGATTTAGAAGCCTCAAGCGATTAGACCTAAGGCCGGACCAAGTGGTCTCGCTTTGGCTTGAGCATGTCGGACTTGGTATCCCAATTAATACCTTAGCCGTCAATGGTCCTTGAGTTCGCCGGTGTACCTAAAAAGGATAAGAGAACCGTGAACTAGGAAGGGAAAACAAAAAGGGTGCCTCTGTTTACCTCTCCGACGCTCAACATTAGTGTGATTGAGGTGGAGTATAGAGGTTTTAGAGGGTGAAAAACCTAAGATGAGCGAAACGAGTGAAATATGAGTTCGACAGCGTTTCGGGACTCAAAAATGGATTACCTTTGGGAGAGGACGGACCTCTGTATTTATAGGCGACCAAGGGGTGTTTAGGGCAACCCCTTGGCCGAGTTATGTATTTGGGTCGGCCCTTGACCGGGGAAAGACTCTAGAGCCGGCCAATGGCTGAGGGAAGACTGTAAGCCGGCCAATGGCCGAGGGAAGACTCTAGAGCCCGCCATTGGCCGTCGGAAGTGTTGTCAATGGTGCCCACAAGAAGAGTAGTAGTGTCTATTTATGTACATTTGATGTCATATAGTCTTACGAAGACTCTTGCTTGTAATTGCTTATTTTTTAATAATAAAGTTTAAACGTTCATTCATTCTTTCTTTGTTTGAAGCTTTATGATAAAACCTTAGTCTTTTAGTCCATAAACAAACTAAACAACTTACGAAGAGACAAATGTAGATTTGCATGAACAAACTCTTGGTAGTTTGCTTAAAACGATATATTTGCAATCTTAGGGTCAAAGGACTATTGACCTCAGTATGATTGTTAGAAGAATCTATGATGTCTGGTTATGAGGCATTGAGAGTTGGGGACTCTATAGTTCTTCTAGGTATCTTCCGAAGGTACTGAATTGACCAGTGCACTTCTAGAGACAATATAAGAACAAACCATTTAACCTCTTATGTCTCGAAGTCACTATGTATGAATTGCATCATGCTTACCTTAATCCTGAAATGAGACATGCCATTTCACACCTTAGTATTCTCATTTGAGAAAGTCAAAGTTCGGACTCACTATGTGATTCCAAACAAGGCCTATTGGTGAAGTACTAAGTTGTGAGTATGTCATGAGTAACTTTGTGAAGTTCTCATAGATATGGAATTCATGTACAAGATTGCTGAAATGCAATGTATGTCACCTCATGCTTTGTTCCTTGGAGTGTGAATAAATGAACTGGCCAGTGTCCAAATTGAGTCCTGACTCTTTTGGATGAAACAATGTGACTTGTTAGCTCCTCGTCAATACATTGTTTCTAACTTATTCACAAGTGACAAAGGAGTTGAGGAAATAACAGATAGAAGGGAAAATGGTAATTTAGTAAATCCCGACTAGCTGATGACATTCATGAAGGGTAAACATAGATAATATTCAGTGGATCCGCTCATCATAATTAGGTTGAATTCTTGAGTAGAAAATAAATTCATTTGAACCGAGAGATTTTCAGTGTCAACTCTTTAGTGGAGTCAGTTGGCATTAAGCTAAACTTGGAAAAGGTTTGTGAACTTTTGAGTCCAAGTGTTTAGCTCAAGCTTTGTTCATTTGGGTCCATGATGTCACTGTCACGAATCACATCGAGTAGGAATAGTTAAACTGGAAGCTAAGTCAAAACAATAGCGAAAATTGTCGAAAGGGTATTTTTGTCCTTTTGGACATAGGACGAAATGAATGTCAATAAATTTTTTTGACAAGGTCATTTGATGACAAATGAAACTTAAAACACTCAGCCATTAATAGTTTATTGGGCCTTGAGGATTAATTTCATTTCATAGAATTTTACTTGAAAATTCTTAATGGGCTTTTCTTATGTTGTCATGAACAAATGAAGAAACATCTAGAAGCTCCTTCTAGAAGCTCAAATTTCGTCCAACCCAAGGAAAATAAGGCTGAATTTCGTTCATGCCATAGTGGGAAAGAGAGTTTATTTTGTGCATTGATGTATGAAGATACTTGCCAAAAGAAAAAGAGGAAACAAATTTCCTTAAGAAGGAAAGTGCATTTTCGGCCAACTAAGAGGAAATCAAATGAGGAAACAAATCCTAAGCCTTCATGAGGCATGTTGGACGTGCAAGGCAATTGGAAAAGAGGAAACTACCTTTTGAAGGTAATCCTCCTCCTATAAATAGGAGCCTCATTCCTCACATTTCATTCATCCAAGTTTAAGAGATTTGAGAGACTCTCTCTCTCTAGAACTTTGGCCGAACTCCTCTCTCTCTCTCTAGTTTATTTTCGATTTTGTTTTGGCACCTAGGTCCTCATTTGACCTAGAGTTTAGCTCTGCGACTTCAAGACTCGTTCTTAAGTCGTAGTGTTTAAAAGTGCCCACTCACTAATTCCTTTTCTCTCGAGTGATTTAGTGATAGAAACTTTCGTGGTTGCTCGAGGTGCCGAGGAAAGAAAGAGGGACGTGCTGCGAGGGGAGACGAGCGTTGCAACTTTCTAAGAGCTTCTCAAAGATCAAGCTTCAAGAAAGGTTAGTAAACTTCTTAGCTCATAATAGTTTTTAATTACGTGTACTTGCTCTTTTGTCTAGGTTAGTAAAAACTGTTTTTACTTGTAAAAGAAAATTTTTAAAATTCCGCCGCTTACCGAAGCGTTAATTATTTTCTTAAACCCTAGATCGATTCCAACAAATGGTATCAGAGCTATGGTCAAAGATATGCATGTACATGTTTTTAAAATTATGAGCTTGAAAATCGTTTTCGAAAGTTTACTAATTTTGTGACAAGTTAGAATTGTAATCTTAGATTTTTTTTTAATTTATTGTTCTTGTCTTTAAATTAAAAAGCATGTTGATTTTCTATGAGTTTGGGATGTTTTTAAAACACATTAGAATCAGTTCTGAAAGTTTTTAATTTTTTATATTGAAAAACGTGTTTTAAAGGTTTGAGAAATTTCGGTAAATTTTGTGACTAGTTACTTTGTCTTTCTAGTTTCTTTTATTTACCGTATTCGTTTTATGCTTGTTGTTATTTCTTTTATGCCTTGTTATTACCTTGCTAATAAAACACAAATAAAAGCTTTAACAACCTTCATAAAACGTTCCGTTACACTCGATTCTTTTTCGCACCTAAAAAGGACCAAGCTTTAATTTATTTCTTTTTCTTCTAGCTGGAGTAAACCCTCATTAAAAGTGGCATAACTCTCTCCTCAGAACTCGAAATTTAATAATTCTTTACTCAAATTAAAGCTCTGTCTGTCCTCTGTCCAATGCCACCGGTTTCGGCTCAAAAGGACATCGGAGCCGCAAGATATGGTGATTTTACTCCAAGGTGCGCGGCTGTTCCGAAAGTCCAGTTTTTAGAAATCCGGATTTTCAAACCCCACTACCATGAGTTATAGAACTCTAATGAAAAAATTTTCTTGAGCAAAAATGTTTTTCATATGATTATAAACATGATGTGTAAGATTAAAATGTTTTGATTTTGAAAGTTTAATTGAAATTGAGTTTTTTACAAAACTAGTTTGAATTTTGAAAAACCGTTTTCACTTTCAAACTTGAAAATATTTTGTCATCCAAATCAAATAAATTTTCAAAATGTTTTCAAAACTATATCTATATCACATATGTTCAAAATCTATATGCTCTTGAAAATTTGAGTGGGAGGTCTCCTTGTAGACAAGCCAAAAAATAAAAAGATGTGTAATCTCAAACTTTCAAGTGTTCGAGTGAGTTGAAGTTCACACTTCCCTCACGCACTTTCCCGAAATAGAAAATAGGAAAAGATCGAGTATGTACCTTGTGCCTTTATGCACTAATACTACTCTGAACATGTCGATCTAGGATTCTCTTCTAGTTGTCCGCTCTGTCGCTCTCTAACTAGGAAATCTGTTTCCGAACTTATAAGAGTCGATGAACCAACTCCAAAAACTAAGTGGGAGGGTTATACTTGTTGTTTGTAACCCACGATCCCCAACACTAATGAAAAGTGCAAGTGTCGCCGGACTAAGAGTCACCCTCGTGGCCCTCTCTTAAATGAGAGTACTCAAGGGCGCTTTGCTCTGATCATTGGTCAATGAGCTACGTCCGAGAGTGAGACGATGATGGCAAGGCCTCCCCTTGGGGGATTCTTTTTCAAAGTTGACCTTTTGTACTAAGTGGTTGGTTGCACACTTAGACTCAATCCCTAGTAATCCTCTCTCGAGGCCCTGCGAAAGGATGTGAGTGATCAAACCAATTTACAAGGTGGCTAGTCAAAATAGATGTATTGACATCTTGGCTTAGCTTTAATGATGTGTCATTTACTTATAAAAGGAGATTTTTTGCGGCCTTCTCTTGAGGGAGTAAATTATCGTTTGGTTTATAACACCTTTGGATTTTATAAAAGTCTTAATAAAACTTAAATCCTAAACCAAAGACTAATCATAAACTTGTTTTAACTTACATAGGCAATATGTCTCTCAACCATCTCTCAATCTTTCTTTCCTCGATCAAACTCGAAAACGAAAACTACGTAGATTCGAAACGTAACCTTGACATAATACCTACCGTTAACAAGCACAAATGGGTAATCACCACCCGGTGTCCTCCTCTGACGAATAATGATTCAACTCAAGAGGACAAAGACGCCTTGGCGGCCTGGCTCTGCTCCGATGAGATTGTGAGGTGCTATATCTTAGCATCAATGAACAATGTGTTGCAACAACAACATCGTGACATCGAGACTGCCGCCGACATGCTCACCAATCTCCATGAGATGTTTGGAGGGCAAAGGCGTTAAGCAAGGCAAAAGCAATCCGACAGTTTATGAACTGTCGCATGAAGGCTAGGACTCCTGTTGGAGACTTTATGATATTGATCATTAGTCATCTGAGTAAAATGGAAATCCTAGGATCTGAGATTGATGGGAAGAATGTCATAGATGTGATCTTAGAAACTCTCCCCGCATCTCTTGATACCTCCAAGATAAACTACTCCATTAACAAGCTAGAGTACTCTGTTACCAAGCTTATGGAGGAACTTCACACTGCTATAGGTCTCACTAAGAGAAAGAGGAATCAAGGAGAGGCACATGCTACTGAGCACAAAGCCTCCGCCTCTAGAACTGAGAAGGGACCTTACAAGGCCGATAAAAAGAACTGTCCCGCCTATCTCAAAGCAAAGGAACATAGTATTGTACTAGTTACCGAAGCATGCTTAGTAGCTGATAATGTATCAACGTGGATTCTTGACTTCACTGCTACTAACCATATTTGTTGTTCCTTGAATGGTTTCAAGAAAACCAAAAGCTTAGATGAAGGCGAGTTCTGTTTCAAATGGGGTGATGGGAGCCTGGTGTCTGCGAAGGCTGTGGGATCCGTGACGCTGTCTTTTGAAGACTGCACTTTAAACTTGAATAATGTTTATTTTGTTCCTACCTTTGGGAAGAACTTAATATCCGTTGCTCGTCTTCGTGAGCAAGATTATTGTTTAAAGTTCATTAAGAATGGAATTCGTATTTCGTTTCCTGATAATTCTTTTGTCACTGATGCATGTATGAAGAATGCTCTTTTCTACATCTATCCCACTAAACCTTCTCTGTTAGACACCGAAATAGATAATGATCTAATTAGGGAGCCAAAGAGGATCAAACTTTCTGAATCCTCCGATCTAACAAAATCAACATACCTCTGGCACTTGAGACTTGGTCATATCAGTCTAGATAGGATTAAGAGACTTGTGAGGGATGGTCCACTCCAAGACTCTGCAATAGGTTCACTACCTACTTGTGAATCCTGCATAGAAGGAAAAATGACTAAGCGACATTTCTCCGATAAGGGTCGAAGAGCCACTGAGTTGCTGGAACTAATACATTCTGATGTATGTGGTCCACTCAACCAACAGGCACGTGGAGGATACGAATACTTCGTTACCTTCACTGATGATTACTCAAGATATGGGTTTGTCTATTTGCTCAAACACAAATCCGAGACCTTTAACGTATTTAAGGTCTTTAGGGCTTTAGTGGAAAAGCAAACTGGCAAAATGATCAAAACCCTTCGATCCGATCGAGGTGGTGAGTATATGTCTGGAGAGTTCGATGACTTTCTTAAAGAAGAAGGTATCGCTTCTCAGCTTACCGCACCTGGCACACCTCAACAAAACGGAGTGTCAGAGAGAAGGAACCGAACTCTAATGGAAATGGTTAGATCAATGATGAGTTACTCATCACTCCCTCCTTCCTTTTGGGGATATGCCCTCGAAACAGCCGCTTAAATTCTGAACCAAGTTCCGTCCAAAATGGTTCCTGGTACTCCTTATGAAAGATGGAATGGCCGTAAAGTTAGTTTGGGCCACATCCGAATTTGGGGTTGCCCTGCACACGTGCTGAGGCAAAAGACTAGCAAGTTGGCTAGTAGGTCAGAATTGTGCCTGTTTGTAGGATATCCGAAGGAAACCAAAGGTTTTACTTTCTATAGTCCCGAGGACGATAAGACTTTCGTTAGCACGAATGCTCGTTTCCTTGAGGAGGACTTTATGAAAGATGCAAAACCTAGAAGCAAAATTGTGCTTGAAGAAAAGTTGGGTGAAGAAGCTTCTACCTCGTCTGTAAGAACTGTTCTTACCCCAACTGAAACACAACCTAACTCATCAGAATCTCGTCAAGTAGTACTTCGACGTAGTGGGAGGGCTACTCAAAAGCCTGACAGGTACATGTCTTATGGAGACACTCTTGTAGCCGTCTCTGACATGGATGATCCTGTTTCCTATAGCCAAGCGATGGCTTGTTCTGAATCAAACCTTTGGCTTGACGCCATGAAAGTTGAAAGGCACTCGATGTATGCCAACAAAGTCTGGAAACTTGTAGACCTTCCTGAAGGGATTAAACCCGTAAGGTGTAAGTGGATATACAAGAAGAAAAAGGGTCCTGATGGGAACGTTGAGACGTTCAAAGAACGACTTGTGGCGAAGGGTTATACCCAACAAGAAGGGATTGACTATGAAGAAACCTTCTTGCCAGTCACAATGCCTAAATCCATCCGCATACTCCTATCCATAGCTGCAGCTCACGACTATGAGATCTGGCAAATGGATGTCAAGACAGCCTTTCTGAATGGGAATCTTGACGAGCGCATTTACATGGCTCAACCAGACGGTTTCGTGGAAGAAGGTCAAGAGACCAAGGTTTGTGAGTTGCTTAAGTCCATTTGTGGATTAAAGCAAGCATCTAGGTCATGGAATATTAGATTCAATGAAACTGTAAAAAGCTTTGGCTTTGAACAGTCAATAGATGAGCCTTGTGTTTACAAGTTAATACACGAAGGCAAAGTTGTGTTTCTGGTACTATATGTCGATGATATACTACTCATTGGTAATGGCGTGGGTAAGTTATCTGAGGTTAAGGTCTGGCTGGCAAAGCAATTCGATATGAAGGATCTAGGAGAAGCCGCGTACATTCTGGGGATCCAAATCTTTCGAGATAGGAAAAACCGGACCCTGTCGCTCTCTCAAGCATCTTATATTGATAAGGTGATGGATCGCTTCTCGATGCAAGACTCCAAGAAGGGTCAAACACCCTTTAGGCATGGAGTTTCACTCTCTAAGGACCAGTCTCCCAAGACTGCACAAGAGATTGAAGACATGAGGAAAATTCCTGAGCACTGGATTGCAGTTAAGCATGCTTTGCACTAGACCTGATATATGTTTCGCCGTTGGTGTAGTTAGCCGTTTCCAATCGAACCCTGGACCCGAGCACTGGATTGCTGTTAAGCATGTTCTTAAGTATCTTCGAAGAACTAGGAACTTGATGCTTAGATACTCAGGTACTGACCTGACTATGACGGGATATACCGACTCCGATTTTCAAGCGGATAAGGATTCCAGGAAATCCACTTCGGGATCTGTGTTCATCCTTAATGGTGGAGCTATTGTGTGGAGAAGTATTACGCAATCTTGCATTGCTGACTCCACAATGGAAGCAGAATATGTGGCTGCTTCTCAAGCATCCAAAGAGGCTGTATGGCTTAGAAAATTCCTTAAGTATTTGGAAGTTGTTCCAAACGTCGACGAGCCCATGACCCTTTATTGTGATAATAGTGGGGCTGTCGCTAACTCAAAGGAACCTCGAAGCCATAAGCGCTCTAAGCATATTGAGAGGAAATACCATTTGATTCAAGAGATCGCGCAACGCGGAGACGTGGAGGTGAAGTAGATCTCTGGCAGATCCATTCACCAAGGCCCTAGCGAACATGGTCTTCGACCAACTTCGAGAGGGATTAGGCATGTAGGACTACTCACATCTTCTTTGAGTCAAGCGGGAGTTTGTTGTCAATGGTGCCCACAAGAAGAGTAGTAGTGTCTATTTATGTACATTTGATGTCATATAGTCTTACGAAGACTCTTGCTTGTAATTGCTTATTTTTTAATAATAAAGTTGAAACGTTCATTCATTCTTTCTTTGTTTGAAGCTTTATGATAAAACCTTAGTCTTTTAGTCCATAAACAAACTAAACAACTTACGAAGAGACAAATGTAGATTTGCATGAACAAACTCTTCGTAGTTTGCTTAAAACGATATATTCGCAATCTTAGGGTCAAAGGACTATTGACCTCAGTATGATTGTTAGAAGAATCTATGATGTCTGGTTATGAGGCATTGAGAGTTGGGGACTCTATAGTTCTTCTAGGTATCTTTCGAAGGTACTGAATTGACCAGTGCACTTCTAGAGACAATATAAGAACAAACCATTTAACCTCTTATGTCTCGAAGTCACTATGTATGAATTGCATCATGCTTACCTTAATCCTGAAATGAGACATGCCATTTCACACCTTAGTATTCTCATTTGAGAAAGTCAAAGTTCGGACTCACTATGTGATTCCAAACAAGGCCTATTGGTGAAGTACTAAGTTGTGAGTATGTCATGAGTAACTTTGTGAAGTTCTCATAGATATGGAATTCATGTACAAGATTGCTGAAATGAAATGTATGTCACCTCATGCTTTGTTCCTTGGAGTGTGAATAAATGAACTGGCCAGTGTCCAAATTGAGTCCTGACTCTTTTGGATGAAACAATGTGACTTGTTAGCTCCTCGTCAATACATTGTTTCTAACTTATTCACAAGTGACAAAGGAGTTGAGGAAATAACAGATAGAAGGGAAAATGGTAATTTAGTAAATCCCGACTAGCTGATGACATTCATGAAGGGTAAACATAGATAATATTCAGTGGATCCGCTCATCATAATTAGGTTGAATTCTTGAGTAGAAAATAAATTCATTTGAACCGAGAGATTTTCAGTGTCAACTCTTTAGTGGAGTCAGTTGGCATTAAGCTAAACTTGGAAAAGGTTTGTGAACTTTTGAGTCCAAGTGTTTAGCTCAAGCTTTGTTCATTTGGGTCCATGAGGTCACTGTCACGAATCACATCGAGTAGGAATAGTTAAACTGGAAGCTAAGTCAAAACAATAGCGAAAATTGTCGAAAGGGTATTTTTGTCCTTTTGGACATAGGACGAAATGAATGTCAATAAATTTTTTTGACAAGGTCATTTGATGACAAATGAAACTTAAAACACTCAGCCATTAATAGTTTATTGGGCCTTGAGGATTAATTTCATTTCATAGAATTTTACTTGAAAATTCTTAATGGGCTTTTCTTATGTTGTCATGAACAAATGAAGAAACATCTAGAAGCTCCTTCTAGAAGCTCAAATTTCGTCCAACCCAAGGAAAATAAGGCTGAATTTCGTTCATGCCATAGTGGGAAAGAGAGTTTATTTTGTGCATTGATGTATGAAGATACTTGCCAAAAGAAAAAGAGGAAACAAATTTCCTTAAGAAGGAAAGTGCATTTTCGGCCAACTAAGAGGAAATCAAATGAGGAAACAAATCCTAAGCCTTCATGAGGCATGTTGGACGTGCAAGGCAATTGGAAAAGAGGAAACTACCTTTTGAAAGTAATCCTCCTCCTATAAATAGGAGCCTCATTCCTCACATTTCATTCATCCAAGTTTAAGAGATTTGAGAGACTCTCTCTCTCTAGAACTTTGGCCGAACTCCTCTCTCTCTCTCTAGTTTATTTTCGATTTTGTTTTGGCACCTAGGTCCTCATTTGACCTAGAGTTTAGCTCTGCGACTTCAAGACTCGTTCTTAAGTCGTAGTGTTTAAAAGTGCCCACTCACTAATTCCTTTTCTCTCGAGTGATTTAGTGATAGAAACTTTCGTGGTTGCTCGAGGTGCCGAGGAAAGAAAGAGGGACGTGCTGCGAGGGGAGACGAGCGTTGCAACTTTCTAAGAGCTTCTCAAAGATCAAGCTTCAAGAAAGGTTAGTAAACTTCTTAGCTCATAATAGTTTTTAATTACGTGTACTTGCTCTTTTGTCTAAGTTAGTAAAAACTGTTTTTACTTGTAAAAGAAAATTTTTAAAATTCCGCCACTTACCGAAGCGTTAATTATTTTCTTAAACCCTAGATCGATTCCAACAGGAAGGCACTAGAGCCGGCCATTGGCCGGGGGAAGACTCTACAACCGGCCATTGGACGGGAGAAGACTCTAGAGCCGGCCATTGGCCGGGGGAAGACTCTAGAGTCGGCCATTGGCCGGGGGAAGACTCTAGAGTCGGCCATTGGCCGGGGGAAGACTCAAGAGTCGGCCATTGGCCGGGGGATGACTCTAGAGTCGACCATTGGCCGGGGGAAGACTCTAGAGTCGGCCAACGGCCGGGGGAAGACTCTAGAGCCGGCCAACGGCCGGGGGAAGACTCTTGAGTCGGCCAACGGCCGGGGGAAGACTCTAG